>NC_091127.1:127237442-127837442 GCF_040183065.1 Periplaneta americana
ATAGGTCAAATAGAGGCGAAGTAGGTCCAATAGAGATTAAATAGGTCAAATAGAGGTCAAATAGATCAAATAGAAGCCAAATAATAAAATACAATTCACATAGGTCAAATTGATGTCAAATAGGTGAAATAGAGTTGAAAGAGGTCAAATAGAGTTCAAATATGTCAAATATGTCCAATAGAGGTCAAATATAGGTGAAATAGTTCAAATAGAGATGAACTAGGTCAAATAGGGGTGAAATAGGTCAAATAGAGGTGAAATAGTTCAAATATATGTCAGATAGAGGTGAAATAGGTCAAATAGAGGTGAAATGGGTCAATAGATGTCAAATGGGTCAAATAGAGGTCAAAAAAGGTCAAATATTTCAAACAGAGGTCAAATAGACGTCAATTTGGTCAAATAGAGGTGAAATACGTCAAATATAGGTGAAATATGTGAACTTGAGGTGAATTAACGTCAAATAGGTCAAAGAGGTGAAATAGGTCAAATAGAGGTGAAAAGTACAAACAGAAGTCAAAGAAGTCAAATAGAGTTCAAATATGTCAAATAGGTCAAACAGAGATGAAATAGGTCAAATAGACTTGAGATAGGTCTAATAGAGGTTAGGTCAAATAAAGATTAAATAGGTCGAATAAAGGTAAAAAGGGTCAGAGGTGGAAATAGGTCAAATAAAGGTGAAAAGTGTCAGAGGTGTAAATAGGTCAAATAGAGGTGAAATAGGTCAAATAGGGATGAAAAAGGGCAAATAGAGGTGAAATAGGTCAAATTGAGGTAAAATAGGTCAATCAAAGGTCAAATAGTTAAATGGACGTGAAATACGTCATATAGGGGTGAAATACTTCAAATAGAGGGAAATAGGTCAAATTAACGTGAAATACGTCAAAAAGCGGTGAACTAGGACAAATAGACGTCATGTAGAGGTGAAATAGCTCAAATAGAAGTGAAATAGGTCAAATAGAGGTGAAATGGACAAATAGAGGTGAAATAGGTCAAATAGAGGCGAAATAGGTCCAATAGAGATTAAATAGTTCAAATAGAGTTCAAATAGATCAAATAGAAGCCAAATAGGTAAAATACAATTCACATAGGTCAAATTGAGGTCAAATAGGTGAAATAGAGTTAAAAGAGATCAAATAGGTCAAATATGTCCAATAGAGGTCAAATAGAGGTGAAATAGTTGAAATAGAGGTGAACTAGGTCAAACAGAGGTGAAATAGGTCAAATAGAGGTGAAATAGTTCAAATATAGGTCAAATAGACGTGAAATGGTTCAAATAGAGGTCAAAAAAGGTGAAATATTTCAGAGGTCAAATAGACGTGAAATTGGTAAAATAGAGGAGAAATACGTCAAATATAGGTGAAATATGTGAACTTGAGGTGAATTAACGTCAAATAAGTCAAAGAGGTGAAATAGGTCAAATAGAGGTGAAAAGTACAAACAGAAGTCAAATAAGTCAAATAGAGTTCAAATATGTCAAATAGATCAAACAGAGATGAAATAGGTCAAATAGACTTGAGATAGGTCAATAGAGGTGATATAGGTCAAATAGAGATTAAATAGGTCAAATAAAGGTGAAAAGGGTCAGAGGTGGAAATAGGTCAAATAAAGGTGAAAAGGGTCAGAGGTGGAAATAGGTCAAATAGAGGTGAAATAGGTCAAATAGGGATGAAAAGGGCAAATAGAGGTGAAATAGGTCAAATTGAGGTCAAATATGCCAATTAAAGGTCAAATAGTTTAAATGGACGTGAAATACGTCATATAGGGGTGAAATACTTCAAATAGAGGGAAATAGGTCAAATTAACGTGAAATACGTCATATAGCGGTGAACTAGGACAAATATACGTCAAATAGAGGTGAAATAGCTCAAATAGAAGTGAAATAGGTCAAATAGAGGTGAAATGGACAAATAGAGGTGAAATAGGTCATACAGAAGTGAAATAGGTCAAATAGAGGTCAAGTAGAGGTCAAAAAGTACAAATACCGTATTTGCTCGCGTAATTTGCGCCCCCGCGTATTTTGCGCACCCTAATTTTTAAGGGATTATTTTGAACTTTATTTTTGCTCCATGTATTTTGCGCACACATTTTACGTACATATTTTTTTCATTGTAGTAGGGATTTTCCTTCCCTACAGTCCATCGTAGGTCATTCACCAGCAACTAAAGCACCTGCTTCAGAAAGAAACCCCAAAGTCCCGCTACTTTAACATGCTTGTCCTTGGTAGAGACAAGTTACCGGTAAAGAAAATTAGCCCTATCGTAAATACTTACCTATACATATACTAATTGAGATAAACTCAGAACAGGACCTCTTATTTGAAAAATCCGCATATTTTACGCACACCAATTTTTCAGTGGCCAAAGTTAATTAAAGAGTGCGCAAATTACGCGAGCAAATACGGCAGTTGAAATACGTATGTCAAATAGAGGTAAGATAGGTCAAACAGAGGTCAAATAGAGGTCAAATAGGGATCAAATAGCGGTAAAATAAGTCAAATAGACGTCAAATAGGTCAAATGGAGGTGAAGTATGTCAAATAGGACAAACAGAGGTGAAAAGGGTCAGAGGCGAAATAGAGGTGAAATAGTTCACAGAGAGGTAAAATACAGGTCAAACAGATCAAATAGTTCAAATAGAGTTCAAATGGGTCAAATAGGTAAAATAGAGTTCAAATAGGTCAGATGTCAAATAGAGGTGAAATAGGTCAAATAGAGGTCAAATAGGTCAAAAAGACGTCAAATAGAGGTGAAATAGGTCAAATAGAGGTAAAATAAGACAAATAGAGCTGAAATAGTTCAAATAGAGGTGAAAAGTACGAACAGAAGTCAAATAGGTCAAATAGAATTCAAATATGTCAAATAGGGTAAAAAAGAGGTCAAATAGATTTGAAATAGGTCTAAGAGGTGAAATAGTTCTAATAGACATGAAATAGGTCAAATAGAGATGAAAAGGGCCAGAGGTGAAATAGGTCAAATAGAGGTGAAATAGTACAAAGAGAGGTAAAATAGGTCAAGTAGATGTGAAATAGGTCAAACAGATGTCAAATAGGACAAATAGAGTTCAATCGGTTTAAATAGAGGTCAAATGGTTCAAATAGAGGTCAAATGGGTCAAATAGAGCAAAATGGGTTAGAGGTGAAATAGGTCAAATAGAGGTCACCTGGGTCAAATAGATCGATAGATAGATTAGTTGGATAGATAGATTATGTGGACAGATGAATGGATAGATACATTACATGGATAGATAGATGGACAGATAGATAGTTTGGATAGATAGATAGATAGATAGATAGATAGATAGATAGATAGATAGATAGATAGATAGATAGATAGATAGATAGATAGATAGATAGATAGATAGATAGATAGATAGATAGATAGATAGATAGATAGATTAGATGGAAAGCTAGATGGATAGATATATCAGAAGCTTAGATCGATAGATAGATAAAATGGATAGATAGATTACAAGCATAGATGGAAGGATACATTACATATATAGATAGTTTAGATGAATAGATAGATTAGAAGAGATAGATATATAGAGATACATGGATATAGCTTAGATGGATAGATAGATCGATTAGATGGATTGATGGATAGATTTATCAGATGGATAGATAGATCAGAAGTATAGATCGATAGATAGATTAGATGAATACGTTATATACATAGATGGATAGACACATTACATGGATAGATAGATGGACAGATGGATAGTTTGGATGGATAGATAATTTAGGACAGATAGATAGATAGATAGATAGATAGATAGATAGATAGATAGATAGATAGATAGATAGATAGATAGATAGATAGATAGATAGATAGATAGATAGATAGATAGATAGATAGATAGATAGATAGATAGATAGATAGATTAGATGGATAGATAGATTAAATTGATGGAGAGATGGATAGACAGATGGATAGATTAGATGGACAGATAGAATAGAACATTGATCGATTGATAGATTAGACGGATAGATGGACGGATAGATTGATAGATTAGATGCATAGATGGATGGATATATAGATAGATT
Source organism: Periplaneta americana (assembly GCF_040183065.1). Lineage (NCBI taxonomy): Eukaryota > Metazoa > Arthropoda > Insecta > Blattodea > Blattidae > Periplaneta > Periplaneta americana. The sequence continues at coordinate 127,241,484 of NC_091127.1, forward strand.
AGATGTATAGATGGATAGATAGATAGATAGATAGATAGATAGATAGATAGATAGATAGATAGATAGATAGATAGATAGATAGATAGATAGATAGATAGATAGATAGATAGATAGATAGATAGATAGATAGATAGATAGATAGATAGATAGATAGATAGATAGATAATTTAATAACACCAAGTTCAAATGCTTAACAGTGAGTGAATTTAGGTTTCTTTTTTTATCTATATCAGGCTTTGGGCTTTGAACTTACAGAATGTTTGGTGTCAGGGGCGCACATAGAAGAGTGGAGACCTTGCATTCTGTTTCTCAATGTAGTCGAACATGGACTGTCCAAGATTTGGACCTGCATGGCTGCTAGCCAGTCTTTCACCTGAAACAAGTTACATCAGTGTAATATTGGTGATAGCTCTACAAAAGTGGTTTTCAATCAACTAAGGACTGTAGACCCTTGTTATTTTAAAAACCAAGCCGAAAACTATACCTTATTTTATTTCAAGGAGTGCAGTTCGGTGGCTCCTTTGAAATCCACTTACAGATTTATGACTTCCTACACAAACAACTCTGACAATTCCATCCTGTCCCCTTGTCCCAACATTGCACATTTGCCACAATCCTGGTGACCTTCGAAATTATGCAGTGAAACTGACGGGATTCTTGGAATTCGGGAAAGATGCAACAACTCTGCCTCCACGTGGATTTGATGGGAGCCTGTCAATTCTTCTGAACGAAGGTTGTGATTGGTTACTGACAGGAGAAGACAATATTTCCGTCACAGTAAGGAAGACATTTATTTATGACAACCAATTAGTAGTGGACAGTAGAATGTCTGTCGGAAAAGTCTTTTCTATGAAACTGCACTCCATGAAATAAAATAAGGTATACCTACTTTTGAGAATTTCGTTATCAGCCACAGGTGTGTAGTATCATGTGACAAGTTAGGTTATATTAGGTGTGTATTATATGACAAGTTAGGTTTTATTTGGTGTGTAGTATTATTACTATGTTGGCGACACTGAAACCCACTATCACATTAACGAAATATGGCCGTATTCTTCATTCACATGATCACATCAATTTCTACTATAAATCCAAAGCATTTTCAAGGCAAGTTTGTATAGTGGCTGGGACATAAGTAACCTTCACCTTGCAGGTACAAGTAGGCCTATTAATAAACAAATTAAATATATAACATATCATTTTAGTACGGTACTCACCTTATATCTTATGCGCTGCTTTCACTCGTAATGTTGTTAATTGGAAGACAGTTACTAATAAAAACTAAAATTTGGTTTCAAATCGGATTGGCGGTATACATCCAGGAAACACTGACATAATGTATCAACGGTTCTCCCATCTAATTTTACAACAGAATTGCCAACACATAAATTGTATCCCCCGTCAGTCTAACACCTGGAAACCCGTCAGAATCCGTCAAAATTGAAAAGAAAAAAAATAAGATCCACTCAACATACATACATACTTACTTATTTACTTTTACTTACTTACAATTTGCTTTTTAAGGAACCCGCAGGTTCATTGCCGCCCTCACATAGGCCCGTCCTGTTGGCGACACTGTAATATACAAGCCTATAATCAGTGTCGCCAACAGGACTGAAATTCTGTCAAAATCGGACGGGAAAACGATAGCTTTGACTGGTAACGGAGTTTGTGACGGAAATTACGATTTACATCGCCTTTTGACTCTTTTAGCTGCTGTCGTTTTTAATTGTTTATTTTTTAAGCATTTTACTTTTTCTTTGAACAGCCCTGCCCGTGCAGTACCATGTTAAGGAATTCCCTGTTTCAGATATCCTCGTAATCAAGTCAGAGGTTGAAGAATTATTATTTGAATCAAGATTGGTAAGTAAGCTGTGTTAAAAATTGCTTTTTATTTATATATAGATAAATTGGGTGGATCTTATTTACTCTTTTTTTTTTTTTTAATTTTGACGGATTCTGACGGATTTTCTGGTGTTAAACTGACGGGGATACAATGTATGTGTTGGCGACACTGCCTGTAGTGAATGAAATGTCAATATGAAATTTTGAAATATACTTGAAATGTACTTCGGAAGAACAGGGGATCAAAACCATAGACAAATAAATAGGTTCATACGCAGCTGGCTCTTTTCCAGTAGCGGCTGGTGACCGAAATCCTCGGTGAGAGCAGATACAACTAGTACCTCCATTCATGATATTCTTTATTATTATTATTATTATTATTATTATTATTATTATTATTATTATTATTATTATTATTATTAATGAAAAATAATGTCACTCACCAAATAAGTTATGCTGTGAGTTTGTTTCAATGATTGAGTGTGATGAAGCAACCCATATTATGCGTAGCTGAAGAAGTATATGTTGAAATTTCCCTGGAAATATTTTTCAGATCGCTGAAGCTCTTAGTAGACACTGTTCTTTTTTTCTTTTCTTTTTTTCCTTTGACAGCAACAAACAAGGCCAACAGAAGTTTATTTTGCACCACAGTACCACTTAACCATTTATGTTGCCCATACCAGGATGCAATGGAAACTCGCGTTTTAAGATTATCTGTCAGAAAAATTGTCAGTGATGGTGTAGGTATCTCGTAGGTTTTATCGTTATTTAAAACTTCCTTTCTTTCAATATCATTTCTCCTCGTAAAAGGACACTCTAACAATGAATTAACTACATCATAATTATTTCTCTCATCTGTTTCTGTTTAGCGCTGGTGTGTTCAGCCAGAGGTCCCAAGATCGATACCCGGCCCTGGAACAATTTTTCCCTTGTAATTATTCAAGTCTTCTTCACAGAAAGCTTTACCTGAAAGCTAGATTTGCATAATATATGTTACTGTAGGTATGTTAACAAAAAACCACAATTTCAAGTCACACAGTTTGTGTGCACTCGATGTGGGTTCCTGGCATCTTGTCAGCCCACTCGAGGTGTGTGGATATAAAGGGAAAAATTGAGACGTTGTCGGATGGAGTTCCTGGGTAGCTTAGTCGGTAGATCGCTGGTGCGTTCAGCCAGAGTTCCTGGGATCGATACCCGGCCCCGGAACAATTTTTCCCTTGTAATTATTCAATATTGTAAGGTTGAAGTTTTATCGATATCATGGTCTAATGGTTCCAATGATAAGTGTTAATATACCTAAACAAGTGTAATGAAAATAGTAGAAAAACAAAAAGAAAAGAGACTGGATAAATAAGAAAGAATCGAGAAAAATAATATAATAATAGTCTTCATTCCTGGATATCCCTTAAGTTAAACAATCCCGCAAGACACTGAAGTTAATGCATATGAGAGAGAGAGGGGGGAGGGAGGGAGGGAGAGAGAGCTTTTATATTGAACGAAATGATCATTCTTTCTTTGACCTACCAGCAATGGATAAGTTGGGGGTACTTAGTTGATGTGCTCATAAAATCAGGCAAGCCTTTACACCACGTAAGCAGGGTATTAGGTTAATTTTGTTTATTTGAAAATTATATAAGGAACAAAGGAACAGTCTCGTATGTTATGGATTATGCAAGTTATGCGCTTCCAAAAAATTATCCTTTACATCTGTACTTGCTTAATTCTCTTGCTCACATGTATTTTCTCGAGGTAAAAGGAAACCATACATCCCAACAGGTATACAATAGCACTACTTTTAACTTCCATGTAGCTGTGGAAGAATTATGAATTTTGTGATCAGAAAGGAATGCAGGAGAAAATGGTTGTGCACAATTCATACATCAGTTAACCTGAAATAGCGGTTTTATTAGTTACTGCATAAAGTCTATTATGATTTTCCTTTATTTCTCAAGGACTTGGGGGAAAGGAAAGCAGAAAGGAACAAATCAGGAATCCGAACTATACTGTATGCAGTGATATCAAACTTGCCAAATGAATTACTGGTACCGTATTTAAAAGCTCCAGAATATATAGGCTACTAAACAAACCGCGGAGTGACTATCATATACCAGTATTTAAATCTGTTATTTTAGTGACAACTAAAAATAATAAACATTTGGAATGCTCAAACAGACATATCTATATAGTAACAATAAGAATTCCAATCATAATAGTAAATTCTCATTTTCACCTAGTACATTTACAGATCAAATTAATTTCAGTAGGTATAAAACATCTTATTACCTGAGAATTTGGATTTATTAGACCTATAATTTGACATTCACTCTTTGATGTCCCACATTGATCATTCGAAGATTCTGCTACAACTTAAAAACTGCAACTATTTTTGCCCGACTATGTAACATTATGTTTTTTTGTTTTGTTTTGTTTTTTTTTTTTTTTTTTTACATTCAGTTAAAATTTCCAAGTATAAATTGGGGAACTATGATATGACATCAAAATAATTCGACTTCATACAGTAACATTATAAAGTTAGAAAGAAATATAACACTTTTGTTAAAAGAGAAGAAAGCAGTACATTTTCACTGAAATGTGGTCGCTCTATTCCTGTCCTCAAAATTCGTTATTATGCGAAAGAGAAAATAGGGAGAGATGTAAAAGTTTGCACCTGTGCCTATTCCACTCTCGTTACCTATTGTAAGAAAACACAGAGTTCCTTTTTCTTTACTGAACAAGTATCAGGAAGTGACCACATGCGTTTACAAGTTTGTCAATATTAAATTTGTGGCTTTCAAGTATTTATTAGATGTCTAAAATAGTCTTTCATTATTATTTGCTTTACCATACATTACATTTTGTGTACAGGACAGTTTTTACGTTATTGTTAGCATAATGTTAATGATACCGTATTTAGATAGTAACCACATGCGTCTACAAGTTTGTTAATATTGAATTTGCATCTTTCAAGTATTTATTAAAAAACAGTCTATATTTTGTGTGGAGTTTTTAGGTTATTGTTAGCATAATGTTAATGATTTTAGATAGTTACTGGTACCAGCAGTTTAGTTACCTAGTTACAACAAGTTTACAATTATAAGGAACAATAGCTTCTCTTCAGTTTAAACTAAAGCTCATGAAGATTCACTCATGATCAAGCAAGAGGAAACTTATAATGGTAATTAAATTCATGGGCAAAGAAACGAAAGTACGAATAATTACTGGTACTATTCCAAAAAAAAAAGTCTTGTCATGGGCTGTGGAAGCTACGATTGTGTCCTTGAATACTTGAAAATAATAAAGGATAGTATTGATGCTGAATGGAAAGGAACATTCTTTTAAATCCCAGACTAAAATTGAGTGTGTGAAACTAGTGTCTGGAATAGCCTAGACGATTTGAAGAGAGCAGTGCACAGTTATTTCAAAATTGAAAAAGAGTGGCCATTGTTGCAGATTTATTAAAGTACGTAATTATGGGTTTCTCTGAGGGAAGAAAAAAGCTTCAAGCAGATTTTAAAGAAGACAGATGAAAACGAACTTTCAGGAATAGAAGAATTATAGATGATAATTGCACATTTCTAACATAAGATGTTTAATGTATAGAGTTCTTGTTTTAGTTTAAAGTCTGACTTACTTTTGTCGAAACGAATTATGATAACATACCGAGGTAAAATCTAGTCTCCTTCAAATATTAGTTGGATGATTTGAAAGATTAAATTCACAATATATTTTTAGGCGCCAAGTGTAGTTGAAAATAAAAGTCAATATTTAGAGTTCAAGACTCACTCTTTAAAATTTCTAAATGCTGCATGTTTTTTTATGCTCGACCATGCCGAAATGTAGTAATTATACACTTGGTAGCAGTCCTTTAATGCATGTCATTAAAGTACACCTATTCATTAAAGTTCAGGTTTTCGATTATTCTCGGATATGCAATCGAAAGACAACTAGCAAAACGTCACACAGGCTGGAAATCCAATACTGTCGCAGAAGGTTATGTTCTGTTACTATAATAATTAGCGTTAATTGTAAATAATATTCAAATAAATTCAATTTGTCATCTCGTTTTTCAATGTCGAATTCAATTTCAAGGTTATATCAAGTTTAACGTTTATCTTACTCTCTAGATTATATCAAGGTCGTCGACATTCGTTGCCCGGAAAAAATCAATACTTTCGCATCTGCGCACATCTCACAATTTACGAGATTGCACAAGGTCAGTTCGCTCCCCAGTCACATAAGAATAACATGAATACTTAATGAATAATTTCAATTTAGAAATATGGTCGAGCATAAAAAGTCGTATGAAACTTGCCTATAATGGTAATTAAACTCGCATCTTAATTATCATTATAGGCTCGTTGCATAATGTACTAATTATGAAGAGCCGTAAGGATTAGTGTGATGGCTATCTTACACTCTGGTGTTATGAAATGCAAAGGTAGAGCCATAAAACTGTATGGTATCTACTGATAAAAATTTGTTTCTTTTTAAAATTATAGTCCTAGAAAATCACGAGGCTGGTATTATAAACGTTTTTCTGACGTGTAAAATAAGAGATTCTTTCCTTCATTCCTTCTGCTTAGTTCCACATATGAAATTTTGTGAACACAATGACGTTTACAAGGCCTGTTTACTATAAATCAAGAATGCTAATACTGAATCGACAATATATTATTTTGATACTATATTTTAATACACGATTACAGTAGTTATGCTGCAATTTTTAAATTGGGGGAAGGGCAAACAGTTGGACAGAACTTAATCAAGGTGGCCATTGCTTCTTGTACCTTAGAGCATTGTAGTTGTTACGGGAATAGATTATTATTACCTGTAGTTATGGAAAATTATTCAAATATTAAATAGACTATTAGCACTGGTACTGATTGGCATACAATTCATGTTTAATTTGCGCATTATGTAGTCGTGAAATAAATACAGTAAGTTGATTAAATTTAACAAAGATTTATCAAATAAAACACGAATATTATTGATTTATGCACAGCAGTAAGTGAGGTTGTAAAGTAATTGTTAAGGAAAAGAAGCTGCTAGCCAAATTTAATAATTAAAATCAGTGAATTGGGTTATAAGTGTTCAGAAACAAGTTGGAATGTTTGTGAGGAGCTAGAGTAATACTAGCCTATAGTAGCTCCCCTGCTGAGTCAATTCCTGTACGTTTATTACATGATATTATTTATAAATTCATTTTGTTTCGGAATGACATAGTTGGAGATGAAAACAAATTCTGAAGTCCTCTCCTTCGCTGGTCAAGATGGACATCACTGCTATACATTACGTGGATTCTAAAATAATATGGCATTTCCAGAAGACAGAAGCCGTACACTGGAGTAACAAATCCAAATGGAGAGATGTAACAACTGGTCAAGAATCTATCACTGTCTTATATAATGTGTAACCTTTTACATATGTCCTATGATAACATCATTGTACAATATTGTAGACATTGCATTACGTGTATATGTTTTTAATTAATAATTAAGTCTATATGTACAATTAGTTACGCAGATGAGTCCCATCCGAACTCGACATACTACATTGTTATTTTCTATTTATTCACAGGGGCCACTGGCCAAATAAATACGACAACAGGGTAGGAAATTGTTGATGAGTAAGAAACAAGTTTCAGTGGATAAAGAGATGCGTGGACCCTCCGACAGGCCGCCCTGTTTGTTCTGCTTCGAGTCACTAGAATTGCACATTTGTATAAACAAGAACTACAAGTTAGTAAGTATTGCTTTCTTTTTTTTAGTCAGGTAAAAACCTTTGAAAAAATATCTGTCTTCATGAGGCCTAAACTTGCCACAATCTTATTCCACTCTGTTCAAAAAATAAAAGAGAGCATACACATAAATAATACACTGAATGATTAACATTTTGCACCCTTTCCGATTCCCAACTTACATTTAAAAGTTCGATCACAACTATTCATTGGTAGCACTTACTCCTTTTAATTCAGAGGAACGAAACTTCTGAGATAACAGTATCTTATAGTGTTAAAATATTAATTTAAAATATTAGAAAAAAAAATTCTTTTAGACTGAAGTGTATTATGTGAGAAAATTAAGTGTACTCAGAATTACATTACAGACTTCACAGAAATCATAAATTATCACGTTTCCAAGTACAATAATAACAGGTCTTGTTAACATTATGTAAAGCACCAAAGATAAAAAGCCGTGTGAGCATATCAATGGAAATAAAAAAAAAATCCTGCCTCACAGTAACTTGTTAGCCCGGAAATTATTTTGAGTCCTATTTTATACACCTTCCACTCTTACGTGTGGGCACCCAAGCATACACACTAACCTCAAACTATCAAAGTCGCCATTCAATAAAAACTGCAGTCAAGGTAAAAAAATCTGACCTAACAACATATGGCATCCACACTACTGTATTTATATTGCAATGCAAAATCACAGACACTGAAGATGAGTCATCTAGAAACTGCGGAGCTGGGGTTGCAGCCGTAAGCACAACGAGGAACGGTTTGTGTTGTATGTACAATACTGTAATAGTTCTTCAGACTATAAAAAGCTTATGCGAGTCCTCTCAGATCGAATCTACTGAAGAGTTACGTTGTGCTCACTTTCCACACTTCACACTATTCTCACGTCAGGTTTGTTTATAAAAAAAATGGGGGTCCATTCACACCAGGGAGTATGAAATACATGACGTTATCATACCAGCGTCACTCACAAAGTAATGCCCCACGTGTTCTGTCTACCGTTATTGATTGCTCAGATATTTAATCAATTAATCAGATTTAAAATAAATTTTCGTGTTGAAATAAACAATTACCGGAACATGAGCTTCAAGTTCATCTTCTCTCCCCTTATCATTTTAAACACTGCAAGTGACAAAAGAGCTCTGTTTATTCATGTGTAATGCGAAGTCGTATTGACACCACACTCGAAACCACTTTATGTAACACAATGTTTTCTTTCAATCTTTGGCCCAATAATTTACTTAAACTGCTTAATTTAAAATGGGACTCTCTCCAAGTTCCTCTTTAAACAGCACGATAACAACATTACAATGTAATGAAGTTCTTTACAAGCGCGATACTTCTCTCTCCATTACCATTCCACTCTTATAGGCTGCAACATCAACAGATGTTAAATACTTTTCGGAAAACTAAACAAATGCAATCAATGCGCAGTCATGTGATCATGTTGTGAAATGAGGTATAGTCTTCAGCAACAAATCCATTCACACACATTTAAAAATCTGAATATAGTGTGTGATCAAATCTCACGAGATTATTGGACCCATATTTGTTAATAGATATTACACTCGGAAAGATACGTAAGAGTACCATACCCTCAATACTGACTCTTTGTCGTTCAACTGATAGAAGGAAGTTATGCAGGATAACGTCACAGCACACAAAGCCAATCATTCAATGACAACAATTCATTAAGTCTTTAGTGATTAGATAGTGAGTTATGGTTTGTGACTTTTGATTGTTTCTGATTTGAATACATATGGCTCATATTTATCGGAATAGTGTGTATGAGATATTTTATTTTTCTAGATCAACATAAAGAAAGTATGAGGAATGGGGAGAAATTCTTAATATTTCACATGAAGTAGGCTTTGAGGGAAGATGCGAGGCATGCATACAGGCAGTAGTCATTTCCAGCATGTACTGTAAGCAAAAAATATCTATGCATTTAATTATGATCACGAAAGTGAATTACAATTTACAGACATTTCACTACTAAATGGAAGAGTGGCCATGTGAGAGACTGCAGACAGTGACGTTTGTAAAGAACTTTGATATAGTTTAAGGACCACATCAATGGGTCTTGGATTTTCCTTCCTCACTATGTCAGAAGCAGTTTCATCCCGAAGCTTTCCTACAATTCTCAATTCTCCATGGTATGTGTGCTAAGCACAATCGGTCACAAAACTTGTGGAAAAGGTGACACATACACACAAAGGTGAAGTTATATAGACAGCCCAAAAGAATTTACTAATTTCTCAAAGACATGAATTTTAATAAAGGTATTTGTGTCACCTATTTGATTTAATTGAATTAATTATTAAGGGTATCAGTTAATAACCTCTAAAGTGAATCTTCTGTGGTAGGAAATTTATCCATTACATCAGAAATACAGACAGTAAAAAATTCGATTGACCCCAAGAATGTTATGTTGAATAAAAAATTATTGCCAAATATTACATTCGAAAGACTACTTTTGAAATCTAATCTCGTACATTTTCAAACCAAATTGTTTAACTGTTCTGCTTCTGCCATTTAACAGCTGCAAGAAAAAAACGTATGGCCCGTCTTGTTGCCATGGAGAATTCGCACGAAGTATGCAAGTGATGACAATTTCGTGAAAACAGCATTAAATGTCAATTTTTTTTATTGAAATGACATCACAGTAAAGATGAAGCTTAAGATTACATTGTGACGCCAGAGCAGTTCCGAAAGATTAGCAGCAAATGTCTTCAATGAGGAAAGGAACGAGGAGGAGATAGTGAAGGTGGTAGTCTTCTGTAAATATTCCCATATTTCACTGTTATATGGTCCATCTTCTTGCTTCATTCAAGCTTTTTGCACATATATCAATTTAAGTAAGAGGTGGGGCAAAACTTTTTGAGTGGCCTACATAGAATGTTCATTCACCAACTCTGCTATTTTATTTACTGGTATTTATGTTTGGTTTGGTGACTACCCTGTTTTTATCTGAATTATTAAATATTTGATTTTCCTAGATATTGCAAGATGCACAATTATTCCAGTTTTCACTATCTGGTGTGTTTACTGTACTTGATAGAAACACAATGTTCCAGTCTTAGTAATAATAATAGTAATAATAATAAAAAAAACACTGTAGGCCTATATATCATATCATACTTCGAGTTCAAAATGTCACTGTAGAAGTTCGATGCAGAAAGGACCGAGTGTAGCAAGGTAAAGCCAGTGTCACTTCTCCTCCGTCACGTTCCTCAGCAAGCGTCTATATACATTGCTCTAAGAGCCTCCAAATGATACCCTGCACTGGGCGTAGCAATGAAATACAATCCTCTCTCTTACACAGAAGCAGTTCTGAATCAACAGTCTGAGACCCACACGTTCTACATGAAATGCTTTGTTTGCCATCTCGCAGATAGGAAATATACATTGCACACATTCTTGAAAGTTATAAAATATACATGATATTGCTCTCGTTCTTGAACACACCCACACACACATGCACACATATTTGGCTCTTCGTGACGGACACAGAAGGACTAGTAACGACCACTTGATCGTGATGGTCTCCTGAGTTTGAGTGTCTCCGCAGCATGGAATCATGAGTCATGTCGGCGGGCCCTCAGTCTGCGACTCCCTCCATTGCTCTTTCTCCTCTTACGTTTGGTGTCCCGTCGGAAGGCCACGTTGCCTGGGTCGTCCGCCAATTGGGGATAACGATGGATGCTGTGGATGTCTACACCCTCGTAGCCATCCACATCGCCATGCAACAGCAGCTCCTCTTTCTCCTCTTCAGTCCAATCACCGCGTCCTCGGAAACCTGCAGCTACCAGCTGCTTCTCCAGCTCCCAGGCACGTTCCACAGCACGCTTGTGCGCGTGCTTCAGGATGCGATGGCGCTCCTGCTCTGGATCGGCACCATAACGGATGAACACGGCAGCATCAGGGTTGTGAAGGCGCAGCTCTTTAGCACCAGAACCTCCATGCTCTGCTACCGCTTCATGTGCTGAGATGTTGAACATGCCGCCCAGACGCCTGAGTTCCTCCTGGTCGTCACGTAGCTTCAGCGCATTGTCTTTTACGAAATAGAATACATCCTGATCATGCAGGCTGAAATGTAGGTCCAGGAAGAATGAGTTGTTGAACACAGACGTCACCACGTCTTGCACCACGCCATTCACGCCGTCCACTACGCTCACCATGGCACGGCCTGCCACACGTGAAATCAACACGCCTTCGCCAAATACAGCACGCCGATATGCCACACGTGGCAGGAGATTGCGTGTCTTTGGTTCCATCTTGAGTAGTGGTTTTGGCACGAAACCCAGCTCGCTGAATTTCTCGTTCATTTTATCAACAATGCACTGCAGGCCCGACATAACACCGAAGTCAGGTGACAATTGTGGCGAAGTCACCACGGCATGTGGCTGGTAGACCATACGAGATGTGTATGATGACCCCAGCATGCTACTCACATCGTAGCCATACAGCTTCAGCCAACTGGGTAAGTCTGTGAATAGAACATTTTTACTGTGGTTACTTTATTATACTTTGTTGTGCTTTTGATAGTTCAAGAATGTTTTGGGAGTGTAGTTTCAAAGTCGGACAATTCCAACTACGATTTTTTCAAAAAAGTAAATATCTGCTGTTAAAACTATTAAGATTTCGAAGCTAAACTTAACTTTCAAACTAGTTATTTATTAAATTATATCCACATATGGAACAAAACTTTGGTGAGTTTATAGGAAGCAGAAAATGTCCATGAATTAAGATATATATTTCCAATACCGAAGAAAAATAATGCAAAGAAATGTAATGAGTTCAGGACTATCAGCCTGATATCGCATTCGGCAAAGATTCTCTTGCGAATACGGAGTAGACATTTATATTCTAAGATGGAAGAACAGTTGGAAGAAGAGTAGTTTGGATTCAGGAAGGAAAAAGGTACGAGAGATGTAACTGGACTGCTATGAATAATCGACGGAAGATACCTAGAGAAGAATAAAGAAGTGTATGTGGTATTTGTGGACCTAGAAAAGGCTTTTGACAGAGTGAATTGAAATAAACTAATGGGGATCCTAAAGAAAATAGGTGTGGATTGGAAAGAGAGAAGGCTGTTCAGTGATCTTTATATGAAATGAGTCAAAGTCAGGATAGGAGAAGAAAAGAAATGTCAGAAGGAAGTGAAATTGGAAGAGAAGTACGTCAAGGATGTACTTTATCACCTACCCTGTTCAACATCTACTTGGAGAATTTAGTGAAAAACTGTTTTCAGAACATGGGAGGAGTGATAGTAGGAGGAAGAAGAGAAGAAATACTAGCTCTAGAGGATAATTTCATAATATTCATCTCTTATTAAAAGCCATAATGCTGAAACTGATCAGGAAGAGAAAAGGAATTGGCTCGAACTGCCTACTGAAGGATGCAATGGAAGGAATGGTGAATGGAAGAAGAGTTCAGGGCAGAAGAAGATATCAGATGATAGACGACATTAAGATATATGGATCATATGAGGAGACAAAGAGGAAGGCAGAAAATAGGAAAGTTTAGAGAAAATTGGGTTTGCAGTGAAAGACCTGCCCTTGGGCAGAACACTGAATGAATGAATGAATGAATGAATGAATGAATGAATGAATGAATGAATGAATGAATAACAGTGAAATACTGCTTATGGAAAATCTATTCATGATGATTCTAAATCAATTGCACTTGCCTACAAGTAAAGCTAAATATTCTGAGGCATGCATTCTTTAAGCTGGAAAACTCCAGTTGTGAATTTTTAAAGGAGACTAAAACAACTTTGAAACCGTGTAAGTGGAAACTAATCAGAAATTTCAGAGTCACTATTTTCTCATTTCTGTCCTAAAACGAGGAGTTTGAGGAGAAACCACTTCGTAAATTTATAAAGAGTGGAATATATTCTGTGTTTTAAGACGCAAATTTCAAGACTGAGAGAAACTGAAAATATATATTACACTTATCTGTTAAAGTAGTTACGTAAGTTAATGGAAATCCAAAAATAAATAGGAGGAGACTGTTGTACCTTGAAACATTTTTTGTTTCTGATGTTTGCTGCTACCTAGCCGTCAAACTGAAGTAGACTGTAGAGAAAGCTGCTAGATAGCTCTGGTCATAGTTCCTGTTTGATTTATTAGATAGCTTTGGTCATAGATCCTGTTTGATTTATTAGATAGCTCTGGTAGCTCTGGTCATAGTTCCTGTTTGATTTATTAGATAGCTCTGGTCATAGATCCTGTTTGATTTATTAGATAGCTCTGGTCATAGTTCCTGTTTGATATATTAGATAGCTCTGGTCATAGTTCCTGTTTGATTTATTACAAAGTGTGAGTTCTGTGGACGAAACAATTTTTTTGGTACCAAAAGTAAATCTTTCGTTCATTGTTATATATTTTCTCACACAAAACCAAAGTGTATTTGTAACCATGAATCAAGTATGGTGTGTTCCCTATCATTTGGTGAATAAATACATATGTTAATTATTTCCATGACTTACTCTCATCTCTAGTTTAGGCAGCCATATTTGTTTAAACGTGCACCCTTTTGTAACACAAAACATCTTGTACCAAGGAATATGTTCCAAGGTACATGATGCTATCAGTTTTTGTTTCATTTTAAGATCATGCCACGAAGTAAGTTTGAAGTTAAGAGGATCCCAATTGATCCGGATGTCTTGAATAAAGCTGTTGAAGCAATTATGGCTCCTCCAGGAAATAAAATCTCATCAGAGAAGTCTGCAAATGATGGCATATACATTTTTTAAATGATTGTGAGTTTTTACAGCTATATTTTTACCTATATTCCCTGTGTTCCAATGTTCCAAGGTATACGAACCTTTTGTACCATGGAACACTTTACATATCCCTTCATTTTATTTTTTCCAGACTTAATAGATCTGTAAAACAGGAAAATACCTATAGGAAGTTGTAAAGAAATCTTTAATAATCATTTCAAGCATTTTGTCATTTAAAAAATTTCATTTCCCAAAATTAAAAGAAAATAAAATAAAATGTGAGAATTGATTCAAGGTACAACAGTCTCCACCACTATTTTTAAAAGTATTCCTGCACATGAGTGGACTATATGAATACGTAACAACTAGGCCAGTTTTTGACATTGCTTCCACTTACCAGTCATATATGTGACATTGTGCCGTCTGTTGATCGGGTCATTGTTGCTGAATCTGTAGATGAAGACATCTGTTGGTGTAGTCAGCTTATTGGCCAATTCCTCCCAGGCAGGTGTCATCCACTGGCCGACCACTGGATCATACAGTCTCTTTCCAAGGTACACGAGACCCGTATTAGGGTCTAACAGACCTCCGTGGAAGTCAACTGGCAAATAAAAGTCTGGGTTGGAATCTTTAGTCACCTTGCCGAAAGGAGTGCGTCGAATTTCTTTTATAATGTTGCCATTGGTATCAAAGAGTGCCAGAGGGGAGCCATTGGGATCGGAAGCCACGTAAAATCGCTGCTCAGACGTCTCCACAGTGATGAGGACGTGTCGCTCATCATACAGAAGCCTGAATGTACGTCCAGTCTTTGGGAAGTGCACGTGTGAGATGAGGTCTGGTGTACTTGGGTTGGCATACAAAAACTGAGTCACATTGCCACGCTCATCATGCCAGGAAATGAGTCGCCCACGGTCGTCATAAAAGTACCATGTTTGGAACTTGTCGCGCTCGAAGGCATGTGTCAGCTGAGCACGCGAATTGTAGCGGTACTTCTGCTCGCCTCGTCGCACAACAAAGCCTCGTCCATCGTAGCTGTTGAATTCCACATCGCCATACTGAACCACGCGGTCACCACTGTCATAGCCCAGTGAGATCTTCTCTCCCTGCTCTATCACTCCAACCACATTCCCATTCTCGTCATACACATACTTCCAGTTGCCGTTGCCAATCACTTCCATCACGTGGCCATCTGCATTGTACGTGACGCGATCAGTTGAGGTAGTCCTGCCAATCGTCAGCTTCTGTGTCTTGATCCTGTTGCGTTTATCGTAGTCTAACTCGAGTCGGTACACATCAAATGATTTTATATTGATGAGCAGAGACTTGACACGGCCGTGTGCATCATAGTCGGTGATGGTGAAGAACTGCTTGCTGGTGTCTTGCATCACAGAACGGTTGAATGTGTTGCGGTATATGCGCAAGTCACTAACGCCCTCCAAGACGCCCAGATTCTGGTTGTACTTGAGTCTTAGCTGTGGCAGCTCCTTGCCGTTGATCTCCACATCAATGCCTGATATGCGTGCGTTGCCATCGTACTGGTAGCGGAAGTGTGCGTTGTCCAGGCCACTCTTACTGCCATATTTGAGCCGCTCATCTTTGAGAATGCCAGCATGGTGTCTGAATTCCTGTTTGAGCTCGAAGTTGGGTTCCACAATATCGACACTCTTTACCAGACCTGTACTCTCCTGGTACGTGTAATGGGTTGACGACAACCCTGCCAGCACAGTCTCCAGCTTCCCACTCTGGTCGTAAACATACGCCACCTTGCCTGACTGGTGTGGATACACTTTGGCGAGGATCTGACCATCGTCGTTGTACAAAATCTCGTAAGGATGACGATTCATGGGCGAGAAGTACTGGTACTTGAAGAATCCCAGTGATGTCTGCAGGGAAAAGGCATGGATGTGTCCTCGGGGTGTTGTCAAACTCTGCAGTGCTCCAGCTTCGTCATACTGCAGCAAGTAGTCACTGCCCCGTGGAGTCGTCACTTTCAGAGGCTACAACAAGATAACATAATTAAAAATTGCAATTCACAGTCTCACGACTTGACAGACAGACAAGTTTCGCATGCAGACTGGAAACTCAATACATTAATAAAATCTGTACCAACTTGGAAATTTACCATGTAATCTGTTTCTAAAAAAATAATTTTACATATGTTTCATTAAAGTATCAAGTTTCTAGATTTCAATCTCTTCTTGTGAGTGAAAAAGCCACTTACCAAACTACTGAACATGTCCTTAAAGGCATAGATCATGGCCGAGCCATCACCATAACGAATCTCGGATAGGCGTCCAGCTCTGTCAAATCCATAACTTTCGGTAAGGTCTCCCCACTTCCAACTTGTTAGACGACTAAAGCGATCATATTCCAGCTCCACACCAGCGAAGATTCCATTTCTGAAAAAGAAAAAAAATAATATCTTGTCATATGCAGTGCACATGGATTGAGCAGCTTTGTCAATAGAGTGAAATGACTTGATAAGCAATCATTATCGTCGTCACTGTCATCCATCATTATCATCATCTTCTTACTATTCTTTTTCTCTTTCTTCATTGGAAAGCCACTATCTTCATCTTCCATGTCCATATTTTAATTTAGAATTATACAACAAAACATAAAGTTAAAGTTATACAACATGATTTAAAAATAATAGTGACATATAGCAGCAAAATTCTAAATAAATGGTGAACGATACATTTCCTAATATAACTGTTAGGACTCACAAAATCGGACAATTAAAGAAATCTCGTTATATTAAAAAAAAGTACAAGTAGAAAACTTATTGAAAAAGAAATTCTTAATACATCAACGAATGGACAAGAATATTATTTTCAAAATTGGCATTGTAATATCGATATAAGAGGGTACCTATCAGATAGGAAGTTCCATAAGAGCCTTGTTTCAGGGAACTTTCACGGACACTAAGACCTCTGGCTAGGGGATTAGTACCTGGCAAGAGTTTCTATCCAGGCAGGTAATTTTCGTCGGGTTAGTGCTCACCTTATGTCCCTCTCACTCCACACAAATAATCTGATTATAATTAAAACTTCCAATCAAATTTCCTCATTACTTTAAGTGTCGATGTATTTAGTTTACAATTACTTTGTAACTTCTATCACTGTACATAAAGCGATAATGTTCGTGTTTTGGTTTGTTAAATCTTCATCAAAATTGATCTTAATTTTCAATCTTCTTAATTTTTTATCGTGTTCAGATGATGACAACAGAATTGTGTGCCACTTAGCACTAACATTTCATATTAGAAAAGTATGCCTTGATTAAATTCTGCCCACTCCAATTCCTCTCCTCCAAATTAAAATTTATCCCTGACTGAGATTCTGGCTGATATGTACATCTATTATCAGACAGTATATCTCACTTGATGATATGTGTCAGAGGAAGAACAATATTATTTGTATGCATCTGAAGTCTGATTAGTGAAATATGTAACTAGTCAGCGATGTATGCAATGATTACCATACCTTATTGATGTCACTTATGAAGTTCAAATCTGTCTTCGGACAGTTGACTAAACAACAAATAAAATGGTGGTGCCACCACTGTAACTACATGCAGGGTAACAAGATACCGAATTACAACAGCAAAGGCATCTCTTCTTTCTCATTTTCATCTTCATCTAGACTCATGTCCCTGGTTGTGAGATCGAGTAATTCATTAATGGGGTAAATTGAAATGGTTTGGTTGATTGATATAATTTACAGATAGGTCCACCATCTCCATCATCAGTGTCACTGCCACTTTACATCATGGTGGTATAGAGTGTTTATACGACAAATGTGCATACTGGTACTTCTAAACTCCTACATAATTTTGCCTAGCAAATATATTATGTAGAATACTTACTTATGGCTTTTAGAGAACCCAGAAGCTTATTGCCGCCCTTACATAAGTCCACCATCGGTCCCTATCCTGTGCAAAATTAATCCAGTCCCTACTATTATATCCCACCTCCCTCTTAATCCATTTTAATATTATTCTCCCATTTACGCCTTGGCCTCCCCAAAGGTCTTTTTCCCCCTCCGGCCTCCCAACTAACACTCTACATGCATTTCTGAATTCAGCCATACGTGCTACATGCCCTGGCCATCTCAAATGTCTGGATTTAATGTTCCCAATTATGTCAGATGAAGAATACAATGTGTTCTGTTCTGTGTTGTGTAACTTTCTCTATTCTTCTGTAACTTCATCTCTCTTAGCCCCAAATATTTTCCTAAGCACCTTATTCTCAAACATTCTTAACTTATATTCCTCTCTCAAAGTGAAAGTCGAAGTTTCACAACCATACAGAACAACCGGTAATATACGGTAACTCTTTTATAAGTTCTAACTTTCAGATTTTTTTGAGAGCAGACTGGATGACAAAAGCTTCTCAACCGAATAATATTATGTAGAATAATAAAAAAAATGTAGTGTATGGAAAAGCAAAAATTAACACACTTGTGAAATTTTATAAAACAATGTTTGTACTGAAGCCATTAGATGAATAAAAATATTGGACTCTGACAAATAAAAATGAAAAATATCGTAATAGAGACTATAAAAATGAGATTCCTTTTAAAAATTAGAGGATTTTGAAGAATTCACAACATTAGAAATTAAATCAGAACCAAAATATATAGGCCTTTTTACAGTTTATGAAATGAAATACGTACTGGTAAATGTTGATCATTTGAAGTTTAAAACCACATAACAAAAACATAATCTAGAAAGAAAACATAATTTTTGACTAAAAATTTACCTGGGACCCCACTTCACTGGTCTTGCAGTACGATCATAGGTCACATTGAGAAGCTCAGTGATTCGGTCGTCCATGAAGACAGCCACTGTGCCCGTCTCTCTGTCATACTCTGTGGTCAGCAGATTCTCGCCATTGACTCGCAGCTTTCTTCCAACTTGCACCACAGGTTTGCCACTACCTCTGCCTCCACCAGACTTGCCACCACCCTGTGCTCGTCGCAGGAAATAGCGCCACTCGAACCGATTGGCCAGATCCCCTCCTATTTCAGTCTTCTGCTTGGCTGGTACTGGGAAGCTCTCTCCAAGCACAGGATCAATGTCGGACAGAACAGTGTACGGTACAGTGTCCGTGCTTACTGTGTGCAACCAGGGAGCCATGCTGACAACGCTGCCATCTGCCAGCACCAGTGTTCGGTGCTCAGCCTCTCCTACAAGTAAAATGCGTCCACTGTCATGAGAGCTTTGTGCTGGTTTCAGCAAAGTTTGTAACATTTTTCTTGATAATCGTAAATGTCAAATTAACTTCTCATTAACAACAGAACTGTTTCATCAACATCAATAAAAAGAACTACGATCTGTCAGTTTGGCGATACTTTAGTTCACACGAGTATGTGATATATCGTTGCTGCATCTTCAAAATCTGCTATATGTGTTTTAAAAAGATTTTGCAGGAGAAAGAAAAAAGCATTGTCACTTTTAATTCCCTTGATTTTCAAAGCTATGTTTGATATAATTTCAATCATTATAAGATAAATGATGAAATTATACCGAAAAGCTTTGAAAATCAAGAGAATTAAAGTGACATTGCTTCTTTCTTTCTCTTGCAAAATCTTATTAAAAACACATAGCGGATTAGGAAGGCACAGCGACGATATACAAGTAAAGACAGTAATAAAAAAATATTGTGATTGGTCAGCCATGCGAAAAATCGTGTTATCACGCACACTTATTAGAAATTTCTACTTCATGTTTTGTAAAAGTACAGTTTTGAAAATAAACATTATAGAAAATGTCTCAAATTAATGTAGAAAGAAAAAAGACTGCAATTTTAAGTCCTGTGAGATACACATTTTCATAAAATTAATAAATTCTATTAATAAAGAATCTACAATTTTTAAATTTAGCAAACAAATAATGAAATACTGTATACACACAAATGAATAAAACACGTTCAAAGAATTACTGACGACCATATTCCGAAATGGACAGCTTCAAATACTTGGGGTGTACTATAAGTAGTAACATGCGCTGCTGCCAGGAAGTCAAAAGGAGGATAGCAATGGCAAAGGAAGGTTTTAATAGAAAAAAGAGAAACTTCTGCAGACCTCTGGAAAAAGAACTAAGGAAAAGACTAGTGAAGTGCTTTGTATGGAGTGTGGCATTGTATGGGCAGAAACATGGACATTACGACGAAATGAAGAGAAGTGAATAGAAGCATTTGAAATGTGGATATGGAGAAGAATAGAACGTGTGAAGTGGACAGACAGAATAAGAAATGAAGCTGTGTTTGAAAGAGTGGATGAAGAAAGAATGATGCTGAAACTGATCAGGAAGAGAAAAAGGAATTGGTTGGGTCACTGGCTGAGGAGAAACTGCCTACTGAAGGATGCACTGGAAGGAATTGTGAACGGAAAAAGAGTTCTGTGTAGAAGAAGATATCAGATGATAGACGGCATTAAGATATATGGATCATATGAGGAAACAAAGAAGAACGTAGAAAATAGGAAAGATTGGAGAAAGCTGGGTTTTCAGTGAAAGACCTGCCCTTGGGCAGAACACTAAATGAATGACTTAATGAATATTCCGAAATTAATAGGTAATCATTAATTGATCATTGTTATAATCCTGTCAAAAGAAAAAACTGAAAGTCCAAAGAAAAAAAGACTTGAACAATTTTAACTATACAATCATGACCAGAACAACCTTAAATGACTTTCATTATTATGATTAAGGCAATATATTTTAGAACTAAATAGAGCAGAATGGCAGGACTATAAATTAGGCAGAACCCTCTTAAATGGATAATTGACATGTTCATAAACTGAAAAGACATTATAAGATAGGGAAAGCATTAGATCCCACAGTTTTAGATGTCTCAAGGCAGATGAAATTGTAAATCATGTATTGTGGAATGAGAAATTCTATCTGCATAGAGATATCGCTCTTTGGACCAATTCATTCATTCATTCATTTTCTGTTCACTGCGAACTAAACATTCTTAAATCTTTCCTATTTTATGCCTTTCTCTTCGTTTCCATGTACAAAACATTCAAATAAGTGAACTCATAAATGTCTCTTTTAAAAATGTTACACCTTTGTTAAGGAGAGTGTGCTTAACAGGTATTAAAATAGCAGAAGATGCACAACAGATCAGTAATGGTCGCAGTGCTAGGTCAAAATGGCTCCCCCCCACTAATGTAACTTAACCTAACCTATAATTATAATAGTGACTATGAAGTTATACTGTAACAGATAGCAGGTGACTTACCTAATCGAGTGACAACACTGGAACCCTTGATCAACATGGACACAGGCTTCCTGTTGTTCTGAGCCACCTTCACAGTCGCTCCTTTGACGCTCAAGTCGAAGGACAAACTGATCACCTTGCCAGTGGGAGTGATAGCCGATGTTAGTCGTCCAAACTCATCGTAGTTGTACACGTAACTGCGCCCTGTGCTGTCCAGCTTGGTTTTGAGCAGACCGGTGGGACCATGGTAGTCAAATGTCACGTTGTAGTTGTCAGGTGTACTCAGCTCGTGCAACATCTTCATACGTGACATGCGCAGTCGGCACTTCTGCCCTTTGGTGTTCTCAATTGAGTTCACTTGGCTTGAGTAGTCACGTAGCAGGAATACTTTGTTGCCTGCTGCATCTGTCACTGTGCTGAGTTTGCCGTTGCTAGTGTTTACATTATATGTGAAGAGGTAGCTGGTCTCGCCTGTTAGGATGTTGCGTGTCGCGATGTGTTGACCAAAGCGGTTAAACACGTAGATTTCCTGTGTATCTGGCGAGAAGATCTCATACTCCCTTGATACACTCGCATCTGGGATGCTGGCTGTCACTGAGCGGATCCTAATGGTTGATTATGAAGATACTTAAGTTGACAAGTTTACCAACAGACGATAAATATGCTGTTTTCATACAGTACAACCTCGATTACACATTTTAGTCAACAGTTAATAGAAAAAAATAACAAATAATCAATATTATCAATTTTAATGGACTAAATCAGCGTTTCTAAAACTATGGTCCGCCGACCATCTGTGGTCCTCGAGGTCTACCCTTGTGGTCCTTCAAGAAAGACAGAAGAAAAAACAAAATTCAAACGAATTGTGTATCACACTATAGCTTAAAATCTCAGAGTTTGGAAATGACATGTGGCAATCGAATTTCACTTTTTCTCCCAGTACTGACATTTTATGGAATTTATTACCCTACCCATCTATCGACTTCCCACTCTACTCTCAGCGACAAAAGAGGGATTTAAAGCACTATACACGTAGAGTTTCTCGACATCATTTCCCTGCACATCTGGCACTGCGCCTGTAACCCGGCCAGGGACCACCCGAATTCATATTAGAGGACCAAAGTACCGAACCTTAATTCAGTTTTAAAATATAGGCCTATTGGTATCAAAATATGCTATGAAAGTGATAAATTTGCTTTCAAAGGGAACAAGAGTAAGGTGGTCCGCGGAACTGTTCTGACTTTAAAAAGTGCTTCCCACTTCAAAAAAGTTTGAGAAACGCTGGACTAAATCTATTTGGTGCCATTTAAGATGCTTTAAAATAGTTGGATACTTTTTCTGCACTCTCCTACAACTAATCTTATTTCTTATGTCCATTCAATGCTGACTAATTACTAAGAAATATTCGAGGAAGAGAGTGGGAAGTGAAATCTTTATGACAGTCTGTAGGGAGTGAAAGTTTTTATTAACCTTGATAGGGAACCAAACGAAAATTACGCATCATGGTCGACACGATTCAGGAAGGAAATGCATATGAACTCAGCTTAAAAAAAATCTTTATCTTTTTGATGACAGATAATCCCCACATCAGTTAATCGAGGTTCTACTGTAGCAGTAACAGTAGCAGTAGTTAGGGTTGCCAACTTTTTTTTAAGAAAATACGGGAGACTAAGAAATCGACAAAGTTTCACATAGAAAATCGACACGTTATTCGGATCAGTTACTAAAAAACAACTTTAGTCTACACTTCGGCAGGTAGGCTTAAATTAAAAGTATTTTGAGACAGATTTTGTCTGACGTAATAGTTGAATCAGAGTACAGTTTGCAGCTCTGATTTGATTAGATGTGTCGTGCTCCTGTTTTAAAAATCTGTTTAATTATTGTTCATGAGATAAAACATCCTCTTTGTATGAACATTACTACTTGATAAGCTTAGAACAAAATTTGCCAGTTTCTCCAAACTTATTATATTAACATGGTTTGATTTTAAACGGGTGAACACTAAAACCCATTTTTAGCAAGCATTACCTTCTAAAAAGGCTGCACATTTTAATGGCTGTCTTGAATAACAAAAGTCATCATTCACGGCAAAATCAAATGTTCAGAATAAAAATTTTTATATTATGCAAAAATAACGGAGAAAAATGTTCGAAAAGAAGAATAATACTGGAGCTGGGAGTCTGTTAAAAATTAGGGGCAAATGTAGGAGATTCTGGGAAATACAGGAGAGTTGGCAACCCTAGTAGTAGTAGTAGTAGTAGTAGTAGTAGTAGTAGTAGTAATAATAATAATAATAATAATAATAATAATAATAATAATAATAATAATAAATTTTATAAGTACGAGTAAAAAAAAATTCATCACAGTATTTTAATTTTCTATGGAGAAGAAATTCCTCACAGACCAGCTCAAGGAATTCGTCTGTTATGAGACGTTATCAGAGATTATAGACCGAAATGTAAAGAGAACACAACAAAAATGAAAACAAACGACTACCAAAAACAGCAGCTTGAAGAATGAAGTACCTTTCGATGCGAAAGGGAAGGATGAAGTAATAAATTATGATTAGAATTGGAATAGACTATTGAGCTTACAAGAAGAAGATGATAAACTTAACCACTTGTAATACTGTACCTGTAATTTGCTTGATCTGCAATATGCAGGATGCCATCAGGAGTCACTGCAACAGAGGAGATCGTGTTGAACTTGGACGTGGAGGCCAGGAAGTGGTCTTCCTCGAAGCAATCACATCCTCGGTCTAA
This sequence comes from Periplaneta americana, assembly GCF_040183065.1. Classification (NCBI taxonomy): domain Eukaryota; kingdom Metazoa; phylum Arthropoda; class Insecta; order Blattodea; family Blattidae; genus Periplaneta; species Periplaneta americana. Next base: position 127,265,792 of record NC_091127.1, read on the forward strand.
GCAGTTACACTTGGACTCAGCTCCAGCATAGTGTGCAATCTTGCCATCCGTGCCAATGACTCGGACCCTGTTGATGCGCTGGGAATCACTCTCCGCAACATAGAGGTCTCCTGATGGGCCAAACGCGATGCTCTGCGGCATCACTAGTGTGGCATGTGTGGCCAGTTCGGTATCATAACCACCTACTGGTGATGGACAGTGGAGGGGACGGCCCGCCACCACTTTGACACGACCGTCGGGAGCAAGTTGCAGGATCATGTGATCATCGATTATGTGCAGTGAATTGTCCAGAGGACTGATCGCCAGCTCAGTTGGCCAACGTAAATGAACCTGAAAATATTACACAAACAGGCACAACTTTATGTGATTATACAGTCAAGCTGACATTACGACGAAGTGAAGAGAAGCACTAGAAGCATTTGAAATGTTGTTATGGAGAAAAATGGAGCATGTGAAACAGACAGACAAAATAAGAAATGAAGCTGTGTTCGAAAGAGTGGGTGAAGGAAGAATGATGCTGAAACTATCAGGAAGAGAAAAAGGAATTTGTTGGGTCACTGGCTGAAAAGAAACTATCTACTAAAGATGCTCTGGAAGGAATGGTGACCAGGAGAAGAGTTCGAGGCAGAAGAAGATATCAGATAATAGACGACATTAAGCTACATGGATCATATGCGGAGACTAAAAGATAGCTAAAAATAGGGTAGATTGAAGAATGCTGGGTTTGTAGTGACCTGCCCTTGAGCAGAGAACTATGAATGAATAAATGAATGAATGAATAAGTCAAGGTGACTAAACCTCTACAAAATGTTTGAAAATATTCGTTAGGTTCCGTCAATCATTAAATGCAAACTGTAACTCCAACATTTTCAAAATTATAATGAAAAACCGAACACATAAGTACAAAACCTAAGTTTTATAACTAGACCTCGGATTTTTAGGCACCGTAAAACTGGGTGACTCGAAACATCAACCTACAAAAATGTATCAAGTCCCCCAGCGTATGAAACGTATCAAGTCACCCCATTTTATGGCAACTAAAATGTGTTTCCAGCTACTCAAACTACAATAACACTATAAAAATACAATCAATTAGTGAGTATTAAGCATTACAGTAGCCTATACAGTAACAAAAACAGTAAAGAATTGTGGTTAGAAATTTTATTTTTGTGTATTAAATTACGAATAATAATTTTAATGAATTCATCGACCTCACAAGGTTTTTCCTTACATTTTCTGTTCCAAAATTTTTCCTTTTCTTAGACAGAACTATTTAACAAGCGGAAAAAGTTTTTTTTCTAATGATACCGAAGTAATGGGTGCATATTTAAATCTAGTAACATTTGACATGCTGATGTTTTAACAGAAAAGTACACCCATTCCTTTCATCACATTCCTACCATCTGCTAAAGTGGTCAACAAAACCACTTTCCAGGAATGTCTTAATTTCTACAACCGAAATATTACAAGATCTTTGAACTAAACTCACCCCATGAAATTCAAAACTTTATCTTTTATTTTTACACAAAAAAATTGAAAACATATTAGCAAAATAGAAATAGGCATTTTAAGGCTCTGAAACCTTAAAATAGGTCACAACGGGTGAAACAGGCATTTTAAGCACCATAAAATCCCTTCCAAACATTCACATTTTATGTGAAATTTAACAGTATTTAACTAGTTATGCCATACTTTATCCCTATATACTGTAGCAAAAAATAGGCATTTGGCCTAAAATCCAAGTCTATTTGTAACTTAATAGCAGTATAGATAAAAAACTTGAGTTATATAAAGATAATGGAGTTTAAGCAGTGTAAATAAAATGTATACGAGCTGTAAAGATGTGTACATGTAAGGATGGAACAGAAAATAGTAAAACTAGAAATAACTAGACCACACTTTCTACAAATAAAAAAGAATTGATGAATACAGACATAACTTGAGACATCACATGAAAAGTACACGACAGAAGAATACTTAAATCAGTGGTGTGGTACCAACCAATAGGCAAGGGAGATATGAGTTGACTAAGAAAAAGAAAGTAAAACAATTTGAAAAAGCTATTTTTTATGCCAAGCATATTGAGATTGGGGCACACATTAGGTCGGATTCTGTTAGCCCCATGTGATAGGATGACATGTGAGTGTAGAAGTAGACAGGATGGATGAATATGAAGATGACGAAATGAACCCAGGGTCCAGCACTAAAAGTTACCCCATTTTTGCTCTTAATGGATGAGAGAAAATCCTGAAAAAAATCTTAACCAGGCAACTTGTCCGAACCAGGATTCGATCTTTATTGTATCCAGATGGTTTTAATTAGTTATTTAACGGTATTGCGATTATCTGACATCAGTGGAATTGGTGATAGTGAAATGGTACTTGGCGAGATAAGTCCGAGAATTTTCCATGAGATTATCTGACACTCGCTTTACAGCTGAGGAAAATCTCGGAAAGACCAATCAGGTAGACCTCATCAATCCAAGCGGGATTCGAACCCATCTCAAATGCAAACTTGCAGTGCAAGTTTTGCTCACTAACCCGTAGACTATATGTAAGTGACTGAGAGGTACGTAGGTACATAAATAGCTAAACTTCACACGCACACAGACACACACAATTTTAGCCATTGATATTAATGAACTAATTAGAGTTACCTCCTCTACATTCAGAGTTCCTTCACAAGGAATTGGCTTCCAATGAGATTTGTGCATGTGATTGCCGATTACAGTTGTAACAATTCCATCACGGTCAACCATGCGGATGTTGGTGCCATCAGCAAAGTACAGCACATTGTCAGCTGACACTGCCACCCCTGAAACACAAGTACACTTATTAAATCTTAATTGCAGTAATTATTTTTCTACTGTTCACAGTTGTGGATATTTATATTTTTGTTATAATGTAATGCTTTTCAAACTATGACATGCAGATCAATAATCATAACTTCGTGGGCTGCAATGTAAAACTTATTATTTTCACTGTATGAAAAATGTTTTACATAGACTGGCTTCAAATTATACATCAGGTTATCTCAGCACATTAAGGAAATACCTGCAATAGCAAAATTTAAAAAAGTAGTTATTACAAGAAAAATGATATTTTTCATTACAGGAATATTTAAACGGAGACTAAATTCAGGGATGGTGTTCCTGCAAGTTGTATGTCATCATCTAGAGTATGAAGAATTCCATCGCTAGAATCTACATCCCATATCATTGACTACAGGACTCAATAAACAGACTATGAATTATTATTTTTAGTCATCTTGTAATACATTATAATCTTTATTTTTAGTTGTTATATGTAGTTTTAATATACTGTTACTAATTTATAATTTTAAGATTTTATGTAGCTTTAAGATTTTGACAATGTCAGAAACTTGTATACAAGTCTATTGACAACTAATAAATTAATACTGAATACTACATATTACTTAGCAAAAATATTATCGAGTAAAACATTGCAATGATTTAATTTAGACTGGGTGAGCAGTCACGTTCTATAAGTTTATAACTGCTGGAATAGAATGAACATAGACAAGCTCAGATATAATACTTTCTGTTACTTTTGCTAAGCCTAAGTCGCGATAAATTGATTACCAAATGCTTTTCAGGAAAGTTTCCTTATGAACACCTTTTTTATTCTATTGTTTCGGATTTGAAACTTTTCGACAAGATTCTGAGCTATAAAGAAAAGTGTTCGATTTTTTGTTTTAGTAAGTTACTAGCATTTGTGGTAAATTGCTTAGAACCTGAACATTCCAAATAAAGATAATATCACTATTCTAAAACTAACAAGGAACCTAATTTGTAGACGTCATAAGTACACCTTGAAATAAGTAGAATGTTAATGAATGGGCAAATAAAACTGTTTAACTACTGGCATTAAAGACTTTTTCTGTTCTTTTTTATGGCATTCAGTAAGTTTTATTTTAATTTAAAAAATGATTTTATTGATACAAAGTTCACAATTAAAGAAGAAAATAGAAATTTATACTTTTTAACAAAATAAGTCACTAAACACATTTAATGACAGTTTAAGGGCAAATTTATGAAAGTGCTTAATAGTTTAAGCTGGACTTGTAAATTTTTAACATGATCTTTAATTTTATAAAATTTGAGAAAAACTGTTATACTGAAAGGGTCCTGCAAGGCTTCAGAATCCAATTACCTTTCGGATAAGCAAGTTTTGCATCCCTGGCCAATGCACCATCACCACAATGGGCTTCGTCCCCTGGCAAGCACCTCTCTCCAGAGCCCACTGCAGTTTCCCAGTTGTGATCTGGATCTGAGTAGTCATCCACACTACGCACGCGGATTATCTGGTGTGATTCAGGATCCGAGATGTACAACACTCCATCCAAGGGACTCAGAGCCAAATGGTAGCGGTATGACACACGTGTTGCACTGGACATAAATATTCAATGAATGAATACACACCTAAATTACAATTTTTTCTCTGCCACATTCAACAGATTTTTGGGAAATGATCAGAATTTAATGTAGATACAGATTTCAATAGAGGAGAGAATTTCAGCACTGTCTGTCTGTCTGGTCTGGTCTGGTCCATTTGTTCCGTCTGTCCGTCTTAATGTATCCAGCTGTTTACCGACAACATAAAGTCTACTATAGTCCACTGTAGTCTATTCAGTTTTTGTTTTTCATGAGAAATGAAGGGTATTTTGATCGGTGTTCATTATACACAAGATACAGACATAAATCTTTGATTAGTCATTCAAAAGTAAAAGTAAAATAATATAAAGTGTACACTTCAAATTGATCAACATTAATAGAGGAGTTCAACAAGTCTGAGTCCAGTCACGATATTATTTAACATACCAGTACACACAGAATTGTTTTAACAGGCATAATAAAGAGTAGAATATTGCATTCAGTAGAAGTCAAAGGAATTACTGATGAACTATTAAGTTATTTAGATTAAATAAATAACGACTTCACTGTGTTAACATTTTAAATTGTGATATTATTCTACCTGATTGGCTAGTTTTTATGTTATTTCCATCATCTTCTGAATTCTAGTGATTTCCAGCGCTATCTACTGGTTTTCTGTTATGGTGGAATGTGTTCATAATTGTATACAAAAGGGTGTGTGTTCTGAAATTCAATTGAGTGTTGAGGATGTGTTTGTGAGTGTGTTTTATGTATCTATAAATTTCGTATTGTTCCTGAGTATCGAGTATGATGGGCCACGGACCACTTCCCTTCCCCCACTCTTTCCTCTCCTACTATCACAAAGAAACTGCTAATTTCTTAAATAATCCTATAATATGATAATAGGGGAAAAGTTTACAGGGCTAACAGCTTCGAAGCTGGGTACCTGGTTCTAATGAAGTGGCATGACATGGGGGCATGAGATAGTTACTCTGCCTGCCATAATAAAATTCACTTCAATTAAATTCCCCAATGTAAAAAAAAAAAAAAAAATTCGAGTTTCTGGTTTTTGGTTGAATGTAGTATTTTCATGTCAGTGTCTACGTTGTTATAATGGCTAGAAAATAATACTAATATGTTATCAGAACTAATATTCCAATACTGGACGATCTGAGTATGTAAAGTTAACAATAACAATGAAATAGGTATTACGACCTAATTTACAATTTGTTCATTATGCTGAATAAATACTTATGGTTAGCACAGTTGCCTAAGATATATACATGGTACTGGCACTTACTTAAGTCTCACAATGGTTCTCACTGTTCCATCCACCAGAATCCTTCGAACTAAATTGAAGTCACCAACGAATATGGATCCATCAGGAGATGCAGCAAGGGCTACTGGAGCTAGCAAGCGCTGTTTAGAAGCCTGCCCATCACAATCAAAGCAATCTAGAGGGCGTTGATGTCCATCACCCATTGAAGTTAATATTACTCGGGGCTTGTGCTTCAAGTAGATGTTAGAACCATCACCTTTCTGTAGTATGCCTGCAAGAATGAATTTCAATCATTGTATATAGTAATGCATGTTTTGAAAAGAAAATGGTGGTTATGGTTCTTATTAGAATACCTCAGGAATTTCTGACTTCCTACTATAATGCTATTGCCTTTTTAGAAATACGGTACCTTCCATATTTCCAAATATAAATAAAACTTCCTTGTCTTTCTACATACCAGTAGGATTTATGGCATATTTGTTGGAAATCACTTCTTTCTTCAGTGAATACTCACACTCAAGTATTGAAATGGAAATATATTAATTAAAAGACAGCACGCAATTTTTGTTCTAATAATAAAATAGCACCACTGGTACTTAACGTCCACTTGTGCGTATACATGCAAAGCAATCTATCGAACATAAATCTAAATAATTTAAGTAGAGGGTCTTCTTTTTAAGTCCACTAAATGATGCGAATCTATGAAGAAATATTGTGTCTTATTTTTTTTATACTTAGGTATAAGCCAGCACCTCAATCAGAGGTTATCCACAATATGGGATCTTTAATTTTACTTTCCTTTCAGAGGAAGTCATTATCTTAGAAAGCATGATGAAAGATATTCAAATAGTCAATACAATATGATATAATATAATACTGTTTTATTTGATGTTCAGTCTAATTGACATATCACAATTTAAACAAATTAATGACATTTACATATGTAAATGATCATTGGTATTATGAAACTTAAGCAAACGTTTTCGCCCTTAGAATAATCAATACATTTTAGAATACCGTACTTCACTAAAAAAACGAGTGATGTACCAGAGACCAAGACTCACAACAAATATTCAACTAATGGAAGCTATTATGAAGTTTAAAGAGGAATCATATAGTTTTATCATGTTTGCAATTTCATATGTCATAATTTAAATATAAGACAGACATATCAGCTACAATTTTATTTATATATTAAATTTTATACCTGTATTTTATATTTTAGATCGTTAATCATCACAAGTTTATCTCAAATAGTTGGTTCAACATTATATTATAGGTTGTGTTTTAATTAGTTTGTACAGATTCCACAACAAGACATAAAATGTACAAGTTATTGTATAAAAAAAGTCTGATGATGCCTGAAGAGCGAAAACATTTGCTTAAGTTTCATAATACCAATGATCATTTTACATATGTAAATGTCATTAAATTTTTAAATTGTGATATGTCAATTAGACTGAACATCAAATAAAACAATATTATATTATATCAGAGGAAGTCATGCTAAAGACCTTTATTTCTTCATCCTTGACTGGGTTTGAACATACGATGTTTGGATGCAGAGGCAAACACAGTAACACTAAATCACTGAAGACAAGTAATCAGTCATTCTTTTTCTTTTATTCTCATATTTCGTCATACCTTCATGGAAGTTGTATCGATGGTGGATGTCCAGATTCCAGCCGCCCACTTCTGAGATGCTCATGTCGTGGCCGCTCAGCTTCGTAGTCTGCACGTCCCAGATGATGTCCTTACAGTCATTGTACTCGTATCCCACCTTCACCAGAGCTGTTGTCACACCATACACACGCTGCCGGTACACGTTCAGTCGGTTCCATGCATATGTGAACTTGATGATTGGGTCTGCCTCGAATGTCTTCTCAAACAGAATGCCCTCAATGGTGATTCGCAGATGGATTAGCTTGAGTGAAGCAGGGATGGTCTCAGGTGTCAACTGCAGTTGAATGGTGGACAGGTATCCGGCTGCACGTGAGCTGTGGTACACCAGATTCAGGCCTGTGCCTGGGATCTGCAGGCTTTCCTGTACTACTTGTGACTCGGCAAGGATGGCACTCTTGTCAGGACATGCTCCTTGAAATCCATGCTTCCATGTTGCCAGCACCACCGGCTTCATGAGATCGTAGTCATGAGCAGCACATGAGTGGGGCACAGTTGGTACTGACTTTTCGTCACCTGTGCCCATTACAATCGTGTCGATGATCACAACCTACAACAACGAAGCAATTTACTTATAATTAAATCTAAAGTACATTTCTGCAACCATTTCTAAAAAATTTGATAATACAGATAATATTCCACTTTTCTTCATATAGCCTATAGTATATTACCATTTACTGAAATTATCTTACTCTTGCACAAGTAACATTTTAAATTTTCTGATTTTCCATTGATAGTAATGTACGTAGGTCACTCCTAGTATAATGCATCATATTTTTTACTTTCACGTTATATGAATTAGCATCTCTGATAACTAAAGTGTGGCTTTGGGCATACTATCTACACAGCCTTCAATTTACGACGCAACTTTGGTCATGGCAGGCGAGCGAGCGATGGTCTCTATAGCTGGAAAAATCTAGTGATGTTGTGTGGTGGCAGGTAGGTGGTCGGGCGGATAAGCCCGCGGATGGAGTATGTTAAAACATAAAGTGTATGTGAACAATCCTCATATATTACAGGAACTTCAAAAAAATATTCGAGCCGTGATCTCCAGCATTAAGGCAGGAATTGGATTGCGTATTTCAGCATCTTCTTCGGCGGTGTGAGCATTATATTGAAGTTGGTGGAGCTCATTTTGAACATCTTATGTCTTAAGGTAAGGAAATAAACACCATTCAATTAATTTTGCAGAAGACAAACTAATACTAAATACGGGTAGAAAGAATCCATGCTGGACCATTTATTAGTTCAATTACTGCACAATGCCACTGGGTGTTACCGCTTGAGAGTATGACCTGCCTGCCAGTAGGTACCTGGGTTGCGTCTTAAGTTGAAAGCTCTGTATATGTATTGTGTGCTTGTCTGTGTACAGCAATTTCTCCTAAATTAATGCACAGATTTTGTTAATATTTAGTATCTACTAGTTAATTTTCGAGAATGATCCACACAAAATAAAACATTTTGCAAAATAATTAATAGGTCTTTATTTTAAATCAAAAAAAAAATTTTCTGAACTTTATTTCTTGCAGAAGACAGAACGATACTAATGAAATGAGTAATGAAGTATGTTCCAAGACAAATAAGTTTTGGATAAATTAATTATTTATACTTTTCGTTGTGAATTTTGTCAAAGTCCGTAAAGACCTCAAATTATACCAGACTAAGCCAGTTATAGTCACTACCCTCAATGAAGAGTGTGTTATTGTTACAGGATTGATTCCTAGCTAAACATTTGTTTGTTAACTATGACTGAACTATTGGTACTTTGAAATGCCCAGTTTCATAAGCAGAGAAAAGATATTTAAAATGTTTACAATATAGCCTACATACAATACTGCTATCTTATGTAAATGTGTGAAAAATTAATTACCGGTACATGCATCTAATTAAAATATGCAATTTGTAAATGAAGTTACATGTCTTACCTTTTGGGTTAAAGATAATGCCTTTTTATGTGAAATCCAGGAAACGAAAGTTTCGTCTTATTTGAGTGTATTTTAAATGATTTCATGTATATATGTCTTTAGAATACCTATAAGCAATAATATCATTTGCTTCACGACAGAAGAAATTAATTATTGTGAAACTCATAAAATGTATAATGAGAAAAACGTATGTGACAATTTCTTGATATCTAATTTTTATTCTACAGCCTGCTATTTGTATTTTTATTTCTTGCAATAACAGAAGGATATTTTGAACATAATTTTTTCCTTCTGTCTCAGGAATCTTACACTAGTTCAAAAAAAGAGCACATATGGCTATCTGGTAAAACTTAAAACATGTGCTTTTGAGTCACTTTTTCACATCTGCCACAAGAGAGTTGTTTTCCTTAATGTTCACGAAGGCAATCTACCAGTTTATTCATCTTTAATTGTAATTGTGAATCTAACAGAGAAAATTATGATGACTGTTTGTGGTACTCTGAAAGACTTCTCCTTGTGATTATTACGCCAGAAGGAATCACCATTAATTCTGAGCTTTTATATAGGAATAATGAAAAAAACGTCATTCTCAACTGTGCTGTGTTCAGTTACATTAGGAACAGAAGACATTTTGCTGCTACATAACAGTGTCCGACTGCAGTCTTGTGAACCATGATGGCAATCATAAAATTAGGGTGGACAATGTTGGCAGTCTATCTCATACCTCTGGTTTGTTACCCTCAGCTAATCACCTATTTTTAAACTAAAAGATTGCATTTTTGAACAAAAAATGTAGATAAAAAAAATGATTCAAAAGCGCAATGTCCAAGTTATACCATGAGAGTATACATGCACTTGTTTGACGTGATGTATGGACAGGATTTAGGAAGAGATAGGATTTAATGTGAGAATATTAGGCCAGGTGCACACAGAATCAGACGCGGCATGGCGCGACGCGACATTTTGTCTCATGGTACTTGTCTCCCATTGATTTCTTATTATGTGGTGCACACAGAATCAGACGCGGTGCGACGGTCGCAAGCAGACACAAGGAGACACAGAGAGACAACATTGAATGACTGCTAAAAGTTCGTCGCAAGTAGATTGTCTGATAGCTGCAGTATACTGCACATGCATTAGCAGTGGCTATGATTGCAAGCTTTCACCATCTACAGACACTATTGTTGTATAGTGCACTTCATTCATAATGGAGCTCGATGAGGATAAATTAGTTGTTTTAGTACACGAGATATACGTTCTATAAAATCTTTGTAACAATATCACGACAATAATGTGGTTTCTAAAAATATGTGAGAAATTGCAAAGATGAAAGCACCAGGTGGATAATAATATTGATAATAATAATTTGTAGTAGGCCTACTTCTATGCTCTATACTTTCATTCATTATTGATTTAATATATTATTTTTCTTTATTGTGAGTCGTGATGTAGTCATAAACATACAAAATGACGTTTGTGCACTACATTAGTAGTATTTAATTTTAAGATTCTTTCAATTCTATAGATTTTTAGGCGTATTAGGCATCCTTAGGAAATAATAACCAAAAATACAATGGAATTTCTCATGTAGACAATCCTCTTTCATTGACGCCATTTTCTAGCCTAGGCCAGTTTTATACACCCACACAGCCAGCAAATCAGTTGTCGTGAGCAAACCGTGTTAAGCTGTTGTGAGGCGTTGTAAAGCAAAATGTCGCATCTCGCCACGTCGCGTCGCGTCTCATTCTGTGTGCACCCGACCTTACATTTTGTGTCTAAAGGGTGTAGCTACTATTTCCTAAATGGCAAAGTTATAGAATAAAATGTGATTTTTTTAAACAAATGTAACATACAATATTACTTTTGGAATGACCTTCATATGATCTCAATTTGAGTCTTACCTCATTCCAAGGAACATTGACAATATGGCTCTGAGGTCGGAAAGGGCTACGTCCAAACTGCAGTGTGACGGCACCCCCACCATTCACCAGAAGATCAAACCAGCCATCCTCACGGGTTAGCGTGAAGCCTTCCAAAGGTGTACTGGTGCTCACACGTACTCCCATAAGTCCCATGCCCATTGCTGTCACCACGTGTCCCCGCACCACTGCAGAACGGCTAAAACATACATATATATTCAGAAAACAATTTGCCATAGATCATTTCATCATATTTCTGCTATTTTTAGGTCTTAAAATTGAAGTAGATAACTGAGACCAATAAAAGGTCCATAAATATTGAAAAATGATATTTTAAGTGAATGGAGGCTAGATTTTTTGACTTAAACCATGAAGTTGATATAATTAGAATAAACCATACCTGAAGCTGAAATTCCCATTTGTGACGTTAAAATTTAGAAACAAAATTTTTCAATTGAATCTTTTCACTTGTAAAATGGTATAGTATTTGTAACTTCATGATTTTTCGTAGTTGTTGCGGCAATCTAATAACTAAATTTCTTTGCTTTATAGTTAAAGGAATATTTATTTCTACTTGAAAATACTTAATGTTCTGAGTCCAGATAGTTTTTTTTTTCCATTTTTTATTTTATTTTTTTTTTTTTACAAATTTCTTTGCACTGTAGGCCTGCGTATTTTTATAGGAACAACTGTTTCTATATTGAAAGAACTCTTATACAGTTCATGGCTACATATAGCCTATAGCAACACAGGATTGCTATCTGAAGTAATGTATAGTTTAAATTACGTGTATATTTTCAAGAACTATATTTTCATATAATTATATACATGCATTATATTTTCGTAAGAGACTATCTTTTCACAAAACTCACTAAGCTGTGCAGAGAAATTCATAATTAATCTGTATTATATCACTGAACTTACAATCACAATAGTTAAATCACATAGTACTATAGTAGGTATGATAAAGTTTTTAGACAAATACTGCATTTTTTTGTAAAAAGTAGTATTTGCCTCTCTAAAGCACAAATTATTGTATCACATCTTGTATTTTTTACAGGTACTCTCCGATTTACATCACTACTGCTTACATGACTTTCATTCGAGAATAAAACCGATATTTAATATTAATTTTCTTTTCTTTTTCTTTAAACTTTAATAATTATGATGGGCATCTAGGCTCTTTTCGCGTAGGAATGTATCAAATTGAAGAAGAAAAGGACACATTTTCTACTCAAAATTAATGCACATGAACTTGGTAATATCCATTCTTACTGAATTTATAAAACTGCTCAATATTTTTTTTATAAATACGCATAGGCCTAATTATTAATTTCAGTTGAGTTAACCATCTTAACTGTTTGAAGTGAATCTTATTGAAAGATTTTATCTTTAATTTATTTTGCATCAAGATATAGGTTGACACTCAAATTACAAACTATTAATATAGTAGAGATGTTACATTAAACTTCAGTAACACAATTCTTCTTTCTGTATTTCATAAAATGCAAAATCGTGTATGGTAATACAGCAATGCTTAAAACATATCCACCTACTGATTATAGTTACCCGGTACCTTTATATTTCCTTAAACTGAACAAATATTATCGGTAGTAAGAATAATTTCTATGTAGAAATATAGAATTATTACTCTCGAAATTTGCAGAGAAATGTCAATTTTAAGTAAATTATTTACAGTATCCAAGACTCGATCTTGGAATCTACACTCCTTCAGATCTTGTATGAAAATTTGTTGATCGACTTAATAAGCCATTTATTTTGACATAATTCGGAGAGTTCTTGTATTTCTTAAAAGTTGCAAAGCTAACTAAAATGCATACATACAATATACAGATTTTAAGAACGTCTTAGACCAGAGTGAATAATTGTGAAATTTTCAAATGCATCACAGAATAATAGTGATCATTCAGGCAAACTGCTAACAACAACTTTTAATTTTTATTTTGAAGAAGTGGATATTTTTTTCTATCATAACCTTAATGTTGCTATTTTTTTGCAGCTTAACGGTATTAAGTACTCTAAAAGGAAAAAGAATTTCAAGAATAGTAGACAAAGAGAGTGTAGTGGACCACAAAAACAATTCACATGACCAGATAAAGAGTTTCAAGACAAGAGCGAGAGACAGAAAGAGATAAAGAGAAAGAAACATGTCCAACAGATATAACAACCACGGAAATTTTAATTTAAGACGTGGACAAAAGCAAACTCATAAGTCACAGAAACACAATATTGGGTCCATAATAATAACAAAACCATGCAACAATCATAGATATCAATCCCATACCAATAGGGAGACACAAACATTAAAACCATTTCTCCCCCTTTGCAAATCAATGCGCAAAATTCATGGCTGTACACTGTAAAGAAATAGTGACATTCCTTACTAAAACGAAAAGCTGACGGACTGGCGACTGTGAGACAACATCCATACTAGCTACGTGTCCGTTTTGTGCACAATGGTCTTACCTGGTGTTGAAGTGGTTCCAGAACACACTGAGCAGCGGCACCGAGAGAGAAACAAGAAGCCCACACAGTTAACCATAGTCCAGTCAAATACACAACAAACCCCTCCCCTCCCTACCCTTCCCGTCCCAGGGTGCTGCTCATGCATCCACTGAAAAAGGGGGTTCATTAGTGATCACACCAAGCAGGACTGACTCTTCAAACAACAACAAGTTTGTACTCCAGGAAAATCATTTGCTGAGAGACAAATTAACTTAATGACCGGTGAAAATAAACGTATGTCCCTCCCAGATGCTGTGCCAGTATGAAAACTTTTCTCCTTCGATAAATGGCCTCGAGTACATATCAGAGTGAAAAATGTTTGTGGCTTCAAATATCAAGAAAGAAATACTTTTAAAATGATATGATATACCGAATGTATTTCATCAACTCAGATTTTTAGAAGATAAGGATCACTTCTGCGGACAATCATAAACTATCGAGTCTTTATATTACGATTTACTAAATCAAGCATTAGAAATTCTCACAAAAAAAAGCTTTAAACTCTTCATTAAAAATTATGTTAAAAATAATTCTGAATAGTCTATCTGTAAGATATTTTAAAATCTTTATACCAACGGAGAACACGCAACAGATATCATAAAAGGAACAATTACAGGAAACGGTATTTGAACGCATTAAGATTATTTTCCTTCATTTGAACTATCACTATCGTTCTTGTCGTTGTTGGATTCTCTCACAACTTCTACACATACCATAGATTTATGTGAAATATAATATCAATAACAGTGAGATTACCACTTTTTATTTTCCATATCCCAATTCGGAGCCAGTTTTCCATTATTTTAAATAAATATACTTTATGAATACATAGAATGACTTCTTTCAGTCCAATAGCTTGTCAGGAAGTTTACAATGACAGCATTATGTTTTCAGATCCTTAATAAAACGTGAAAAATTATGTTCTTATAAAAAGCTTTCTGATAAGTGTTCAATAATAATTTTGTCAGCAGCTCGAGGACTTATTTAAAACATCGTAGTACCAATAACTATTTCACTTGACGATATGTGTCAGATGAAAAACAATTGTTTCTATACATCTGAAGTCTGGTTAGTGTAATATGTACCGGGTAGCTAATTGGCGACGTATGTAATGAAGGGGGAAAGGAACTGGCCACCCTACTTCATTATCTCCTGGCCTAGTTGCCTCATAAGTGGTGCCATGTTGGTATAACTTGTGAGATTCAGACCTGTCTTTGGACAGTTGCCTAAACAAAACAACAGTAACTAAAATTTCGGCCGTCAAGTTGGCATGAACTTGTCAATATTTGTTTTATCCCAGTGGTTATCAATTTGTAAACTTACTAAATCCTTGGCCAATTTAAATTATAGAATTGCACTAAACTGATGAAATGAATTATTTTTAATAAATCGTAATTTTACACTGTGGCAAACTAAGCTAATACTCAAGGACCATTAGTAGTTTGTACTATATCCTGAGAAACACTACTGGTACCCTACATTTTAACAAGTTACCGAGTTCGTCTACACGTTTTTATGGGAAATAATTCGTATTATAAGATTTCATGCAAGAGACTGCATGGAAATTATTTCTGAAATTTAGCATAAAAATCTGCATAATATTTGTCTGAAAGTAATTAAAATCAGTGACTAGAAACACAGTACTTACTATGGCGTCAAGAACATAAGATATTCGAAAGAGTGAAAATAATAGAATAAGGTTAGATATATTCAGACATCCCAAAAACATTTAGTGAAACTACACAATACACTGTTAATTTTTTTACGCCAATTATAATATATACCGTACTCAATTGGGGAATATGTAATTTAACAAAAAATAGGAAGAGAAATCTCTCCTTTCCGAATATTTAAGCAGAGGCTGTATGTAGCTTATTTTACTATCAGCAAGAAATGAAGCCTCTAAATCAATTTATAAAAAGTTTTAGTATTGTCAGTCCTGCTTTACATAACTGTTAACATGATTCAACATTTTACAATAAACAATCCACTGCTTTACATGCTATTCATTCAAGTCTGATCAACTGCACGTCACCACTCACACACTCACCAACACCAGAGGCATAAACATGTTTACATACTCGGTACCTGTATTTTGCAACAGAGAATAACTCTCCCGACATATACTACATTACTTTTTATATTCAGAGCAAATGCACGCATCACAAAACCAACACCCGAAACATAATACTGAAAAATCATGTGAATGCAATTCATTTCACAACACACAATATCTCAAAATTAATGAAATACTGGATTCATTTCGAACAAGTTCTGTTCTAATTTCTCTCCTTCAGGCACAACTATACTGTACGTTTTTTTTATATTTTCATTACTTAACAACACTAAAATAAAATAAATAAATAAATCAAATAAAATAATTTTTATTGCGAATCTAGCAAATGGTTGTTACTCTTTGTTTCTGAATTTGCTAACAATTTATTTATGCAATAAAGAGAGTGAATATGAGTAGGCCTATCTTGTAATGTTCTTATGGCATATTTACAAAGGAATGACGAAATGTTTGTTTCTGAGTTTAAATTAGACTTTTGAGAAAATACTATTTTTAGTTCTTCATGCTTCTGAATTATTCACTACAAATTAAGTCAAATTTTACACTTTAACAACTTCAATTTTATAGTTCTAGACACTAAAAGTCTTGATAGTCGATAAGTTTTAGATTACATTACAAATTAAACGTTTTACATGGAACTATTATACAGAATGGAGCTTATTCTTGGGGTAATTTTATTAGGCTAAAAATAATATTTATGTGAACATGAGAAGAAATCCAAAATCCAGAGTATTAGCAAACAACAACAAAGTGACTGTTGGTGGTTGATTTCTAATGTTGAGCACTTCACAATTACGTTATTGGCTACTTTTACCTCGTCTCGGCTTGCACAGAATTTGGAAAATGTACATTACATGACCTAATCTTTCTGGGCATGATAAATAAGTTCAACTATGTATTCCTGGTTACAAACCGGATCGGGTTTGATTCCAGGCAAGGACGTCGAAATTTATCTTCCTTCTACAGTAAATAAGCTTGTCTTTCATCTTGTATTTTTAAGCAGTGCTATTATGCCAGGAGTTACCGGTACGCCACTTGTGAATGTATAGTGTTAGTTCATAATTCTCCGAGGAGTAAAGACAGAATGGGCCAAAGAGCTCAATCTTTCAATTAGTTGACAACTCGACTCTAGGCATTACCATATGTTACCACGAATGTATGCACTCACTGTGTAGCCAATAAATAGTGAAAATATTTTGTGGTGTAAGTCAATAAGCAGTTGCGCATTCAAGATTGATTGTTATTGCATAGAAGTTTATGTACACATATATTATGTCATGCCATGTTATAGAAGGGTAGAGAATTTGGTTGTTGTGTCCAATGAACCAACAGTTATCGTTTCTCAGCATGCCTTTATGGATTGGTTTATAAACTGAATCTTCACCATTCCGAATTTTAGAAATAGGATCACTTTCAACAATATTTATTATTATTTATTTTCTAGTGTACCGTATATAAACTAAAGATGACCAGTGAAATATAAATACTATATAGTTTTTCTAACTACCAGTATTGTAAATATCCCGTAAACAGTTAAGCTAGTTGTTAATATGTAAGGGTGGAGACTTGGAGAGTTGTAGAGGGATACCGATCTTCCAAGTTCATTTTTATATTTATTTTATAAAGAATTATAATAATATCTCAATTAAACAAAAATGTTTTAACAGAATGTCATGAGATATGAATTTTGTCGTACTTAAACTTAATTATTCAACATTAACATAAAAAAGTACCGTAAGTTGCGAACTACGATGATTACTAAAGTTTTTGGTTGCCATTACTGACCAGAATTACATTATCACTCTCTCTCCGCCAGTATGATACAATCAACACATTCAATTGAAAACGGATATGTAAAACAATCCGTCCTTTATTAGATACAGGACAGAAGTACGTGAAATACTTCCGAACATGTTCAATACTCATCTTACATTATTGAAATTCCTTTACCCCATTGCTGTACTAGCAGTGAAAACAACTTGAGAGCTTGAACAGCTTACTAGAGGTTTAAAAATCGAACATGTAATAATTTGTATTAAATAATTGATTAATTGGCGATCTTACTCGTGTTAATTGTGTAAGCATTTACAGCTTACAGCTGTTTCGGTGCTTCTTCACACCATCCTCAGAGCCTACTAGATCTCAGCGTCATCTCGAACTTCACTGCCTGTTGTGTGGGTGCGTTCGATTGTTGAAAAGTGGTGAAATGTGGTGTCAAATAGTGTGTGTGTTCTGAAATTATTTAATCAATTATTTATATTCAAGTGTTAAAAGTAGTGTACGAAAGATTCAACATGAATTTGTATTATTTTTATGTACTGGTACTTATTTAATATTAGGTACATTTATACATGTATATTAAATTTTATATAAATAGTTTACTTCATAAAAAAGGCAGCTCTTTTTTATTTATACTGGTACCTCTTTGTTGTTGAAGCATTCAATGCATTTAATAATAGTTAAATTTAACAATAACTTTTAGCATTAGTAGCCTACTTCTAATGACAAATTCTACCTGTACTTGTACTGCAAAATACGCCACTGGCTCTCTCTATCCACGCTATTGTCTATTTCGTGCTGAGTGCTAACCACAGGACCTGCCTATGATTAAAAGATGTCGACCTCTGATGTAGGTGATGAAGTTTAATAATAATGCACGGAAATATATAAAATTTAACACTGGATATTATTAAGAACTGTAAATGCTTCGACGAATCAAACTGAAATTTAAGCACTGTTTTTTTACAAGGATATAAACCTTGTCAGTATGAGATCATGAAAGTCTTATGATGGTTCCATTGCCAATACATCACATGTGACATTGCGGAAAAATTCCATTAACGATTTGAAATCATCTGACATAAGTAGCTGCTAAGTTTACAGATTTCATAATACCACAGATATGAATATTTGGGATCATATTTTAACCACTTTTTAAAAATCAAGACAAATTATTGTTATTAACAGTATCTGTTTTCAGTGCTAAACACTTGACAATGAAGCCATTCGAAATGTTGCAACCTAATAGCGTTAAATTGTATTGATTTTGTTACGAAGGACGTCATTGTTTGCTGAAAGATTCCTATCCACTAGATGATCTTTCTTGCATTAAACACAGTTTGGTGAAGCAAGGTTATCAATTTTATTTCATTTAAATGTTTTGAAAGGCATACACGTTAGTAAGCACTCTGAATGTTTTTATTTATGGTTCACAGTTTTTCTACGATGATAGGCTGATCTCATAAAATAGTAATATGCGTTACAAGAGCGGTATGTTGACGTTTTCATATTCGAGGAAAATATTGAAAAAGCGAAACGTAGTTGAGCTTTTTCAATTTCCGAGAACATGAAAACAAACATACCGCTCGTGTATCGTACATTATTTTGTGCGAAGATCGTTTATTACATACCTGAAAGAGGAATTTCTAATTAGTTGCAATGAAATCTCCATCTTGGTTTCTGTTCAACTTTGGAAAACAAATATATCTATCTTCAACATTGTTCCTATAAAATGTTTTCTGTGTTTACTATACTGCAGCAGGCCGTGATATACGTCTGTCTTTTTTTTCCCCCAGTCTATGATGAGTCTGGAATCTTGTTGATTTTTTCACGGCTTCCTTAATGTTACTTGCATTACAAATGCAGTAACTTTTGTGGTGTTGTAGAGTTTACTTAATTTTTGCAAATATTTAAAAACAATAATTAACAGTGCAATTTAGGTGAAATTGCAGTGGTAAGTTCCCAATTTATAATTATTACTATATTGAACGTCTTTAAAAATAATATGTTAAAAGCCTATAGCAGTAAAATGAATATGATGCTTAAGCAGTAAGAATAGGGAAATTGTTATGTGTGTTATGTTGGGAATACTGAATGTGGTATTTCACACTTACCGCGTATTTGTTTTGTGCGGAAAGCAAGCAAATATGCATGATCTCGCACAAAATATGTATTCCTATGATTTTCCTTTAGCTGAGGTTCTGTGGATGTTGCTGAATAAGAAAACAAATTATACTGATCCTTCTAGATTCTTAGAAAATGTTGTTCCTTTACTTTACGATAAGATAAAGTCGTCCATATCCACAAAATAGTTCATTAATGGGTTTGCGCCTACTTCATCAGGAGTACACTTTTTGTAAAACTCTGCAACTGGGTCAACAAAGAATGACATCACGCCAATCATGGTAAATCAAACACACAATCATGCACTTCCTCAGGGAGTAATATAAAACAACAGTGCTGAGATAGGCACAGGAAACAGCACACTGATGTTTTCCATGCCTACCCGCTCCATTCAAGACTCTCCCGCACACATACACACATACGCATGTACGTACATACTAAAACTTGGGACGGTGTTTCACGTGGGGCACAACAAAGCAGATGAGAGAGAGGGGGAAAAGAATCAGTTTGATCCTCATGTTCATAGTGATAGGTTCACAGAAGAGAGTGTAACGCGAGTTACTTCCTGTCGGAGATGAGACACTCACCTCTCATTGAAAGTCTCCTGACGTGCATAGTTCTGCAGGCTGCCCTCCTCAATGAGGAACTTCATTCGCTCGAAGAAAGATGCTGTGATGGCAGGTGGTTGCTTCCTCAGCAGGATGTCGATGGGTTTGGGAGCAGACACGCATAACTGGCTGCTGCGGCACAGATGGTTTGAACAGCATTCAGGATCTTCACAGTCCACTAGACCATCTGAAAATGCATTCATATGGATTTTAATTCTCAACTTTTCACTGCTTAGAACTTCACAAACACTCATATTATAAATTATATTACCTACTTGTTTTATTAAAAGATATATGTTACGTTAAAATATATACTATATAAAACATGGAACTAACTATTTTTCATTTGTTTTTTTGTTGTTGGGAGAAATGGCAAGATTCTGTAACAAATTATAGGAAAAAATTCTTTAATGTTTGAGTCATCAACAAAATTTATTTCCTTATTTGCGATATACAGTAACTGTTATTGTTGTTATTAGATTAAATTACAATTTCTACACACAGATCAGAATTATTATTAGGGTTATCTGTAGAATTAACAGCAACATCAGTCTTTTTCTTTCTAATGTCTCAGTCATTTTTCATATTTTCATAAATATACCTATTTTACATGCTTTACTCATAAATAGGCTAATATTTTTAAACCGACAAAATTTTCAAGG
The DNA here is from genome assembly GCF_040183065.1 of Periplaneta americana. Taxonomy (NCBI): domain Eukaryota; kingdom Metazoa; phylum Arthropoda; class Insecta; order Blattodea; family Blattidae; genus Periplaneta; species Periplaneta americana. The sequence continues at coordinate 127,286,761 of NC_091127.1, forward strand.
AGTACTAGAGTAAATATTTATAACACTTTGGCACTTTCATTATTAATGTAACTTATGGCAGTGAGATATGGACTCTAAAAACATATGATAAATCAAGAATCAGAGCTGCTGTTTTGAAGTTCATAAGAAAAACTGCGCAATATATTTTGTTAGATCACAAGACTAATGAAGAAATTTTAAATGAATTAAAAGTTACATTAGTGCTAAATAAAATACAAAAATAATTGGTTTAAACACATTCAATGATGACACGAGATAGTTTCCCAAGAATAATGAAAAATTACCAACCTTGGAGAACAAGACATCAGGGAAGACCACTGAAATGACTATTGGGCAACTGAGACCAGAACGGATCAACCATTTTGTCCAAATCCATGAAAAGTGTTATGATGATGATGATGATGATGATGATGATGATGATGATGATGATGATGATGATGATGATGATGATGATATTTTACGAAAGCAAGTTATAATACCATAATTCGTAGCACAGTTCCTGATCAGAAAGTTCATGAATAACTGGCAACAATAGTAAAAACATGTTATTAAATAAAAGTATTCAGTAATCAATTTGTCAGCAACTTGAGGACTTAATGAAAGTAGCAGACAGTGTTCTGCAATTTCGACCTCGATGGACAAGAACCCATCCAACCTCGCGTCCCACAAGTTGACTTGAACTTGTCAATGTACATTTTATGTCAATGGTTGTCAGCTTATGGCCATTATCATTCACCCATTTTAAATTAAGGGAGGAGATGGGTGAAATTTTTAAGCTAGTTGGTTCATTTTTGGCACATATTCCACATATGATATATATACACATGCTACAAATTTCATGCATGTCAACCAGATATTTTCTCAGTCATACCTTTTCTCTAAAAAATTGGGGCATATTTTCAAAACCTATCTCCTCGTACAAAATTTAAATATATGATCTAGAAAAAAAATACAGTATCTTTGATGTACCTAGAAAAGTATTAACCATCCATATTTTAGAAATATATCCTTAGAATAGAGAAAAAGATTATTATTTTGTCAAAAGTTTTTCTTTTTTTTTAATTTTTAGTCCTATTGTTATACAAATTAATTTCTAATTTAAAAGTAATTAACATATGAAAAATATGATAATCTAATTTGTTAACCATACTTTTTAGAACATGCAGTAAAATTTCATGTTTCTAGCATCAAAATTGTCAGAACCTGACCGAAATGTAGGCCTAGTGAAAAAAAATGTGAGAAAATTGTAAAGTTTGCATAAAATTGAAGTTCAAGGATGCAGCCATTTATATAATGCGTAATTTTTATGCTTTCGAGTGCTGCAGAGCATTGAAACTTGCTCAACATATAAATAAGAGATTGCTGATTCATTTTTACAAGAAAACGAAAAAGCGATTTTTTATTAAAAATGACCAAAATTTCACCCATAAATTAAAGAATTTCACTGTGTTAATCAAATGTTTCCACATTGTAGCTCACCAAACTACATTTAAAAGACCATTATACATGGACAACAGTTTGAGGAAGTCCACCATAAAATACAAAGATATTTATGAAAGGAATACAGTCAGATTTAAATATTAAAAGTTTATGAGGAAAACAATTGAGGGCTCACCTTTGTCATTGTCTCTCCCGTCACTGCAACTCTGCTCCAAGGCAACACTGCAGTCCCGTCCATCCCAGCCATCATAACAGCGACATTCCCAAGCCCCGTCACTATTCACTCGACACTGACCATGTCCACTGCAGCTGTTGGGGCAGCCCTCCATGGTGCAGTGACGGCCATTCCAGCCAGTCACACACAAACACGTGCCATTCTTGCATTGCCCATGTTCGTTACACCTACAAAACAAACTTCTTTAGACAAGAGCAAAGTACAATTATTCAGAAGGTAAATTTCCTATGTTCATGTAATATTATTATTAGCTAATGAAAAGACAATTATTCTTCTTGCATCATTTACCATCCCATGCATAATTACAAGGATCGGGTCATTTATATTTTTACAAAATCTTGCTGAGGTGGGAATGGTCCACACAGCTTACACTGGACTGGCAATATTAAAAAAATTGGCATATGAAACATGATACAAAGATCAGTACTTCTAATGAAGTATTATGCAGAGCAGTGTAGACAGTATTTGGGAGTGAAGCTAGTGAAGAAAGAAAAGAGAGGATGAAAGAATGTGGGAATAAGTACTCCTACATTCAGTCACCACTTTTGGCTAGCGCTACAATACTATACAGTAGTTACATCGGCATTAGAATATAATTTTATTTCCATTCAAATATATTTAGTTCGGTGTAACCTTAGATGATGCATAGTTTCGCTATTTTACCTTCAAAATGGCTGAAAACAAACTTCAAACTAAAATACTTTTTTTGTCTATTATTTGTGAGTAACCTTTTTTACGAGATTTAATAATATTAAGGATTTGCTACTGGAGTTAAACGACAGCTGTGAGCAGTATAGGATGAAGAAAAATAATGAAGGTAAACGTGCAAATTCGAAATGAGGCAATGAAACAAGTGGACAGCTTCAAATACTTGTGAGGTACTATAAGTAGAGAACGGATTTCTAGTTACATACCTATTTTGTTTGCTACGTCCTAGACGTATGTTATTCAGATATCTCTACGTTTCATGTATACAGTAACCCCCTATTAATATTCTACAGAACCTAAAATGCCTAACTGAACCATAAAATCCTATAAATGCCTATGTTTGTGCCTGAAAAGTGGCGTTTTAGTATTTTGTGTATATTTAAAATAAAAATGCAGGTACTAAAATTTAAAAAAATGCCACCATAACTACAAAAATGCTATTCAAAATGTAAAATATATATATATATATATATATATATATATATATATATATATATATATATATACTGGCCTGGCAAGGGGAGAGAAGAAGATTTTATCCAATTTCCTGAACTGAAGTTGGTATGTTGTTCATGTTAGGCGAGAACTTACAAATTAGTTTTAACATAAATGCACCATTGTTATGCGAAATGAAACTGACCAATCAGCAATAAGTCTCTTTCACTGACATAATTTGAGTCTTCAGTTCAGTAGCACTTATTGTCAGCACCAGTTCTTTGTACTTAAATTCCATCTAAAATGAAATAATTTTATTAAAATTAAAATTATTAATTGTTCATTTTATATAAATCCCTAAAAGTCCTAAGTTGGATTTTATAAAGTTCTAAATCTATCTATCTATCTATTTTTTTTTTTTTTTTTTTTTTTTTTTTTTTTTTTTTTGCTCCTAGAAATCCTTTCCCTAACTGTAAGTAGTAACACGAGCTGCTGCCAGGAAGTCTTCTGCAGGCCTCTGGAAAAGAACTAAGGAAGAGACTAGTGGTGTTTCGTGTGGAGTATGACACTGTATGGGGCAGGAATATGGACATTACGACGAAGTGAAGAAAAATGACTACAAGTATTTGAAATGTATAGGTATGGAGAAGAACGGAATGTGTGAAATGGACAGACAGAATAAGAAATGAAGCCATGCTAGAAAGAGTGGACGAAGAAAAAATAATGCTGAAACTGATCAGGAAGAGAAAAATAAATTGACTGGGCCATCAACTGACAAGAAACTGCCTACTGATGGACGCACTGGACAGAATGGTGTATGGGTAAAAGTTGTTCGAGGCAGAAGAATACATCAGATGATAGACAACATTACAATATATAGATCATATGTGGAGACTAAGAGGAAGGTGGAAAATAGGAAAGATTGGAGAATGGTGGATGCGCAGTGAAAAACCTGTCCTTGGGGAAAAAAACTATGAATTAATGAATAAGATTAATCATCATAATTTTCCTTAACAGTGTGTGGGTATCAATACAAATTTCTTCATTCTGAAGCAACAGCTTTGAAATGTTGGTCTGTCCATCTCTTCCTCGGTCTCCAGTTATATTAATGATGATGACATTAACAATAATAATAATAATAATAATAATAATAATAATAATAATAATAATAATAATAATAATAATAATAATAAAACAATAGAGAAAATAAGACGCATCTGTAGAATATTTGAACCTGTAATCTAGGACTTTATCTTGGGACTGTTACACCTATACTGGAAATTGGGACAAATTCGTGACAGGTGACAGCTATGCTATGATTCACTGAAAAGAGTTTCTTAGGTATTACCTTGGATCACACTGCTTGAGATTGCAGTATTCTCCTGCCCAACCAGCATTGCACATGCATGAATCCCCAACACAATGACCATGCGGTCCACAGTCCAAGTCACACAGCTCTGAAAGTCAAAAATATGTTTCAAATGTTATAGTGTAATACAAGTCAAATTTTTTTTAGTCGTGATCATTAGGTACCTATAAAAAGATACAATCTCAAGTTTCTCAAATATATATATCCTGTCCTACAACTAACTTTCATACAGTAGCTTTCGTAATTAAAATAAATTTCTTACATACCTCTGGAACAGTCATCTCCCGACCACATGGGCTCGCAACTGCAGGTCTGTGTCTCTAGATCAAAGCTACCATGGCCTGAGCAATCTGGAAGACACTGCAGGGCGTCGTTGTCCATTTGACTGCAATCTGCTCCTTTCCAGCCTTTCTTGCAAATGCAGACACCCTCCGCACAGAAACCGTGGCCAGAACAAGTTGGATGTGGACAGTCCACTGCAAGCAGCAATGTGTGTGTCGAAACTGACGATCGAAACAGAATTCTTCCGATCTATTGATCTCTGCTTATAAGAATCTTACAATGATATAATTGAAATTATTCAAAGAATAAAAATTATTGTCTCTCAGATTAACATAAGACAAAGTATTAGAAGCAAAGAAGTTCAGTACTAATTTCGCTCAACTATATTTAAGCATATAATTCTCAATGACATTCTAACTTTTATATTCTGTGGACACAAACATGAGGCTTGACTGACTTCCATTACAAGGACACTTACCTTCTTCACAGAACTTGCCCATGTAGCCTCGCACACAGGCACACTTCCCATTGACACAGTGACCGTGCCCATTACAGTCTGGCACTTCGCACTCATCGTGCCTCAGACTGCACTCCTTGCCTTTCCAGCCAGGGTTGCATTGACACTCTCCGTTGATGTACTCACCACGCTGACTGCACAGCACGGGACATACACCTGCAATAACAAATTTAGTATTAATCTATTGGCAATGGAAGATACATAAATGTATCTCTACTGAGATGCTGAAGGATATTTAAGTGCAAGGCACAGAAACTGAAATAACTTTCTAAAATGTCCGCCATTTCCACATGAAATAATATTTTGTAGAAATTTGAGGCATACTAAATCAAACGATATAATAATAATAATAATAATAATAATAATAATAATAATAATAATAATAATAATATAATAACAATAATAGCAACAATAATAATAATAATAACAAGAATAGCAATAATAATAATAATAATAATAATAATAATAATAATAGTAATCCCGAGGGAAAAAGACCTTTGGGGAGGCCGAGACGTAGATGGAAAGATAATACTAAAATGGATTTGAGGAAGATGGGGTATGATGATGGAGACTGGATTAATCTTGCACAGGATAGGGACCAATGGCAGCCTTATGTGAGGGCGGCAATGAACCTCCGGTTTTCTTAAAAGCCATAAGTAGTAGTAGTAGTAGTAGTAGTAGTAGTAGTAGTAGTAGTAGTAGTAGTAGTAGTAGTAGTAGTAGTAGTAGTAGTAGTAGTAGTAGTAGTAGTAGTAATAATAATAATAATAATAATAATAATAATAATAATAATAATAATAATAATAATAATGTCATATTATATTAAAATTACTTTCTTGTGGGACACACTCGAAATATTTTTATACATTAGAATCATACATCACAGATTTTACAGAAAAATATAGTGCGTATCTTTTTTTGTCTAGAACTCTCAATAAAACAGCACTAAATCCAGCCCGACATTTAGCGATTTCTGCATGCTCGTTGTGGTAACCACTCCATTCTCAGACAAGATTATCCAGAATCAATTCTCTTTCACAAGCAAAAAATACCAGTATCACAAATCTGAGACATATATAAACCTTGTCAAACTGAATGAATGAATTTACATAGCTATTAATCAAAAACTTGTAATTTTTTCTTCCATAATCACTGGGAAATTACGAAGAAAACAAAAGAATAGGCGCACAAAATATCAAATAAACATTACCGTACAAAGTCGTATCATTACTTTTTATATGCCTTTCTAAAATTTTTTGAAGCAGCAGCTCAATTAAGGAAATTAAACTAATCGTTCAGTGGCCCAACTTTGGATAAATAAATCTCCTCCTCTCATGCTCTGTATCAATATTATCGACAAAGAAATTAGGATAAACTTTTCCAATTAGGTTTACTCCGATCTAAAGACTGAAGTGATAGATCATATAATCATATGAAGAATATACTGGGAAGCTATTAAAAAAACACGACTAAGAAACCCAAAGAGATTTAATCATTTTTAATTTTAAAACTGTAGCTGCATCATACTCAGAATAGTGTCACAAAAGCTGCCTCAAACAAAACAATTTATTATAAGCAAATATTAAATGAACACCTATCTTATAAACGCCTTTTAGAGGAGAGGATACATTACTTTAAATAGAAATAGTCAAATGTACGATATACAAGAGGGTTTTGGAAAATCGAATACACAGTCTCTACCTTCAGATGTTATTAACTCTACTAATATGAGAATTTCCATTTGGAATACGTACTTTCACTGCAGTCTTCACCACCAAAACCTGGATTGCACTGACAGTGTCCTAAAAGGCATTCCCCCTTCCCACTGCAACCATTCGGACAGTTCTGTGTCATATCTTCTGCTATGACAGCAACGAAAGAGACTTCTTGTGCATCACCATCGTCATTGTAGAGAGAAAGAAACCAATGGCCGGGATCCATGAAATGTGTAACTTCTTTTTTCACCGTTGGCTAAAGGAAATTCATACAATTAATCACAACACGAAAAACCAACACTATCTTAACATTTATACATCATAAAAGTAAATTACCTCTCCTCCCAAAAGAGAGCATTTACATATTTTAATGCTGTAATGTAACTTATTTTTAGATTTCTGAAGTCGAATGTGTATTATAGTTTATTTAGAAACTTGTGAGCATATGAAAATATGCCCTAGTTTAAAATAATGTCAAGCCTTCACTTACATAAGATTACAGCTGTATAAAACAAAATTTATGCAGTAAAAACAAACCGGAAATACATGTTGTTGTTGTTGTTGTTTTCTAATGCCAGGCGTTTGACAATAAAATCATTTGACCTCTTGCACTCCAATATTTTTCAAAGATATTATCATGACTAGCCACTGAAGCATAGATTTACCGGAAATACATAGAAAGTTCGTTAATTTGACAATAGCCTAATACTTACATTCATAATAGTTTTTAGAAAATATCTTTTTAAAGGCTAAAAAATGTGTCTACTTGATGTGTGTAATGTGAGTAAGCACAATTTATGTATGTAACTTTTACTTTTTATCTTGTAATAATAGTAGTTTGGTTGGTATAACTTAGATATAATTATTGCAAATAAACTTTTTGTTACATTTATTAGTAGTATCATTGTGTAGACAACTTAAGATAGTACGGTACTGACATATGAGTTTGAGGTAGCGATTTGTAGTAGGGTACCAGTATCAGTATATAATATTTAAAATATGTAATGTACTTCGAAACAACTTCTGGAACATCAACTTTCTTGATCTTTACGTACTAAGGATGACTGAATTTGTTCCATGTTGCGAGTTATTATTTGGGTTCATTAATTCAGTTACGTTTTATGTATTATGAGTACAGTATATTCGATTACAGCTTATTAAATGTCACAGATAAGAAGTATCAGTTCGACTATTTTACATGTGATATGTACAAATGAAAAAAAAAAAACATAAGATAACATTATTAAGTTCACTATAGTGTCTTTTATTTTTAATTACATTGCATATTTACTAAAAATTACTCTCTTTTCTTTATGTTGCCCTATTTTGTTGCCTAACTTAACCATTGAAGGGACAACTGCAGCAATTACATTTTAATGAAAACATTCTGGAACTCATCAAATAGAACATCTCGAATTAGAATATTTCAATTTTATCAATAAAGACACCTTCCCTTTCTTAAATTTAATGTTTGCAATTAGGTCGATTTTTTAATTTATCGAACTTCCTCTGTCTTTCCCTATGATCATATCAATATGAAGTAGTGAGAACTCTAGTTTTCGCAAGTATTCTATTTTACTTTAAGCAAATGATTCAAGTATTTATAAATTAATGATATTGGTACTAGTACATATAGGTTTCTTTGCTTTTATAGTGAACATGATGCAACTGAGTTGAAATCCATGATGATCTCTTTTGGCTTCAGCTGATAATTAGGAGTTGACTTTATACTAAACAAATATATGGTTGTTTAAAACAATGATACAATAATACTTACATGTGAACCTCTTTTACTTCTTGCCTTGAACCCGCTCAAGACGTCCAAGATGTGGTACTGTGTGTGTGTAGGCAGTGCGTTGCGTCTTGCATAGACACCTATGCTAGCACCACGTGGAATGCTGTAATCAAACTTGACATACGCGGCTTCCGACTGATAAAACTGCATGTTCCAGTAACTATATGGAGGAATATCCTTGGAGAGTTTCTGACCCAAGGAAATTTGTGAAAAAGTTGTCCCATCAGGGGGAAAAGATCTCGGTGGAATTTTGCCACCTGAAATAAGAAAACTCGTTTATATATCGATACACTACATGTTCATATTTAATCATGAAAGCGATCCAGTGTTAGAGACAGAACTTTGCCGGTTCCTATTTTACATTACTTTTCAATACACAACGATTTACTGCATATTTTACTTCATATTAGTTGGTGTTATTTTCTATTCTCCAAAAAATATGTACAATGGACATTAATATTTACAAAACGAACCTGTTATTAGAATCCTTAGTATTTATTAGGCCTACTTATTATTGTGAAATTGCAACTTAAATTGTTTAATACACGTGCAAATTAAATCTGTGACATTTAAGGTTTAAAATAAAAAATTGCATTGTTTGTTACATATAGGTACATTGTTGTTCACTGATTCTTTTATTTCTACAGTTGATATTTTTCTAAAGAGCATTCCTAAACTTGTACACAAAATAATAGGACTTTCTTCAGTTGTTTCATTTTTTTCATTTCATTTATTGTATTCCATAGATCTTACATTAGTATTGAAGCTTTAAGATGTAAAACAAGTCAAGAGTTACACAATTTCTTGGCGAAATGATGTGAGGCCGTGGATTGGCCATAGATTACCTTACATTTACTTTATGGTTGGTGGAAATCAACCCAAGCCTGAGGGTACTGTAGCTCTGGAGCCCAAGCGCAGTTGTAGTATAGAAACTAAAGTTATATTTTTATGCAGAAACATTATATATATTAAAATATAATGTAACCCATAATATTTTATTTAAATATACTGGCAAACAGATATTAATATGAAACAGTACCAGTACCATTAAGTGCAGAACTCGAACACTGCTAAGAGATTAACGAAAAGGATAGCTAATCCAGAAACCTAAACTGAAATATGTCAGTATTACTTGCTCAAAAGTTGCACAAAGGACATGTGTTAATGTAATAAAAATTATCAAACATGTGAAGGTCATTGCATTGTAAAGGAATAAACAATTCTCTCTGAATGAAATTACTTCACTATTGGTAGCACTGGAAAAAAAAAGTAAAACAGTATAATACGCATGTACTTCTTCATTATACATTATATTCGATAATTAAATTTTCACTATTTCACATGAAAAAAGGTAAAATAAGATACCCACTACTTACACAAATTGTTCCAATTCAGTTTCTGTTTACAAATCTGTAACATTTCTACTGTAACTTAGGCAGATTCTGAATTATAGCCCCAGTTTCTTGAAATAAATTGTTATTTGGCAAATATTTACAGCTTTTCTCTAGCTTCATGACCAACAACTTATTATCTTTGAGTTGAATGATCAGGCTGACTTCCAAATTGGAAAATTAAATTTTATTGATGAGATTCGTGTTTGATTCACGAGGTACTTTTATCAATACACTGTTAATTAAGATAGATATCAATATAGTAATGGATCACAGATAATTAATTACAGTAACTATTTTTATTTTCTGTGAAAATTAACATTGAAGGATGACAGCACTGTAAAAAGTAACAGTACGGTAACATAACCAGATTTAATAATGGAACAATAGGTCCACTACACATGGGGGGGAATTTCTCCATCAGAAAGGTCAACAGAATTAATAGTGATCAATAGGCCCAGGATTTTTATGTAATATCAAAGTACGAAATATCTATATAAAAATGTAGTAAATATCGGGAAAATATGTAATTAAATATGTAATATGAATAAAATATGTAATTTAAAATCACTATTTATTTATTATGCATTAAATTCACAAAAATGTCGTCACAATTTAACTGGTCAGTTGAAGTGGGAGGATGCAGCCTGGAAAGTCGATCTGCCATTTCCACCTTGTATAGCTTGTGAATACAACTTGTCTCTGTCACAATCTATGCTTTTTCTAGTAACTTAAGATTTCCTAGAAAAATATTTTTGTGTCACACACATAATGGTATTGTGATACGTGACACCCACCCAAACCCCTCGCTAATAGCCTACTTTCAATTTGTAACAAAGTTAAATGACCGGCGCACCTGACCATCCCAGATTCCGAGAAAGCATTAGTGTAAATGTATAGAGTTGAGGCACTCCGATCTACTGTATCTTAGAGACAAAGGTTTGAGATTCCCAGTTTTATGTTTATTTTCATTTTTAAAAGAACTATTTTCTTAAGCCAGGTTTAGAAATTGAAGTATTTTCTATAGTTGTGAACAGAGCATAACGACATCAGTTCCAGGCCCTCCATCTTTACCAGCATCGTGTACTATAGCGGAACAAAAGCTGGTTGAAATAGGGACATTAGAACTTATCTCTAAGTATGTACGAAAGAAAATTCAGTACTTTACTCTGAAAAATAAAACGAATTTAATAAAAAAAATTAAGAACTCAATAATTGCCTAAATATGTACAAAAATGTTAATTCTTTACATAATATGTAAAATATGTAATATTACTAAGAATATGTAAAAATATGTAAAATAAAATTCAACTATATCAGAACCATAAATGGCCACATTTGTCATTTTCAGTACTGTATTCTACAAGTAAAGGAATGCAATATTTAAATACATAAGAATCCAGGCCCTAGTGATCAATTGTTAGTGTACCGAAGGATAGCATCATTTTTAAGGTCGAATTAAATATTGAACTGCAAGATTTGTGATATTACGAAAATGAATACATTCAAACTCAAATTAGGCTTACGAAGATTATCATTACCTAAATGATTTACACTTCAAAATGTTAGAAGACAGTGCTAAATGTTGAATAACTCATATTTACATATTATTTCTTCCTTTCACCATGTAGGTAATTAGTAACTATTAATGAAATAAACTACAGGTACCGCATATAATTTCTGCAAAATAAAAACAAATATGTATTATAAAGCATTACTTTTTATATATCATGTTATGCTTATGTTTGGTTCTACAAAATCAATCAACAGTTAATCAGTGCATAGTCTACATGGGAGAGAGGACCTGTGTGTGACCATAAATATTCATAAAGCAACATGAATCCACTGTGTACACTGTGCAATAAAAGTAGGTTTTATCCACCGTTGTGGAGTAACAGTTAGCATGCCTGTCCATGAAACGAGCGGGTCCAGGTTCAAATCCTGGTTGGAAGAAGTTACCTGGTTGAGGTTTTTCCGGGGTTTCCCATTAAGAGCAAATGCTGGGTAAATTTCCGCGCTGGACACTGGACTCATTTCGCTGGCATTATCACCTTCATCTCATTCAGATGCTAGATAACCTTATCAGTTGATAAAGCATCGTGAAATTACCAATTAAAAAAAAAGTATGTTTATTTTGAATATATTTCCTATATCCGAAATTTCATTTACCAATTTTTAGAGTGAAATACGTTTACAACACTTGTTTTACGGTGTTTCTTTAAGAAGTTTTTATGCTGTCATACCTTTTCCATTGAAATAGACAGGAATAGGATGCAATTATGTGCTAATATCTTCCTGTACTTGTGCTTAAAGTTTACTATTGTTGACCTTCAGTAATGGCTTCTTTAACGTAGCAAATCAGGGTTATCTCCAGTAATTTCTAATCCTCCTTATACTGGTACTAAGGCTTTGACTCACAAGTGTTTCATCCTTTATTTTATTCATTCCTCTTTTTAGATGGCCTAAAATTCCAGTGGACGTCCTTTCTCCAAGTTAAAGAGCATTAAGTATTTTAAAGAAATATTATCATTACAGAGACTTTTGTCCCTTGTAGTGTTTTTATTGAAATAAAATATACAAAGAAATCAATACTGTGAGTTGAACATTGTGTGTGAAGAAAAGAAAAATGAAAATTGAACACAAAATATGAACGTCAATCAACTGGTACATAAATGGTGAATAATTTGAATTATTATTAAGTTTGTTTGCGATTAGCTTATCATCAAATATTCAAAATCTACATATTTCTGTCATGACCACGTTTTTTGCAAGGCTAGTAATACTGTACACTGATGTTCAATGCAAGATCTAGATGAAGTGTAACAAACGTTACTGGCTCACATTAGCTTGGTACAGATCAGATTAAACTTTTTTCATCTTTCTCGTAATTGAAAATTTCTAGTACAAGTAACAGAGTTTGAGCAGTTAGAATATTTAACTTTATAGAAAATTACAGAATTAATACATCAAGGACTCAAATTGGAATAAGTTTTATACTAGCTGTCAGTTTGTAGGCCTACTAGTGTAAAAGTGAAAGTGGGCCAAATTTTAATACAGAATAAAGAAAATAATTCCTGTTTATACAGTCCACATAGGTCTCAGATTCTCCCTCAAGGCAACGTATACTGTGTGTATTCTTGCAAAGTTTTATCATTACGGGGTATAGGGTGTTGTTTTTTATGGTTATAAAATAATTTACATAATGTATTTAGTTACATTAAGTTTACAATATCATACCTAAGCAGGTTGCATAATGGTGAAAGTGGAAAAAACCTAATAAATTGGGATTCACACTCTGAAGTCAGTACGTTATACCTGGAAAGTGATTCAATTACAATTTTAATAGCCCAAATACCACAACACCCAAAGCTTGCTCGAATCAACACTAAACATGCACGGGCATGCTGTAGGAAATGTTACTTACTCCGGTGTCAGTAGGTTTCCATGCAATGTCTCACATATCCATGCTCAATAACCGTTCACCACTAATTACACAAACACCAATAGTTACACTGTCAATCCTTATTACAGTGTTATTACATTTTTGTCAGTTGCTACATCTAAATAATCTGTGTTACTATCACTAAAGCTTTTTATTTTTATATGAAAGAAATTATTGTAAGTGTACACATGATCATATTATGGACTTATGAATTAAAGTAACTGTCCCTTTCTAATAGAAATTCTTATACATCTTGATTACACAACTTTTAACACTAGGTATATCACTTCGGAATATATACTGTACTGTATTTCTTTCACGTGTTAAAATTAGGTACCTTGTTGTTGACTAGTTTCAACCTGTTGTACCAGTTCAACCAGTTCTGAAGATAACCTATAACAGGTTGAAATTAGTCAACAACAAGGTACCTAATTTTAACACATGAAAGAAATACAGTATATATTCCGAAGAAATTCTTACTTTAAAACTGTCACCACAAAATATACAGACATATTTTCAATATTTATTTCTAAGTCATCCAACTTTTAATGATATGAAAAAAATACGAATATTTTCCCCATGTATTTTATTAGTCTCGATACCGGTATTGAAGGGTAGTTCTTCACAAATATCTCAGAATTAAAAAAAAAAAAAAAATGTGATCCAGAGTGACACCCTCCTTTCGACTGCACTTTTATCAGCTGAAGAGATAACAGACATTACTATACAGATGATTAAAAAATTCACGATTGCGAACTATGTAAAGCCGTGATGTGAAAATGAAGTGTTATAGACCAGGTTGCCAGATTATCTCATCAGGAATCGAGGACAGATAATGATATTGCGTACCTTAATGTCACTAAACATTTGAATTAATAATTAAAATTGCAAAACAACTGATTTTCTGAATTCCAACTAATTATATTAGGGACTAAGCTTTTAATTTTGCTACATTTTTGTTAGATTCTGAAATTTCGTTTGAATTATTGATAAAGTCTGGAAAAATAATGACATCTTACAGCCTGATTTATAAAGAAAAAATGCGCGATGGTAATACAGTATTTAAATCCTATTTTGTTTTTAGTAGGTTATTTTATGATGCTTCATCACCATCTTAGGTTATTTATCGTCTAAATGAGATGAAGGTGATAATGCCAGTGAAATGAGTCCGGGGTCCAACACTGAAAGTTGCCCAGCATTTGCTCATATTGGGTTGAGGGAAAACCCCGGAAAAACCTCAACCAGGTAACTTGCTCTGACCGGGAATCAAACCCAGGCCACCTGGTTTCGTGGCCAGACGCGTTAACCGCTACTCTACAGGAGTGGACTTAAATCCTATCAATAATAAATCAACATCCAAAGAGAGTAAAGAATAAAAATATTGTATAATACCTAATAATAAAAATTAAATTTTTTCCATTTTTTTTTACATTCTCGGACAAACATAACTCAATCAAGGATACAGGACAAACCATTAAAATCCAGAACAATCCTTGGAAATCCAGAACATCTGGCAACCCTAGTCATAGAAATTTCTATAGGAAAACTTTCGGACATTAAGTTGAACAATTTTTTTTATCAAAAATTAAAGTATAATATGTGATCATTATTCAGAAAATCATTGAAATCATAATTTCTTAAGAGATATACTGTAAACTCAAAAATATCTATATTACTTTAATATTAGCAAAAGTTTTGCCGAATTAGCGAGAAGAGTGAAGTAATTAATTTATGATTTACACAACCCAGGATGTCACTCTGTGTCATTTATATGTATGGGGAAACTTAAAGATAAAGTGTATGAAAATAAAATCTCATTCTCTAAGGTAATGCTACGAAAATCTAAAGAGGAAAATTCTTAATCTACATTGTGAAGAATTCCGTTGACTTTGGAAAACATCTTCAAAAATATGAGATATGTACACAAGAAAATAGTAATTATTTTGTATGTTTACGAGTTGTGATCATTAAATTCCGGGACTGTGTCTGCTGTGGGTGAACAGATCATGTGATTGACATGCTGGCACAACAGTGATGCTAGATGACCTTGAAGAGACACGCCACAAAGTTTCAAAGCACTATCTTCATTGAGACCTGTGTTACACAAGGTTTTGTTAGCACGTGCATCTGCGCATTTGCCAAATCACGATGGACTCGAAACTGGAGTAGAGAGCAAATATCAAATTCTGCTTGAAACTCGGAAAATCGGCAATTGAAACCCATAAAATGTTCAAGCGAGCCTACAAGAATGAAGCAGTGAGTCAGATGAGGTGTTTTGAGTGGCATTCGCGTTTCAGAAATGGCAGAACATCGCTGGAGGATGAGAGGCCAGATCGACCACACACATGCAACACTACCGAAAATGTCGAAAAAATTCGACAAATTGTGCATGATGATCGACGCATCACCATCAGAGAAATTGCCGACATCGTCAACATGTCATTTTGAATATGTGCAGCATTGCTGCCAAGTTCGTGTCCAGGCTTCTGTCGCAACACGTCAGTTTTGCCCTGTAACAAGGTAGTCGTTATTTCTCACCCCCAGTATTGACCAGATTTAGCCCCCTGCGACTTTTTTTTTTGTTTCTGAAGATGAAATTGAAGCTAAAGGGTCGCTGTTTTGGTACGGTGGTGGAGATTCAACGTTAATCGCAGAAGGTGGTGGGCAGGCTTAAAGAAAGCGATTTCCAGGAGACATTCCAAAAAGGCAGAGGTGCTGGGATAGGTGTATAGCTGCCCAAAGGGACTACTTTGAAGGGGAAGGGAGCCAAATTTAAATCACGTAATTTTATTTCCATTTATGAGACTGGTCCCGGAATTTAGTGATCACAACTAGTATATAATGGGTACATAAGTAATCTTGAATGTGAGTTATAGTTTACCCGTAGTTAGATCAAGATTATAGGGGAGAGAATTTCTATGAGATCCAGCAGTCAATGCAATTGTATGAACTTCCCTACACAAGGTGGTGAAGAACTCCCATCATTTATTTTTCAGCATTTCTAACAAACTATCGATGTAAATTTCTCTGCAGCATTAAAAGTATATATATATCAGGGTTTAAGCCACAGTCGCATTCGACTTCTAAAAATGCAACAAACTTTGAATGTAAATGTGCAAAAATGCGACAACCACATTGGACTTCAGAAATGAAAATGGTAATGGAGAAAATGAAATCAGAGGTGTGTTGATCTAATCTGAATTTAAATGAAATGGTAATGGCATGGGCAATGTTCAAAAAGGTGTTGAGCAATAGGTATTTAGGAATTGAGTTCAAAGAGTTAGTGCAATTCACGTAAGTTAAGTGAATAATTTCTTCTAATTGATTTATATAATTCCATCGCATACTGTAAATTGTGAGTCAGGATTTAGTTGCATGAATCTTGTAAAAATTGAAATTGGAAACCGCCATTCAGTAAAAAGAGTTAGCACTCTGCTAACAATAAATTTTGTGCGAGATCGTGCGTATTTGCTTGGTTTCTGCACAAAACCAATCTGCGGAAAGTCTAAAATTCCACATTCAGTATTCCCAACCTAACACACATAACAATTTCCCTCTTCTTACCGCTTAAGTGACATATAGATTTTACTGCTTTAGGCTTTTAACATATTATTTTTAGAGACGTTCAATATAGTAATAATTATAAATTGGAAACTTACCACTGCAATTTCACCTAAATTGCACTGTTAATTATTGTTTTTAAATATTTGCAAAAATTAAGTAAACTCTAAATCATTACATAACCTTACCGTTTGTTTTAAGTTCGTATTTATAGACTGGGGGGAAAAAAAGACAGACATATATCATGGCCTGCTGGAGAATAGTAGACACAGAAAACATTTTAAATCAACAATGTTGAAGATAGATATTTTTGTTTTGCAAGTTTGCCATCATTGAACAGAAACCAAGATGGAAATTTCATTGCAACTAATTAGAAATTCCTCTTTCAGGTATGTAATAAACGATCTTCGCACAAAATAATGTACGATACACGAGCGGTATGTTTTCTTTCAATTCTCGGAAATTAAAAAAGCTCAACTACGTTTCGCTTTTTCAAACTTTTCCTCGAACATGAAAACTTCAACATACCGCTCTTGTAACACATATTACTATTGAAGGACCAACTAGTAAAGAATTTCATTGTTTGGCATGTCCATTAAAAAACGTATTTTAATGTGACGTAAATTCAGCAGTAATTGATTCTAAACATACCTACGTGTAATGATTTACTTACGTAAGTATATATAAAGATTGTATAAGATGAATTGAAGGTACCGGTAATAAAACTCCAAGAAACAAATTGCTTAACTTTTTGTTTCTGTATACTTTATTAATTTTATCTTTCTGCACAGATATTTTTAATATTGCACAAGCATTTCGCAATTTTCACAAATATAATTTTTCATTTGTGGATTTTTGCGACAATTATTTGTTTTCTAGCTTAAATCCTGATATATATTTTTTTTGTTACAGATAATGAGAAAAAGTAGATATAAACATGGAAATGGAGTGATCTACAAAAACAATTTCAAACAGAAAATTTTGTTAATTTGTGGTATAAGATTTATCATATATGACAGTCACAAATGTCATTATGTATGGTAACAGGTACAATCCTGTAGCTGAGGACTGGCACTAGCAGTGTGAGGACTTACCTTCGATGACTAAGATGAGTGGTGGAGGAGGGGTGACGGTGGGGACCACAGGACAGTCCTGCCCGCTACTCTCAGTGCTCGCAATGTCTGTGGACACCTCTGTCACCTCTTCACTGACAGATGTGTCGGGTGGTGGCGTGTCTGTGAAACTGGAAGGGGTTGTTGATTCTTCTGTCGTCTCTGTTGTCTCAGTTGTCATGGAGACAGTCGAGGCTTCCTCATCACGTTCTGTTATTAGTGTTGCAGGCTCTGTGACATTCGGCACTTGATCACTACTTTGTGTCTCTTGCTGGGTCGAGGAGGCAACTGTAACATTTTCTGCAATTACTGACGTGGATTCAGTGCTGTCATCGTCAGCTTCATCGAGACAGGGGCACGAGCATTCACAAACGCCACCCCACAAATGGAAAGCAGTGGTTGTAGGAGGAAGGGTGGAGGTGGTGGTCGTTTGGGGTGGTGCCTGCAATTCATGCTGGTTACCACTCTCACTGTTCAAACCAAGCAAAACAGACGCGACTTTCTGGGATGGGGGACTTATGTCAATGCCGGCGATCTGGTCATTCTCGCCATCGGTGGGAACTGACACAGAAAGGACATAGACGGGCTGGTGCCCCGTCTCGTTGCCGGGGTCGGCATCCTCAGTGGCAATGGTCACATTCACAAGCACTCGCTTAGCATGTCTGGACGAGCCATTCACGTCAGGTGTGAGGTCCAACACTTCCACTCTCGGCAAAGCTGTTAGACTTGTGTTGGATGCGGGTTGTGTTAATATGGAACCATGCTCGAGGGGCACACTGTTCACATGCGCAGGACCGCTGTTGTCTAGCTCCGGCTTCGAGGGCTCCTCCTCGTCCTTGTACTGGATAGTGGTGGCATCAGACAGGAAGGGGGAGAGGTACGTGGTTGTGATCACGGATTTGCCAGTGGTCTTGCCGTCTACGTCCTCCACGTCCTGGACCTCGTTGTTGAGTCGGTTGGCATCGTGACTCAACTCCACGATCTCCACCTCGTCTTGCCCGTACGAGTACACAGGTGGGTAGTCTCTCTGGACATGTCTTCTGGCAGGCACGAAACCACTGCCCTCGTCCTCGAAGGGCTCCTCGCCACTTGAGTTAGTCACATGCCACACAGACACATCCGCTGCGTCCTCACTGTCAGACACATTCCCATGCACATGCACACCAACATCTACGTCATCACGGGGGACATGCTGGTTAACTGATCTACGCCAACGGAGGTGCAGTGGATCTAGTTTACTGTGTGCTGCAGCAGCTAACACATCGGCTTGTGGGTATTTACCTCCCGAAGAAGGCCGAGGACGACTGGACGAACGGTTTGTTTCAGCAGGAGTCTTGGGAAAGACTTCTGTGTTCTCTCCCACGAGAACTGTGCAAGCTTTGGCACTCTGATATGACCAATTCAGTAGGT
Source organism: Periplaneta americana (assembly GCF_040183065.1). Lineage (NCBI taxonomy): Eukaryota > Metazoa > Arthropoda > Insecta > Blattodea > Blattidae > Periplaneta > Periplaneta americana. Next base: position 127,306,173 of record NC_091127.1, read on the forward strand.
TCACCGCTAGAAACAACAGGAAGAAAACATCGAATTATATTAGCAAGGCATAGTAATGTCTGTTGCATATTATTCCTTTATACTTCAGTAACATAACAACTTAATACTTGAAAAGGCTTAAAAGATCTTTGCCTATATCTTGTTTCTTGAATGTATATTATGCTTTTATCTATTCTCATTTAATGTATATGTCATTTATTTGGGGACATAATAAGAAAATTGCTTTGAGACCTTTACAAATTATTCAAAATAGAGCTTTAAGAAATTTATTGGGTTTTCATTATTTGACTCCAGTTAAATATCTATATCAATTTTCTTTCGTTCTACCAGTTGAATCAATTATCAAATTAGGTGGTGCTATTTTCATGTACAAAGTTAATAACAATTTAATACATAGTAATATTATATTTCAGTTTAATAAAGATATACATACTTATTTAACAAGACAAAAAGACAATATATCTTTTTCTCAGCATAGCTCAGTAACTTATGGAATGAAAGAACTTAACCATTTTTTAACAACAACTTTTAACCAACTTCCTTTAGAATATAGACTTTACCAAATTGTCGATGTTTTAAGAATTGTTGAAAAATACGTTTTTGGAAAGATTATTTATTTTAATTCTCAGTTGATTTATTTATTTCATAGTTTCAAACTTTTTCTTCTTTCTGCCCAAAACTTTATGTTATCTTACTATTTGTTCTTATTTTGCTTTCTTTCTTTAATAAATTCTTGTGTTATTGTTTGTTTTCCACAGACTGTAGTTTCATGACTTTTTCAATTACAGTGTACAACAAATGTATGTGTTCTTGTATAGCCCCTACATATGAGTTATACCGGTATTCGTTGAGGCATATTCAATAAGTTAAAATATATAATACAGAGTGTTTATAAAGTCCCGAGCCATTTCTGTGAAATAATTTATATTTTTTCTAATATTATAGGAAGTGTATGTGATTGTCAACATGGTTATTACAGAAGAAAGAGTAGCCATTGTGAGCGCACGATTACGTGAATTGACCTATGAGCAAGTTAGAGAAGCCTTTACTCGCCAATTCCAAAAACAGAGTCCATCTAGAGCGAATATTTGGCTGCTTGTGAATAAATTTAAGCGAACAAGACGACAACCATCCAGACAGGCCATCTATGTACATCACAGGACAGCATGCAACAAATTCAAGAGCAATTGAACGTAATCCTAGCCATTTACTCGCTATGTCAGTAGAGAGCTGAACATACCTCATACTACATTATGGAAAGTTTTACATTTTACATTGAAAAAACGAGTCTACCATTTACAAATTCTTCATAAGCTGAAAGATGAAGACTATGTAGTTTTAAAGGCAATAATATTGTGTTTTGGTTGCTAACAATGAAGAGTTAATGCAAAACATTTTATTCAGTGATGAAGCAACATTTCACACCTGTCGCAATGTAAATTGCCAAGTACAATCGAGTGGCAACGAGATATTCTTAAAGTCAATGTCAGATTGAGCATAATCAATTAATGGCATGATTTACCTTGACATATTGCACAATTTTTTGCATTAATAGTTGGTGCAAGATGGGATTACTGAAACTATTGTGTTTCAACAAGATGAAGCATCTCCAAATTTTGAGACTGTTGTTCTTACTTACTTCTTAATACTTGTGTCCAGCTATAAGCTGACTACACGATATTCATTATAAATCAAATATGCAATTTTCCAGAGTTGTGGATTGGTGAGAATTTCATGTAACGAGTGGGTTTTAATTATTTCCTGCAGTTTATTATTGGTGTTATTACATTGAAGTAGGATGTGTTCTATTGTTTCTTCTTCTGTTAAACATTTTTTACATAATCGTTCTGATAATTTAAAGTGATGCAGATAAACTTCTGCAACAAGGTGTCTATTTATGACGTAGGTACCAGTAGGCTTATCAAGAATTCCAACTGTATGTGTGAATTGTAGAGTGAAAATAAATCGTATCTTATTTCTATCAGTTGTTGATATACATTCATTCATAATGTTCTGCCCAAGGACAGGTCTTTCACTGCAAGCCCAACATTCTCCAATCTTTTATATTTTTCGCCTTCCTCTTAGCTCCGCATATGATCTACTGTATGTATCTATGTTATCTATCATATATCTTCTTCTGCCTCGAACTTCTTCCATTCGCCATTCCTTCCAGTGCATACTTCAATAGGTAGTTTCTTCTTAGCCAGTAACCCAATCAATCTCTTTTTTTTTTTTTCTTCTGATTATTTTCAGCATAATTCTTTCTTCACCCACTGTTTCTAGCACAGCTTCATTTCTTATTCTATCTGTCCTTTTCACACACTCCATTCTTCTCCATATCCACATTCCAAATAATGCTTCTAATCGTTTCTTTTCACTTCGTCAAAATGTTCATGTTTCTACCCTGTATAAATGTTGATATTATTTATTATCCATTATAAATCAAATATGAAATTTTTCAGAGCTGTGGATTGGTGAGAATTTCATGTAACGAGTGGTTTTTTAATTATTTTCTGCAGTTTATTATTGGTGTTATTCACTGAAGTAGGATGTATTCTATTGTTTCTTCTTCTGTTAAACATTTTTTACATAATCGTTCTGATAATTTAAAGCGATGCAGATAAACTTCTGCAACAAGGTGTCTATTTATGACGTAGGTACCAGTAGGTTAATCAAGAATTCCAACTGTGTGTGTGAGTTGTAGAGTGAAAATAAATCGCATCTTATTTCTATCAGTTGTTATATACATTCATTCATAATGTTCTGCCCAAGGACAGGTCTTTCACTGCAAGCCCAACATTCTCCAATCTTTTATATTTTTCGCCTTCCTCTTAGTCTCCGCATATGATCTACTGTATGTATCTATGTTATCTATCATATATCTTCTTCTGCCTCGAACTTCTACCATTCACCAATCCTTCCAGTGCATACTTCAATAGGCAGTTTCTTCTTAGCCAGTAACCCAGTCAATCTCTTTTTCTCTTCCTGATTATTTTTAGCATTATTCTTTCTTTACCCACTGTTTCTAGCAGAGCTTCATTTCTTATTCTGTCTGTCCTTTTCACACACTCCATTCTTCTCCATATCCACATTCCAAATAATGCTTCTAATCGTTTCTTTTCACTTCGTCATAATATCCATGTTTCTACCCTGTATAAATGTTGATATTATTTATTTAATTGTTACAGATTTTCAATCAACATAATTCATTGTAAACAGCAAAATTAGACATGATACATTGAGGTCTCAATAAAAGAAGGTCCAATACGCTGACATGAAATTGTATGACGAATTGCTGTCTAATTATCTCTTACCTGACATGTACGTCAGTGCAGCAGTCAGTACGACCGATAAGATGATGAATACAATGGCAGTGCACTTCCAAGTGCATCTTGAAGTGAGGCCTTTCCGAAACTGAAACCGCGACTGTGGGAAATGGCTCGAGTTGGGGCGGCGCAGATTGTTACGGACGGGCAGGACTGGAACAGGCGTCCCGAATGGCAAGGAACATCTGAAATCACAACATATAAGTGTAAGGTCTTATAATTGGTACAAAATAAACAGAAAACAGCTTAAAGCATGGGCCTGTATGGGTAGGTTTTACTATATCTAAGAACTAAAAAATTTAATATTTTATAATTACTCTTAAAAATCGTATTTTGTAAAAAAAAAATAGGTTACCAAATAAAAATTCCTTATTAAGGGTCGTGACATATTTTCTATATTCTGGTATCTTTGTATGGGATATTGGGTACAGTAAATTAAGGGATTTTGTGAAAGTTAAATGTATAACACAATATTTGGAATAATAATTACCGGTATTTATTATGATTCTGAAAAGTTTACATTATTTTGTGTTTATGGTGTCACGTAGTTTACGTTATCCAGTGTTATGGTACTGAGCAATTTGCATGATTTAATGTGCGAGGTGGTGACCAGTTGTCATTTGATATTTTTTTTTTTTGCTTTACCCATACTGTATGGTGTCTATGGAGCTGATCAGTTTGAATGGTGTTCATAAAGTTGAACAGTTTACATCGTTTAGAATTAATGCAACTGAATACTGTACTCATTTCGCATGATTCGGTATAATGGAGTTCAACATTTTACATGATTTGGTGTTCATGGTGGCGAACAATGTACATTTTTTTTACTGTTTATGTTGATGAATAGTTTGTATAATTTGGAGGTTATGTTGTGAAGAGTTCGTATAATTTGATGTTCATAGAGCTAAATATTTGTACGATTTGGTGCTTGCAGTGCTATGAAATTTATAGTATGGTACCTGCTATTTTTGCGTATAAGTTGTAAGAATTTAGGAATGTTAGTGTTCATATATGTCAAGATTACTTTTATAATTTAGAAGAAATATGTACCTACAATTTAAACTATAATATATTATAAATACCTTTCGGAGTTTTTCTGAATATCCCCTTTAGATGGACTGCTGCACGATGAATTGGACTTGTAGTCCAAAGGAGAATCCTTCGGTACATCTGAAAAGAATAAAAAACAAATGAAAATGCTCATTCAAAAAAGTCTTCTCCACTAGAAATTTAGCTGTCGATTGACTTACAACATTCTAAAATGTCACGCTTAACATGAATATTGAGCCAATTAAATAGGGTACATAGGCCTACATTTAAAACAGTTACCGGTACGTATAGAATCCAGGTAATAAAATCATTCTAGATCATTTCATGATTATATGATATAATTTGTCGAGTTTCATGAAGATTTTTACAATAAATTTTTAATGCATAATGTATGAATACTTATTCTTTAGTATACAGGGAGATCCATATTTATATCAAACTTTTCATGCATTTATTACACATAAATGACATTATATAAGATCGAATTAGAATGAAACAGTAGTACCTACAGTCATTAGAATTACATAAAATCAACGTAACTACCGGAATTTGCTGCAACATTTTTCCAGACATGGCTGAATGTTCTGTAATGCCCTAAAAAATACATCATTTGGCACCCGACCACACTCCTCTTGAATTATCACTTATAAAATAATCACATCCTGAGGTTTCCTGGCAGACACTTTTTCATTAAGGTCTACCCACAGAAAAAACTTCCAATGATGTTAAATCTGGGCTTCTTGCAGGCCATTCAACATTCCCACAGTGCCCGATTATCTCTCCAGAAAACGGATTGTTAAGCCAAGTCATTCCCATGTTATCAATGCAAAATGGGGCGCAATGAGAATACAATTAAATTAAAGCTTCATTTGTGCTTGGTATGAAACATAGTACAGTTTAGTGGGTGGAATGGGTCACTTAACCTGACTGTTTACTGTACTACAGTGCAATAAAGAATTGGATAAAAATATGGGTCACACTGTATATAAATTGTAAATTGCACTGTTCTAAAATTGAGGCGTTCAGAAGTCAACATGATTAACTCCACTTTTGGTTATTTCAGAGTTTCTAAGTTGTCAATGTATTAAATTGACCATATTTTCAGTGGGCAAAGTGATTAATTCCATAGTTCAGTAAAAAGCCCACAGAATGCAATATTATTCTTGACTACAACACAGAATCAATTGTGTGTATTCAACTTTAACCTTGAACATCTCAAAATCTTTGGAAAAGAGTTAATCATGTTGACTTCTGAACGCCTCAATTGTTGCATTTATGGAAGCCATCAATAGTTATTTATAAACAATTGAGATGTAAACAATGTCTCCAGCATGAACTGACACTGTAAGAGAAAAAAAAAATTGTTCTTGGTGCTGCCAAATTCTTCTGTAATCATATAAATTAATGCAGAAAAGTGATATTTTTTGGTTCTGAATACAATAAAGGAGCCTAATTGAATTTTTTTTTTAAGAATTCTTACTTCAGTTCTTCAATTTTACAATAATAAATGATGATGGGATTTTGAAATCACTTTTCTGCGTATAATTGATACCCATAAATGACGACAGACTGAAAATAAAACAATGGAAAAGGAAAATAAGTCCTATCTCATTTGCAGTATACTGGGTATAACTCTTGCTCCAATTTTTTTAAGTTATATAGTCTCGCACATTCACAGGCAGTGCCGTAAATACGAATCTGTGCTCCTTAAGCTGGTGTGCATATCACTTGTGGAGGCAGTTTCATAAGTACAATTAATTGTTTCCTTGTTTATCAAAGTCACCGCTAGAGTAGGGGCAAAGCATCTGGCTTGTGTGCAGGAATATTTCCCTATATGAAGCTCAGCTGAATTCCAATGTCATCCCATAAAATGCATTGTTCCCTACATTCCGACACAGTATATAGTTTTGCTGATCACGGATACAACTAAAGGGAACAAAAAAGAAAAATACCGGTATATATTATGTAACAGTCGTGAAGATTAAGGATGACCAACTTTTGGTGAAATGCACTATAATTTTTCTGAAGTGTTAGATGTAAATTTAAAAGCTCATTACACTAATATGAGAAAAGTATTATTTAAAAACACATTTATTCACTAACAATTATTCTATAGTTAGTAATTTTATTCTTACTTGTACAGACAACACGCTCATTCTATGAATATGCAATAGAAGTTGCTTTACATGAAGGGATCAACTATGTATCTCCCTTAAAAAATAATTATATTTATCTGAATTGTTTTATTTATTTTAGATATTGGGTGATTTCGCGTTTATTTTTCAGTGAGGAGAGTGAAAAATTGACATTTTTATAAAAACTGAGAATTACTGCTTTGTTTTCCGTTTGTCTTGTATTGTCTCAAGTGGTGACAGAGCGTGCTGTGTTGACTGCATGACAAAAAAGCCCATTCCTTTTCCGTCTAGTGCTGATGTTTATCTTTATGGAATATGACAGGCCAAAGGACCAGTTACTGGCAGGTGATGATTGATGATCTGTACAGTAGGTCAATCAATTTCTTTACTTACTCTATACTCTCCTTTATGTCACTCCACAGTCATTTCAAATGACACATCACCCTGAGATGAAACTCACTGACTGACTGACTGACTGACTCACTCACTCACTAATTCATTTATCCATTCTATAAATTATTTATTGCTAATTAACTTATGACTTATTAACTTTAACTTATACTTAGGGCCTACCAGTTCACGCACTCACTCACTAATTAATTTATTCATTCTATACGTTATTAATTTGTTAATTAACTTACGACTCATTAACTCTCACTTACACTTAACAGTTTACATACTCACTCATACACTAATTAATTTAGCCATTCTATAAATTATTGGCTTGCTATTTAACTTATGACTCATTAACTCTCACTTACACTTAACCATTCACACACTCACTCATAATCTAATTAATTTATCCATTCTATAAATTACTGACTTGCTATTTTAACTTATGACTTATTAACTCTCTCACTTATAGTTACCAGTTCACGCACTCAGGCACTAATTAATTTATCCATTCTATAAATTATTTATTGCTAATTAACTTACGACTCAATAACTCTAATTTATACTTATGGTCTACCAGTTCACGCATTCACATGCTAATTAATTTATTAATTCTATAAATTATTAACTTGTTAAATAACTTACAACTCATTAATTCTTATTTATACTTAGGACCTACCAGTTCACGCACTCACTCACTCACTAATTAATTTATTCATTCTATAAATTGTTAACTTGTTAATTAACTTACGACTCATTAATTCTCACTTATACGAGTACTTAGGACCTACCAGTTTACGCACTCACTCATTCACTAATTAATTTATTAATTCAATAAATTATTAACTTGTTAAATAACTTACGACTCATTAATTCTCACTTATACTTAGGGCTTACCAGTTTACGCACTCACTCACTAATTAATTCATTAATTCAATAAATTTTTAACTTATTAACTTTACTTACAAATCATTAATTCTTACTTATACGAGTACTTACGACCTACCAATTCACGCACTCACTAATTAATTTAATAAATATTAATAACTTGTTAATTAACTTACAACTCGTTAATTTTTACTTATACTTAGGACCTACCAGTTTACGCACTCACTCACTAATTAATTTAATAAATTATTAAATTGTTAATTAGCTTACAACTCATTAATTCTTACTTATACTTAGGGCTTATCAGTTTATGCACTCACTCACTAATGAATTTATTAATTCAATAAATTATTAACTTGTTAATTAACTTACAACTCATTAATTCTTACTTATACGAGTACTTAGGACCTACCGTTTACGCACTAACTCATTCACTAATTAATTTCTTAATTCAATAAATTATTAGCTTGCTAATTATCTTACAACTCATTAATTCTTACTTATACGAGTACTTACGACCTACCAGTTTATCCACTCACTCATTCACTAATTAATTTCTTAATTCAATAAAATATTATTAGCTTGTTAATTAACTTAAAAACTCATTAATTCTTACTTATACGAGTACTTAGGACCTACCGTTTACGCACTCACTCATTCTCTAATTAATTTCTTAATTCAACAAATTATTAGCTTGTTAATTAACTTACAACTCATTAATTCTTACTTATACTTAGGGCCTATCAGTTCATGCACTCACTCGCTAATTAATTTATTCATTCTATAAATTATTAACTTGTTAATTATCTTAGGACTCATTAACTTCAACTTATACTTAGGGCCTACCAGTTCCTCACTCACTATTAATTTGTCCATTCAATAGATTATTGACTTGCCAATTAACTTATGACTCATTAACTCTCACTTATACTCACCAGTTCCCACATTCACTCACTAATTAATTTATTCATGCAATAAATTACTGACTTGTCAATTAACTTACGACTCATTAACTCTCACTTATACTTAGGATATAGGCTTAGCAGTTCACTCGCTCACTAATTAATTTATTCATTCTATAATGTTTTAATATGCTGATTAACTTACGACTCATTAACTCTCATTTAGATACTCATCAGTGCATGCATTCACTCATTCACTAACTAATTAATTTATTCATTGAATAAATTATTGGCTTGCTAATAATTAACTTAATAACCCGTGGCGCGACAACCCATGAAGGGCTAAGGCCGACCAGCCAGTGCTGTGGCCTCACGTCCACATGCTTGAGCAGAAGTGCTAATTAATTTACGTCTCATTAACTCTCACTTATACTATTTCATTAATTCGTTCACTAACTCACTCATTCGCTCATTAATTTACTCAGTAACTCACTTGCTCACTAACTCACTCGCTAATTAACTAAGAGCGAAAATTCATTCACTTACAACTTCACTAACTTAAACTCACTCGCATTCCCCCCTTTTTCCAGTCACCCTTCTCTCTCTCTCTCTCTCTCTCTCTCTCTCTCTCTCTCTCTCTCTCTGTCATTCGCTCGTTTACCCTACGATTCGTGATTTTAATCATCTTATCAAATGCCTATCATTTGGCTACAATTTCAATCAATCATTCGTATCATGTAATGTATTTAATATATGAATCCGAAGGTACTCAATACTAATATAACTTGATAAGAGAAACGATTTCCACTGCTTTCTGCACCCTGACATAGGTAATAATAAATCAAATGGCGAAATGATGGAAACACCTGAACTCACAAAGCTTACCTGTTGGTATGTACACATTTCCCGAGGGCGTGCGCACAAGGTATGAGGGCTCAAATTCGCCGCCATCCCGGTCAGCGGGGTTGCCCATGATCCCCGTGGCCACGCGGCCGTTTAGTCGATTCATCGAAGGGTTGCGAGGGGGAACATCCGGGGGAGCGCTGTCCAGCAGTGAACCTGCCGACAATAACACATAAAATAAGTCATGGAAAATACGTATAAATGTACACTTTGATTTTAAAACATTCTGATTAGATAATTATATAAGTATAATCTTTTATTTTCATTAACAAGTTTTGCTTCGAAGACACAGTATTGTGGTTAACATTATTATAAAACCAACAAGCATTAGAATGTTGAATCTAGCTTCAGGCCTGACCAAGATAAACAAAAGTACAATACTACACTTTGGTAGTTGCTGCAGCGAAATTTGGACTTTCCGGAAATAGACCTTATCGAGATTAAACACTGCAGAGACGAGATTAGATACATTAGATAGAACAGCTGAATAACTGTTCTTGGAGTATAAGAGAAATTACACCCATTTACGACAAAATGAATATGATTGAATAAAAAGTTACATGAATGAATGAACGCATATTGTACTGCATATACCAATGCGGAGCTTTTGACAGATGAGGAGTAACAAGGTTAGGGAAAACGTTTGTAATGTAATTTATATGATTGAATAAAAAGTTACATGAATGAATGAACGCATATTGTACTGTATATATCAATGTGGAACTTTCGACAGATGAGGAGTAACAACGTTAGGGAAAACGTTTGTAATGCTTGGGAGACCAACTACCTGGACTAACGTCTGTTAAGAATTATGACGATGATGGTGGTGATCATCTCAACCATTGTCTAATTATTAAATTGATACCACAGTCTACTATATACAGTCGCGAAGCTTGAGGTGATTTTTTTGCAAATCTCGTGATAAAGCGCTCCAAGCGGTTAGCAACTAGAAACAATAGACTGTCCACGGTCGACTTTGGACTGTGTCGTATTTCCATCGAGTGCTAGCTCGTTACGTATTTCACATTGATGCTTGTGAAATGTTCGTTATTGGTTGTAATGAAAATGTTAATGGCTAAAATACAATAATTGGAATAATAATATTTTACTAGAGACGTAGAAAAATTAAGTTTGTTTTAATGAAATTTATTGATCACGTTTTATTTCCAATTCTGGTGGGATTATTATTGCTTAGGCCTACTTTTTTTTTTCAAAGGATATGTTTTTAATTATAGCTGTTAATTTTGTTGTTATTTTTATTTGTTACTTTACTAGAAACGTAGAAAAAGTCTGTTACAATAAAATTTATTGATCACGTTTTATTTCCAATTCTGGTGTGATTATTATTGCTTAACCTCATCTCACTTTGTTAACTACGTAAGCCTACACTACAAGTACCGGTACACGTAAGTTACTCCATTAATTCATATTTCCATTATTATTGTTGTAAAGGGAAATGCAAATTAATATTTATTGATTTCATAGTTAATTATCGCTATAATCTTGAATGAGTGAAGCGATTATAGTAAATTTCAGTTCGTTTTGCACAAACAAAAATAATATTAACCTATTTCTTGCAGGTATCTAGGAGTTTATGGTGGAATTTAATATACTTCATTAAAATAATAAATTAACTTTACGCATTTAATATTTCAATAATAGAAGGAAAGTGTTAATTTTTCCAAAAGAACAGAACGAAAGTGTAACATATTTTGTCGTCTACTAGGAGAGAGATCTGCGATGATGAGGCGATAGTAGCGATCCTAGTGGTGGGCAACTACCCATTTTTGCATTTTTAGTACATATTGAGCTTCGCGACTGTATATAGTAGACTGTGTTGATACTTTATGGGTAGGCCTAGTTTCTATTAAAACAGTAATTGAAGCGGTGAGATCAATAACCATTCAAGCCCATTTACACAAGTTTCGAGAAAAATGCAAAAAAAAAAAAAAAACTTATTTTTTTTATTTCTTACCTAATTATTAGTTTTTGCACGTAATATTTCTGGTTGTTTTAGAGATCAAGACAAAGTAGTACACCACTTTTAAAGCCGTAACACTTGTGGAAATATCCAAAATTTAATTTCAAATTTGCAAAAAATGAATGATCAGAAGTGGACTTGAATGGTTATTGACCTCACCGCTTCAATTGCTATGCATAGTAAGATATTATGGAGCAAAGACGGAATAGCAGGGAAAATCTAAATCAGTCATTTCCAACTGGTCAATATATGACGTTGGAGCGCATTTCCCCTCTTGGAGCAGAGCTGGTAGAGCACGTGTCCCGATGATTGTATGTCTGTAAAACGGGCAATGTCAACTCGAAAATTTGTGACGTAAGAGCCACTCTAAGATCGACTGACAAGCAAACATTATCATTGGGGCAGATAAAAAAAAATATTTTTTTCTTCCATCTTGTTAATTAATAATGTCAAAACAAGTACTTGTACAAATTTTGGCCATTCGAGCGCAATTACGAGGGCCGCAAAAAGTAAGTTTCCTTGGGGTCGTTTACAGAAAGAAACCACAATTTCATTGGAAAAATTTATTGGAACAGATGCAAAAGGTGTTGAACGATTTTTCAACATATTACCCACTGGAATTGAGACATTTGTCATATCATGGGATTGACAGAGAGATGCAGACGGCTGTCTCACATTGGTTCAGATCCCTGTCGGCACATTTCTACAACACAGAGATAAAAAAAAAAGTTGATCCCTTGGCATGACAAATGTCTCAATTCCGGTGCGGAATATGTTGAAAAACAGTTCAACAATTCCTGTTGTTCCAATACATCTTTCCATGAAATTATGTTTTCTTTCTGTAAACGATCCCAGGGAAACTTATGTCTTCACGGCCCTCGTAATTGCGCTCGAGTGGCCACAATTCATACAAGCACTTATTTTGACATTATTAACATGATGGAAGAAAAAAAAATAACTTTTTTCTTCTGCCCCCATGAGAATGTTTGCTTGTGAGAACATGAACAGAGGCCTGGTGATTCTTTGTGTACGAGTTGTAAGGGGACAATGACTGTGGTGAATTGCAGGATAACCATTTTAATATCGATGGTGTTTAGGTAAAAGAGCTTAACCCACAAAATTTTTCAGAAACAGCTATAGTTAAATTTTAACACATTACTATTAGTTACTATTATGAAGGAATGTAAAGATATTGTGAAAAAAAAAAAACATTTTCACCTTTTCTAATTACATTTTGAATAATTACACTAATTACAAAAAAAAGTCACATTTAAAAACGAGGGTTATGCTCTTTTACCTAAACCATCGATATAATAGGACATCTAACAGGTCATTTAAATTAATTTTTAAATATTCCGTTAGGTTAAGAAATACTAACTTTAATGAGGTAATGTGGTCGGTACTATAATCTGATCACCTTTATGCAGGGGAAAGGTTGAGTAGACCCCAGGGTCGTTCTGAAAGTTTCTCAGCAAGAAACTTTAATTTAATGTGTCTGTTTTTTCATCTGTTTACATTTCTGTGCATGAAATGGAAAGTTACAAAATTCTGTAAATAGAATAAGGATTAATTCAGAAGTGACACAAAGTTACACTGACTGGTGAAAATTTACTCCATTCCTACGTAGGCCAAGAAAAGACTTCAGAATACGTGTAAGTTCCTTGTTATGTCATTATTGAATTATTTATTTTTGGTGCAAGGAAAATCTCTTTTTTATGTACTTATTTATTTATTTATCTACCCTTGTACCATCAATAAAAAACATGTTTTAATTATTTTTAATTTGCACGTAAGTAGGCCTACTTACGCTGTATTCTGAAGTATAGCGTAGGCCAATTATTATCAATCCTCAGTGAATCATATTTACTTTTTTATTTAATGAAAAAGAAGTAATTTCACCATTTATCTGTAAAGTGACAACCTTTCCAGCGGAAGTATTTTGAGCTGCTGTTGGCATCATTTGGTTATTTCGTTCTTTGTTCTCTTCACCATTGTTTTTCTGTCTGACTTTCTGATACGAGCATATTTCAGTACAATTATGTTGACAGTTAAAACAAAGTTTCTTTTGAGCGCTGATTGCGATTTGATTTGTGTTTTGCATACTGATGTTTATAAACGGTACACGCAACAATGTTCTGTCTTCTGTTCCATTTTCTTTGATGTCACGCACATGCTCGTGGAATGTTGGACAGCATACATTTACTGATGACGTAAAAAAAGGAGGAAACAATGCAAAAAGTATTATGCTATTAAGAGATACGTTATTATGAACTTATTAAAAGACAAATTATACAGTATGTTTTGAAGAAAGAGAATATGTATTTACTTTTGAAAATCTAGGATGATTTTTTAATTACGACAAACCTTTTCAGGAATAACCACCACGGTGGTTCGGTACTAAGCGCTGGGTTAAAATTCCGCTTTGCCCTGAATTTATAACTCGTATTGGATAAGCCCATGATCCAGGAAACACAGGTTCATTCTAAGGAAGGGCTCGCGACAAGAACAATTTGGCTGTGACGCAAGCGCGGACCTCTCATGCAGTGACAGCGTGATCCTTACCTGGATTTATTTTCGCGTGTACATTCAGATCAAATCAAGAAGTTCCCTTCGTGCTCCGATTACACATTTTGCATATACGAAGGTTAGGTTTGGTTAGTTTAGGTTTTTATTAACCAAGTCCGCACATTCCGCGCATGCGCAGACATCCAAGATGATCCTGTCGTTTTCTCTGGGTACCCCGGTTCCCCGTGACAGTGTTGCCAACCTATGTCGACTACTACTGACTATTACTACACTACGAATGAATGAATGAATGAATGGTTATTGAAATCAACTTTACAGGGAGTTATACCTGAAAGCTTAATTTGCATAATACACGGTCACTGTTCGTTAACAGAAAACCACAATTTAAGTCACGCAGAGTTAGTGTGCACTCAATGTTGGTTGCTTGACGGTTGTCGGCCCACTTTCAGGTCTGTGGATATAGAGGGAAACATTCGATCGGTGTCTGGTAGAGTTCCCGGGTAGCTCAGTTGGTAGAGCGTTGGTACGTTTAACCAAAGGTCCCGGGTTCGATACCCGGCCCCGGAACAATTTTTCCTCGAAATTATTCAAATCATCTTTATCTGAAAGCTTGATTTGCATCCTACAAGTTTTTATTTCATAAGTACTCCTAATCCCTCTCTTCTTACTACAATTTTTTTTTTGGAATGATGAAACATTAATAATTGTCATAGAAATAAAACATTTCATATGAAAGTTTATTCGCTCTGATTTTAATTGGGAAATTAATTTAAATCTCAACAAATTTCCAATAGATCAACTCATGTACACAAATCTACACTTTTCTTACTTAATCTTTAATAATAATCATTTGCTCAAGTCACAAATCACACAATCACTTCACCGTAATCTCATCCACTTCACCTGAATGTCTGACTAGTAATAAACTCAACCAATACAGTTTTCGAATAAGGAAGTTTAGTAGAGAAACGGAAGAAGTTCCCATTTACAAATACACTCTTACAACTGCCTTATCCAATCAGTTTCCTAAGAGGAAAAGTTGCAAATAAAGAAGGAACCGGGGAAGAACCGTCACATACATAATCTCTGGTGGCTGAACATTTTTTCTTCTCTTATATCAATGAGAAATATAATAAAAATGAAAAGTCACATTTTATGCTTGTTACGAAATTCAGTTCTAAGAAAATATTTACGGTGGTAATTCAAATTTTAAATGTATAAAAATTAAAACAGCAGATGAAATGAAAGGAAAGAAAAATCACGAAATATCTAGAAACGCTCAATTTGAGAAGAAATTATACTCTTGTCCCCAGATAGCACTCAAATTGCCTAGAATTAGGGATAAATTCCTAGGAGTGGCAACACTGCGATTTGACTTTTCAATAATTCTCCATCATCTACATCATCTATTAATTACGAGTGTAATGTGGACCTACCGCCTGTGGTGCACTCTGGATAGCCTCTGACGAACTAAGTGGTCTACGCTTCTCGGCACTAGCGGCATCTATGAATCGGTCATTGAGTCGGAGCGAATAACGACAAGTTAAGAGCCCATCATTGGATAAAGAAAAATCCTTTTCAGGGCACTGGGACTAAAGCCTGAAATCTAAATAATTACGGAAAATATGGTGCTTATAACAAATCTAAATTTTTTATAGATAATTATTACAAAAATCAAGAATATAAAATTACTGAATTAGTTCAATAATTAAATACTATAATACTGGCGTTTATATCTCTATACAATTCAACAGTATTTAATATTTTCAGCGTAACTGATTTACTAAAATTTGTTGATGTAAATGAGAAGTAAATAAGCAAATCCTTGTAACTGAAAACCATCGGTATGATCTAGGAGTTAGCGAGCTGAACTCGTGTTCCGAGACTGCACTTGGGTATGGATTCGAACCCCGCTTGGATTGAATACTTGGCTGGGATTTTTCAGAGATTTTCTTCAACTGTAAGATGAATATCAAGTAATCTCATGGAGAATCCTCGGACTCATTTAGCTGGCACGAATCACATCGACCACAAGCAACCGTATATTCGATACAGTGTCGTTAAATGACAAATATACAATTTTCCCACTTCTTCCAATATGTTTACTGCAGATCATTGATTTTCGGAATAATGATACATGTGAAATACCTCCAAAAGGCATGTACTTATGTAATCCCATTTTTCAGAATAAATTGATATTTTTTGGGTTTTGAATTCGCTACATAATTTGAAGTCAACTTGAAGCTGAAAATTGATACATTTAAGTAATATAAATATGAAACAGATTTAAACAAAAATTATAATTATATCAATTTTGTTTTAAAAGAGTGTCACTTTTCTGTTACATGAACCTTGAATAATTCTGTAAAATTCTCTACGGCTAAAATGGTTCACAACATTCGGAAGAATTAAGATGAAGATTTTCAATTACAGAATTATTGTTAGCAATACACCCTACATGTATAGAGTTTGCTCAAGCAGCCTTGAAATGTATTTAGACTCTAACAGTAGACCTATAATATTCAATAGTTGCTGAAAAAACTTATTTAATTCTCACGGACTGACGAACAAAAATTACAGAAAATAGTATAGTTTATTTTCCCTATTCACTCACAGAACAGCATTATGATTTTATAGTGAATTCTTCAAGTTTATTCAGTGAACTTCAATATTATTCAATAATCTATGTTTTCAATAAGCTAAACATATTTAGGTTTTGTAATTTAAATATAGACACTTCTGTTAATAAGTAATAGAAGTATAGGTATTTTAAAGAACACATTTTCTCATTTTTCAGAATGACTTGACCATAGTTGTTTTTAATCGGTTATTAATTACCGTACGCTTTATCAACTATTAGGTTATTTAGCTCCGATGGAATTAGTGATAGCGAGATTGTATTTTGCGAGATTAGGTAAAGGATTCACCATATGATTACCTGGCATTCAACGTATTCCGAATCTCACCGGACCGGTGGACAACAATGACGTCACGCTGCAGCGAAATAGGAACAAAACTGCTGGAAGGTTCGATGGCTGTCATGGCGGCTGTACAAGTTGTTGTCTATGCTACGCTAACAAGATTTTGCGAAATTTCCGTACTGCCATTTCGTTCAAAGAAAAGAGAGCATAAATAATTTATTTCTTGAACCGGTAGTAATAACTGGTCCGTTGACATGTTCGCTCATAAGCCATTAACATGTTTTTACGTTGTGCTCATTACAAACAACACAGAGAACTAAAGCAGAACACACCGCCATGACACAACAGTAAACTATGTCATTCGTCTGCTAATTCTCGCCCTATACAAGAACCAATCAGATTCACTGATGGATACTGCCACCACCTCTGCAAGCTGATGGAGCCGGTGCGACACCGGTGGAGCATCAGTGACGTCATCGTTGAAATTCGGAACACCGTGATGCCATCAGATTGCTCAGCGCTGAGATTCGGAATACGCTCATTCGCTTTACAACTGGAGAAAACCCAACCAATCAGCAAAAGCGGGAATCAAAACCACGCCAAAGTGCTGTTCCGGATCACTAGATAAGCGCACCTACGGCCTGAGCTACGCCGATGGCACCATAAGTGCATTATTACGTGAAATAAAATTCTTAAATGTTATAATTATGATTAGCTTTCTTATACATATTATATTTTATTTTAACTGTTAATGAAATACGTATCACATTAACCCCTTCAGACCTGAATTTATATTTAAAAAAAACTGATCACATAATCATTCTGGGCATCCAAAATTCCTAAATCAAGTCTTCACAGAAATTCAAAATTTGGGGACAATTTTGACCCCTGGGGCTCCAAAATTTTAAATTTTATTTTTAATTCAGGTATAGACATTGAATTTTTCAAAATATTTAAAAGTATCGAAGACATTCCAAAAAAGAAAAAAAAAACCAATATACACTATAACGTACATCAGGCCTGAAGGGGTTAAAATGTTGCCCAGTTACGTATATACATACAATGACTTAAAATCACGTTTTCCTTAAAACTGCTGCATTGATATTAATAGAAGCTACAATGTGCTAAATCTGTAAGTTTAAAATGCTATTTTTTTTAAAGTGCCTTAATTCAGGTATAGAAATATTTCAAAAAATTATATTCTCCATTTCTATCACATTGAATTTTTCAAAATATTTAAAAGTATCGAAGACATTCCAAAAAAGAAAAAAAAAACAATAAACACTATAACGTACATCAGGCCTGAAGGGGTTAAAATGTTGTTCAGTTACGTATAAACAATGACTTAAAATCTCGTTTTCCTTAAAACTGCTGCATTGATATTAATAGAAGCTAGAATGTGCTAAATCTGTAAGTTTAAAATGCTATATTTTTTTTTAAAGTGCCTTAATTCAGGTATAGAAATATTTAAAAAATAATATTCTCCGTTTCTATCACATTGAATTTTTCAAAACATTTAAAAGTATCGAAAACATTCCAAAAAAGAAAAAAAAAACAATATACACTATAACGTACATCAGGCCTGAAGGGGTTAAAATGTTGTCCAGTTACGTATATACATACAATGACTTAAAATCTCGTTTTCCTTAAAACTGCTGCATTGATATTAATAGAAGCTAGAATGTGCTAAATCTGTAAGTTTAAACTGCTATGTTTTTTAAAGTGCCAGATATCACCACTTCTAGTTAGACTCAGATGACAAACACTTCGTAGGAAATACAACACAATCACAAACACCTTCACTTCCTATCTCATATGTGTTCTTAGCGACCAACACTTCGCGGCAGCTGTAGCAGCAATGCAATCTACCCCCACACCTGCACCCTCCTGGGGGTGTTTCACACTGGTTGGCAGGATGCGGGGGTGGAGTTTCCAGTCCCACGTAACAATGATGCACGACTTAAAGACGACCGGGCAGCAATGGAAACCAAAACAATTTGTGCAGATGGAGAGAGAGAGAGAGAGCGAGAGAGCCGGAATCTGGCATGACGGGGAAGGGGGAAGTGGGGAAATTAAAACACAGCTATAGAGAGGCTTTTGAAGTCACGTGCTACGCGCCGGTGTCGGCTCCTCGTAACTCAGGGGGTGACTCCTGTTATTAACGGGTGCGAGGTGATAATTCAGCAAATCCTTGTTCAGCAGTAATTAGTCTTTGGCTGCCGACAACCGACGAAAACCCTGCTGCAATAATAGCTCGATGCCACGCAGGGGGCCTTCTTCCTCCATAAGGGAAGGGGCACGAAGCGTTTTCAAATTGAGGGGGACAGTAAGATCGAGAAACAAACAGAACTGAACCTAGAGCGAGTTTCAAACGTTGAATTTCTCAGAAATGTCGCAACTCTCCAAGACAAACAGGAAACAAGTCGGTACGCACTAACCGAAACGGGCCAGTGCGCGCGTCATTGAGGTCTAATTTACCACTCTCGTGACAGCAATATTTTGTATACTCAGATTATATATCAGGGTTGATCGAAAAGTAACGCACAATTTTTGTGGCAACGTATTTCATAGGCAGGGCCGGGTATTTATGGAGATCGCGAAAATCACGACATAATAGATATACAATACTTTTTACTAATCGTTACGAATTAAGTTATTCTGATTAATAATATGCGGATAAGACAATCGCGACAAATCCCGAAATAGAGTTGTAAAAGGAAAATATGAACACATTCGCGAATTATTACTATTGCGTCGTTTTATAGCGAAGTTCATATTCTAAGGTTTTTTTTTCAGGATTCTTTTTTCACTTGAATTATATATATATATATATATATATATATATATATATATATATATATATAAATACAGGGACATCATTTTATTTTACTAACATTTTTAATATTAACCTGTCTATACCTTTACAGAACCGGAAACACCGCTTGCTCCCCCCTCCAAGACTGGAGTTCGATGATACTGGCGTAAAACACAAATCACTCTACTAGGTATAGGAAGGAAGAAAAGTAGTTCATCCATTTACGTAAACTAGGAAATATCGCGATTTTGAGTTTGATAATTTTCATTAGGCTTTTCTTTAATCAAAGTACAGTACTGTATTAAGAATAAGTGTTTTTACTCACGAAGTGAGTTATCCATGCTAACGTATTCATTATGCGGTGTATATTATACTGTCTACAGCACATTAGCGTACAATATAGAGAAAGAAGTTAAATTGAAAAATAATCATAATATGAATATTTAAACACAATTTTGAAAATGGTGGCCGTTCATTTCGATACAGACTTCAGTTCTTTTGTGCATATTATCGCACTATAGACTATTGCATCTAATTCCAATTGCCAGTTTCTTCCTTCGTACTAGTAACTCATGTTGAAATAATTCTGTACCTACTGTACGTACTGTAAATTCAATCTTCACCTCTGCCCGACCCGAAAATATAAAATTACTCAGACATGCTATTTACTGTCCGTCCAAGTGGTTATGCCGCAGGATTGTAGAAAGGGAGGAAATCACGTGACAGTTAATTACTTAACGAGGCCCTTTTATTTAAGTTAAATTAAACAGCTGTATAATATTACGTAAACGTCCAATTCCTAAGAGAAATTAATGTTTTCAGAAAAGAGCTAAGACAGCCCAGCTTTTACAGAGGGGCGAGCAGAAGCAGGTAGGGGAAATCGGGATGCGATGTAGGCAAACGGACAGTATCTGTGCGAAAATATGATTCAATATTGAAAGCTCTTTCGTCACTGGAAAACGCGAACATATTTCTGGAACGTACTATACTCAGTAACTCAGTACTGCTTACTATCTGCGGTCTTGGTTCTGTGTGGATTTGGAACTTCATTAGTAGAAGGGGTGGGAGTGAAATACATTAAAAAACTCAGGTACAATAAAAAAATATATATATCCAAGTAGGCTACATTACATGGTATTTCAAGTGTTCTGGTTACTAGGGCTAGGATTTTGATTAAATTGCACCTTTTTTCTAGTAAGCCAGAAATATAGCTGCTTATGTATTTATATGTTATGTGATAAACTGAGTGTTTTAAGACATATTTGTTAGGGCATTTTTTTTTGCATTTTTTGCCCGTTTCAACTCATAAGAGCATCTTTTATTTTATTCGGTCATTTTTAGGCATTTTCATTTAATTTTGGCCATAAATCCCCATTATTAATGTAAAATAATGTTTCTTTCCTTTAATATTTTCTTTACATATTTTGTCCATTAATACCCATTATTTTGTAAGATATTTTAATCGCTTTTCTACACAAATATTGCCATTTTAACGTAGTACGCCCCATGTAATGGATCAGTCCAACCCCCTTCAATATAGACTCTTCTATACCTGCTAATTCCGGATAAGAGTGGCCTTGTGGTAGACTACATGGAAACTAAAAGTAAAGTAAATCCATGGCGCTACAGTGTATGAAGGGCCAATACTGACTGACTGCCGACCTCACGTCCACATGGCGACGCAGAGGTGAACTATCATACATGGAAACTACATCAGGTAAAATAATTAAAGTGTACTACTTAGAAAAAATTATGTAAAATTTAATTTAATTACTAATCTAAATATTAGGCCTAAGTAGTACAAAATCTCTTTCCCTCCTAAGCCAATTATGTAAGATAAATTTTTAGAGCATTTTTTAAAGATTTTTAGGTCATAAATGCATTGTTTTTAGGACATTTTTTTCATGATTTATAGGTCATCAAAATCCTAGCCCTACTGATTACATTAGTGAACTCAAAAGACGGAAAATTCAACACTTCACTAATAATTTGAAAGTGTTAATTTGAGGGCTGCAAGTTTCTTTCCTTTTTAATGAATGTGTGTTAAATAGTCTCAATCCAACAAATATTGTCTATTGGCCATACCGTACCTTTACCGGAATCCGACGATCCTTTAATGCTAATTATTTGGAAAGTAATATTCGTACTGAGTTAATAATCCAATTCCAGAATACTGTAATTGTATTTTCCAAAATTTCCATTAATCTCCGCCAAGAGAAATCAATCTCTAACAATCTCCGCCGACACCAATATTAAAAAAACACAAATGATAAAATTAATCTCCATAAATACCTGCTCCTGTTCATAGATAAGCAAAACGAAATAAGGTACAAGAAAGTTACAGGTTTTACCTATTCTTCGACATTGGAACCAAGTCTCTCGACACATTTCTCCCATCGTGACAGCATATTCGGTACATTTCCTTCATAAAACTCTGTTTTTTGGGCATACGGCCACCTGCGCACGACTGATTTCACTTCTTCATCCGAACCGAAGCGCTGGCCTCCTAAGAATGTCTTCATTGGTCCGAAGAGGTGAAAGTCAGACTGTGCGAGATCTGGACTGTAGGGTGGGTGATGGCCGCCTTAATGCCTCTGACATTGGATGGTGTTGCAGCGGTCGCTGGTCGGCCGAAACGTGCTTCGTCGGCGGCCTTCTTCGAAGAACCTGCACCACCTGGAGATGTTGCTATGGTCCAGGCAATCAAGCGCCATACACCTCCAATATTTCTATGTGGATTTCACTCGAATTTTTCGTTTTTCGCAAAAAAAAAAAAAAAAAAAAAAAAAACAGACTGCACCTCGCTGCCCTTAACAAGTAAACGATGGTAGAAAACGCGCCATTTTTACTCGGTAGTTACAGCTCGTTCCGCCAGGGAGACGGAAACTATCTGTTCCAAACTATCTGACAACAATGAACGTCCTAACCAAAATAGTATTTGATAAAATAATTGTTGTGCGTTACTTTCCGATTCTCCCTAATAGAAACTTTAGAAAAATAATAAGACCCGTTTCTCTTTTTAATTAGCAGGGAAAGGATTTATATGTAAATACATATTTACTTATAAAGCTAATATAATTTATATTTTGCATTATCTTTATGTTTCACAATGTGTAGGGTTGAAAAATCCTACTTTTATTTTCCATATTTTTCCATATTTTAGAGTTTAGTACATATTTTCGTTAATTTCCATATATTTTCCATATTTCATATAAAACAGTCCATATTATATTAGGTTTAACAATAAAACAAAACAAAATTCCATTAACTTTTAAAAATACATTTCAACAATAGAGATTTAAACACATGTTCAGTAATCCCTTTAACATCAGAGTTATTTGAAAATTAGCAGTCCTATCAACAATGGGAAAGTAAGTTACAAAACTGTATTAATTTAATTTAAAATTTTTAACAGACTTCAGTTGTGCAGCTCAACAGTTAAATGCCAGTCAGAGTACACATAGGTTCAGTTTTGTAAATCATACTATAAAGACGGTAAATATGCCAAAAGTACGTCATTCAGTCAATTTAAAATCAAAACTAACAAGTTACATTTCAGAATTTAAAGAAGATGGTTTATCAACTGACAATAAAATATTATTTTGTAATTTGTGTCAGTGTGCAGTATCATCTACACAAAAGTTC
Source organism: Periplaneta americana (assembly GCF_040183065.1). Lineage (NCBI taxonomy): Eukaryota > Metazoa > Arthropoda > Insecta > Blattodea > Blattidae > Periplaneta > Periplaneta americana. The sequence continues at coordinate 127,329,658 of NC_091127.1, forward strand.
CTGGTGCAACAACACATTACAACTAGTAAACATCAGGCCAACAAACAACTAAATTCCAAGCAGAGACAATTGTTTTTAACACAACCAACAACATCGAATGTAAGATCTGAGTTTAACATCGACCTGTGCCGTTCTCTCATCTCTGCTGATATTCCTCTCTACAAACTAAAGAATAAGGTCTTCAGGGAATTCCTTGAAAAATATACTCAACATACAATCCCGGATGAGTCAACACTTAGGAAGACGTATGCTCCATCCATCTACGATGAGACAATACAGAAGATAAGAGATGAAATTAAAGATAGTTCAATTTGGGTTTCCATTGATGAGACTCCCGACAAAGAAGGTAGACTTGTTGGTAATGTAGTTATCGGTTTGTTAAGTGAACAATATTCTGAACGAATTCTTTTACATTGTGATGTTCTAGAAAAGTGCAATAACAAAACTATAGTTAAACTGTTCAACGAAGCTATGGGTATCCTGTGGCCAAAGGGTATTATGTACGATAATGTGTTATTCTTTATTAGCGATGCTGCCCCTTATATGGTCAAAGCTGGACAAGCATTATCTGTTGTATATCCTAAATTGACTCATTTTACTTGTGTGGCGCATGCATTTCATCGTGTGGCAGAAGTGGTCAGAGACAATTTCCCTAAAGTAGATTTGTTGATTTCATCAGTGAAAAAAGTATTTCTCAAAGCTCCCAGTAGAGTTAACGTGTTGAAAGAAATGTACCCTGAAATTCCATTGCCACCAAAGCCAATTTTAACTAGATGGGGTACATGGCTAGAAGCAGTTGAATATTATGCCGAACATATAGACTCTATTAACAATGTTCTCCTTGCATTGGATTCTGAAGATGCAGTCTCAATTGATACTGCGAAAACAGTTACCTGTGACATAAGTGTGAAGAATGACTTAGCTCACATTCAGCATACATTTTCATGCATCATAAAAACGCTCAAAAGTCTCCAAAATAGGCACCTTTCACTATCTGAAAGTTTTGAAATTATAAATAGTACTGTGGAACAACTGAATCGTGGTAGAGGTAAAGTTGCAGATGCAGTAAGAGCTAAGGTGGACACTGTACTTTCAAAAAACCCTGGATATGAAGAACTACAAAAGGTTGTTGCTGTGATGAGTGGTGAATCAACAGTGAAGATTAACTTGGACTTATCCCCAGCAGACATTGTGAAATTGAATTATGTACCAGTTACTTCTTGTGACGTCGAACGCTCTTTTAGTCAGTATAAATCTATCCTCAGAGACAATAGAAGAAGATTCACTTTTCAGCACTTGAAAGAAATGTTTGTAACCTATTGTTATGGTAACAGACAATAAAAATTGTGTTTTGTTGAAACTACATTGGAAGATAAGGTACGTCCATTATATTTTTTGTTTAGTTTGATTAAAATGTACCAATATTTAACGTACATAGTCATTTTTTTATAATTTTAAGTCCATATTTAATTCCATATTTTGGTAAAAATCCATATTTAATTCCATATTTTGGTAAAAATAACTACATATATATTTACATATTTCATATATTTTTAGTCCATATAAATCCGTTCCCTGTTAATTAGATAGAATCAAGCCGGGTTTGTCAGCAAAAATCTGCCTTTGGGCAATGCAAAGAAGTTGCCAACTCGGAAACACAGTTTAAATAAGATTTTAGACTTTCACATCTAATGAATGCAAGGTCGAACATACAGCATGTGGCAGAGTCGTCTATCCTCCTGGATGAGTTATACCTGAACCGATTCTGTGATTCAGTCTTCCACCCAGGTGGCCAGGATTCGACCCCCGATTTGGTTGTGATGGATTTTGTAGTGAACAATGCAGACGTTTAGAGGGTTTTTCTCAGGATACACTCATTTCCTTTACGAACACACTCCTCAACTCTCTCATTTTATGAAATAGTACCTGAAATAGTTAAAAATAAGCGTAGATTTGTTTGTAGTCTTAAGAGTAGCATAGATCTCCGATGCTGATGTAAGATTTAAGAGTTTGGGGTCCTGAGATTTATTAGGTATGGGACCTGACTCTTTCAGGGCCGAAGCAGAATTTCCCGCCTGTCAACATCGGATTTACGAATGCCACTTAGGCCATCTGTGGTACAGGAAAAATAATCGAATATAGCTTAAGGTGCACAATGGGCCAATGTAAGCCATCTCGAATCCGACCTCGAGAAGCCAGCCAGTCATATCTGACTACTGACTATGTAGAAAATATGGGAAAATATGTAATTAAATATGTAATTTAAAATCACTATTTATTAATGCATTAAATTCACAAAAATGTCGTCACAATTTAACTGGTCAGTGTTGAAATGGGAGGATGCAGCCAGGAAAGTCAATTTGCCATTTCCATCCCATTGTATAGCTTGCAAATACAACTTGTCTCTTCCACAATCTATGCTTTTTATAGTAACTTAAGCTTTCCTAGAAAAATATTTTTGTGTCACACACATAATGGTATTTTGATACGTGATACCCGACCCAAACCCTTCGCTAAAAGCCTACTTTCAATTTGTAACAAAGTTAAATGACCTGCGGACCTGACCATCCCAGATTCTGAGAAAGCATTAGTGCAAATGTATAGAGTTGAGGCACCCCGAACTACTGTGTTTAGAGACAAAGGTTTCGGATCCCTAGTTTTATGTTTATTTTTAATTTTTAAGAGAACTATTCTCTTAAGGCAGTTTTAGAAATTGAAACATTTTCTGTAATTGTTAACAGAACATAACGACGTCAGTTCCGCCCCCCCCCTTTACCAGCATCGTGTACTATAGTGAGAACAAAAAGCGGCTCTCCAGGCAGTGTTATGGGACAGGGACGTTAAGATTCATCTCGAAATGTATATGAAGGAAAATTCAATATTTTACTCTGAAAAATAAAACGAATTTAATAAAAAATTAAAAATCAATATTTGCTTAGATATGTAGAAAAATGTTACATTCTTACATAATATGTAAATTATGTAATATTATTAAGAATACGTAAAAATCTGTAAAATGAAACTCAACTATAACCATCAGAACCACAAATCGCCGACATTTGCCATTTTCAATAGTCTACAAGTAAAGGAATCCTATATGTAATTACTAGTGCTCGGAAGTTGAGGAAAAATACTTCTTCTTCTTCTTCTTCTTCTTTCCCGAATATCTGAAGACAAGGTCCAACATAATATATGTTCATTTTGGGTCATTGCAGGCCACAAAATAGTGGATTTTATTTGTCCTTTTTTGCTACCCTCTTCGGTGTTTTTTTGGCTAATTGATCTTTTTTTTTAGGTCTTAATGACTTTTTTTTGCAACTTCAGCTTCAAACGACTACATTTTTACTACCATTTTTAGAATTCAAGAATCCACCACGAGATCTCACTTTCTTCAAATATAGAAGTTTCTCGATGTTTCGCAACGTGCTGTCAGAAAACCGGCGATTCTTTACACCTAAGAACCTGGAGATGACTATTGTGATATACTGTAGTACTAACTGAGGTAAGGTTTCCGAAGTCCAATTTCTGTAACCCTAGTGTGGTTAAGCCAGATATGATTCTAATTATACTAATTTCAATTTATTTCTCCTGGATGCCCATTGCGGATTCGCTGAATTCATTCTAGGTGGCAAAAATCGTTCATTCTAAATTCTCGAAGTACATTTTTTAACAGACACGAAATTCCTTTTTTCAAATTATGTTAATCTAAAAAAATATATAATATCTGAAAGAAGAAACATTTCATTCATATAGTGTTTTTCGCATTGTATTTTATTTTATTGGGTTATTTTACGACGCTGTATCAACATCTAGGTTATTTAGCGTCTGAATGATATGAAGGTGATAATGCCGGTGAAATGAGTCCGGGGTCCAGCACCGAAAGTTACCCAGCATTTGCTCGTATTGGGTTGAGGGAAAACCCCGGAAAAAACCTCAACCAGGTAACTTTCCGCGACCGGGATTCGAACCCGGGCCACCTGGTTTCAAAGCCAGACGCGCTGACCGTTACTCCACAGGTGTGGACTTCGCATTGTATGTTGCATACCATCAGAATTTTGTATTTTTTGAAACATTATACTCATTATACTCAATATATTCTTTTGAGAAGATTAACTCTATATGTAGATGAAATTATTGGGGATCATCAGTGTGGTTTTAGGCGTAATAGATCAACTATTGATCAGATATTTTGTATTCGACAGATAATTGAGAAAAATGGGAGTATAAGGGTACAGTGCATCAGTTATTCATAGATTTAAAAAAGGCATATGACTCGGTTAAGAGAGAAGTTTTATGTGATATTCTTATTGAATTTGATATTCCCAAGAAACTAGTTCGGTTAATTAAATTGTGTCTCAGTGAAACGTACAGCAGAGTTCGTATAGGTCAGTTTCTGTCAGATGCGTTTCCAATTCACTGTGGGCTAAAGCAAGGAGATGCATTATCACCTTTACTTTTTAACTTTGCTCTACAGTATGCCATTAGGAAAGTCCAGGATAACAGAAAGGGTTTGGAATTGAACGGGTTACATCAGCTGCTTGTCTATGCGGATGACGTGAATATGTTAGGAGAAAATCCACAAACGATTAGGGAAAACACGGGAATTTTACTTGAAGCAAGTAAAGAGACAGGTTTGGAAATAAATCCCGAAAAGACAAAGTATATGATTATGTCTCGTGACGAGAATACTGTACGAAATGGAAATATAAAAATTGGAAATTTATCCTTTGAAGAGGTGGAAAAATTAAAATACCTGGGAGCAACAGTAACAAATATAAATGATGCTCGGGAGGAAATTAAACACAGAATAAATATGGGAAACGCCTATTACTATTCGGTTGAGAAGCTTTTATCAACCAGTCTGCTGTCAAAAAAATCTGAAAGTTAGAATTAAACAACAGTTATATTAATGGTTGTTCTTTATGGTTGTGAAACTTGGACTCCCACTTCGAGAGAGGAACATAGGTTAAGGGTGTTTGAGAATAAGGTGCTTAGGAAAATATTTTTCCAAGAGGTATGAAGTTACAGGAGAATGGAGAAAGTTACACAACACAGAACTGCACGCATTATATTCTTCACCTGACATAATTAGGAACATTAAATCCAGACGTTTGAGATGGGCAGGACATGTAGCACGTATGGGCGAATCCAGAAATGCATGTAGAGTGTTCGTTGGGAGGCCGGAGGGAAAAAGACCTTTGGGGAGGCCGAGACGTAGATGGGAAGATAATATTAAAATGGATTTGAGGGAGGTGGGATATGATGATAGAGACTGGATTAATCTTGCTCGGGATAGGGACCTATGGGGGGCTTATGTGAGGGCGGCAATGAACCTCCGGGTTCCTTAAAAGCAAGCAAGTAAGTAAGTATACTCATTAAATATGTAATTGGAAGTGAAATTATTAATTAATTTGGATCACTTTTTTTACGTCCTTTTTTCAGTCTTTAGGTCCTATTTTGGATATCTTTAGGTCTTTCTAAAGGTCTTTTTAGGCAATTTATAGTCTTCAACTTCTCAGTCCTAGCAATTACATAAGAATCCGGGCCCTAGACATCAGAGTAGAATGACGTAACTCATTGCCGTTGCTATGCAATTTCATTCATTAAACACCCGAGCGTAAACGCTTCACGTTAAATAAATGCTGCGATATCAGTGAATTGAGAAGTCCCCTTCTGAGTACGTGATCATTAGCCGGTTTGCGCTATTTGAGAATTTTTGCTTGATGTGAGCAACATTCTGTATCAGAGGTGCTGAACGTTGTGGGCGTTGAAGGAAACAGGATGCAAGTTAAGAGGAAGTGTGGATATGAGAGACGAGAAGATATCGTGGCGATGCCGACACCCCTTGACAGGAACCGCCCCTCCCGGAAAAAGTGCAGAGATACCAGACAACTGTGATAAAGAGGAGGCAAGCTACAGAGGGGAACTCAAGACCAAGAGAATAATAATTCCGGCTTCGAACTCACAATCCTTGTTCTCGAAGGAGTCGCGTTTACTTCGAGCAGTATAGTCTCTCTCGGTTGTGTTTACCGACTAATGCAAAGTTCGAAGTCCATGCGCAAATAGAAGATAATAATCGAAATAAGACTTATGAAATCAACACACACTGGATCATTTGGGCAGTCAGTTCCGTACGGTAGCGTTTCTGAAACTGTAGTCCACGTATGGACATGTATATAACTACAACGTCTTTGGTATGAACAGTGGTCCTAGCATTGCAGCACCATTGAGCTGCAGTGTAAAAGTATTACTGTCCGACGGAGTGGTTATTTTTTAGTAGGTTATTTTACGACGCTTGTCCGCCGAGTTAGCTCTGTGGTAGCGTGTCTGCCTCCAGACTGGCCGGCCCGGGTTCGATTCCCGACGGGGTCAGAAATAGTGGGTACCAGAGGTCTGCATCGAACGTTTTCGCTCGAGCGCCAAGTAGTTTATAGCATAATCGATAGGTAGCGCACATTCATGATGGGTAAAATTGTCACGACCGATAAATCCTCGAACGGTATAAGCCGAGCGTTAGACATTCGTTCTTGTTACAGTGATGAACTGTGTAGTAACATCATAGATGCTTATCATTTCAAAACTTTGCAGTGTTTAACTAACCTCTCCATAGTACAACTACAAAACTTGCTCCTCTCCATAGTACAACTACAAAACTTGCTTCAAAATGTAATATAAATGTTGTAGGTAAATGTTCCCCCTCCCCCCTCCCACACAGAGGAGTGATTTTGTTTTTGCCACATCTGATAGATGTTATTGGATGTAAATGTAATTATTATAAACGGAGAACACAATCACGATAATGCAAGAACTGTATCAAGTTTTATAGTAATAGTAATAATAATAATAATAATAATAATAATAATAATAATAATAATCTCTAATAATTAGTGTATCAATCTTTGCGCCTGTAACAGTTGTGCAGCATGATTATTCGTTTTATTATATTTTCTATGACGTTATCTCTGTAGTAATATTGTTATTAATCTACTGCTATATCAATAATATTTTGTAAAACGTTTCTACATTGTCGCAGTGTATAGGCGGAACACTATGTATGGACCTATCATATTATATATATGGTAAATCAAAAATTGAGTAATTATTAATTAGCAATAATAACTGTATATCGACGTTTTTCATACTATTTTATTTATAATTTCATGTTCCTGTTTTGGTACCTTCCATTGACTGTTCCATTAAACGTTTATCACAAACGCAGAAAATAAAGCCTTATTTTTACCGTGTGAGCAAAACATATGTGTATTTTATCTGTCGCCTTCCATACAAGATAAGACATGTCGGTGAGATGACCTTGTACTATGCTTCTATTTATTACTAGCGTATCACGACCGATCGTATCTCACTCGAGGGTGCGACACTCGACCGAGTTCAAGCGAGCGATTTAACTCCAATGCAGCACTCTGGTGGGTACATTGAATTCGCGATGTTTTTCTATTAGTTGTAACACTGAGAATACAGAGTCTATGCACGATCTGTTGCGTCTAAACCCATTCTGCTCTTCAAGGAGGATTGCTTCTGTAATTGCATTTAAACGTTGGTTTAACAACTTTGCATAAATCTTGCAACTTGCGTTTCAAAGACTTATTCCTCTATAATTGTTACAGTCTTTGCGGCTGCCTTTTTTAAAAATGGGGGTTTTATATACTTAAATTTACAATTTCCATAATATTGTAAATCATTTCGCATAGCAGCCGTTCCACCGTAGTTGAAGCACAGCCTAGTCATCTTGCGCAGGTCATGTGGAAATCTTACGGAGTAGATGCATTTTCGTCCACAGCGTATCCAAGGTCATGCTTCAACCACCGCGGAACGGCTTCTAATGTCTTCCTCAGACGAGTTTAGCGCTGGGACCTGAGGTATTCTTGCCATCGGTGCGAGGGGGTTGCAGGTAGATTCTTTTGTTGCTACAGCCAAGCCGAGCCGAGCGGAGTGGGAAGTATTAATCGTCCAAAAATATGCAGTCTTCAGTTTGTAGTAGTGTGTGAATATTTCATATACATATTGCTTACCTAGGCCTATATGGTTTTGTTATTAATATATTAAATATATTGTTGCAATTTTGCTCAAACATCTCCCTGATGTTAGCTATGTTAATATTATATGAATTACTCATATTAAATATTTCACCGTTACAAGTCATTTTTAAGGAAACATGCTGTGGAAAAGTTTTCGGTTTTATTCTATTGGAATTTTAGAATACGTGTGATTGGTATCGTGAAAAACAGATTCCTATAATGTCATGCGAAAATCATTTGTTGGTGATATCTTAAAATACAAATCAAGTAGTTTTACTTCTCGAGTTCAGCAGTAGCCTACAGTATATTTAAATCGATTACTTTAGAAATTTAATTCAATTCTACTAATCATTAAATTTTATAGTATGATTCTTCTTTTCATTTATATTATTGTAGTTGTATTATGATTTTTCTTTTTATTTATTTTATTGTATTTGTATTTCTGGTGGTGTAATGGCCTTAACTTCACCAGAATAAATAAATAAATAAATAAATAAATAAATAAATAAATAAATAAATAAATAAATAAATAAATAAATAAATGAATTAATTAATTAATAAGTAAGTAAGTAAATAAATAAACATTTCTACAATACTTTCCTTCTCTAAACACGTAAATAGGAATGGTTGTATCTCTATCTCGCCAAAAATACGTTAGAAAACTAACAGGCATACTGCTTTCGTAAATTGGGCGAATGTTTTCAGTATGATTGTAATTCCAGACTGCCGCTGTCACTGTACCCTCCCACTCCAGGACGCGCTAGACTAGTAGGAACCGCATTCCTCTCAGCACTAAACACCTCAGAGGATGAGAGTATGTATTATTATTTTATAGTCATCCTTGTGTTAACTTATTAGTGGGTATTTGCTCTTGGTTAACTCGTTAATTTTAATAGTAAATAAATGGAAATAAATAGTGTGTATGTATTTAAGCTTACGTATATTGAACATATAAATATATTTATACAAACCTGTTTAAAGTAGCAGCCGAAATTTCAAGAAGATGGCGATTTCAACTAGTATTATAAGCAGACTGCAACGTGATCCATCTGCAAGATTTGGCAACGTGGACTTGTTCAGACAAGGATAAACTGCGGCTAGCCCCGCGTTAAACATTCACAAGCAAAGGGCTTCCTGGTCATGCGGTGCGCTTGGCGCAAGCTATGCAACACAGAACACAAACCTATTCTACAGAAGAGGAAAGTTTCCATCTTCTACTACAGGAATTGATAGCAAGAAGTACCACTGTAGTTTCCAACACGTGAATCGCAACATAAGCCCGGAAAACGCTTTAAGTGTGCACTTTATTTTGAGCTTAACAAAACGAAATATATAACACAATACGGCGCAGCGATATGATCGACTTCTTCCATTTCTTTATTTAATTTCTTGCTTAATACAAAGTCCAAAGCGACATACGAATATATGTGACGATTTACAAACTTCTGTGGCTTTATCACCATTTACCGAAGTTTAGTTCCGAGATCTGTAAGTAAACAAAAAATCGTATCAACATGGATCTAGATAAGCAGCAAACATTCTCATGGGGGCAGATAAAAAAGTTCTTTTTTTCTTTCAACATGTTAATAATGTCGAAACAAGTGCATATACAAATTTTGGCCACTCGAGCGTAATTACGAGGGCCGTAAAAATAAGTTTCTTTGGGGTCGTTTACAGAAAGAAAACACAATTTCATTGGAAAAAAATTTTGTAACAGATATATGAAGTGTTGAGCTACTTTTCAACATATTCCCCACCGGAATTGAGACATTTGGCATGCCGTGGGATCAAGAGAGAGGTGCAGACGACTATCACACACTGGTTTTGATCCCAGGCGGCAGACTTCTACGACACAGGAATACAAGAGTTGATCCCACGGTATGTCAAATGTCTCAATTTCGGTAGAGAATATGCTGAAAAATAGTTCAACAACTGTTATATCTGTTCCAATAAATTTTTCCAATGAAATTGTATTTTCTTTCTGTAAATGGCCCCAAGTAAACTTATTTGTAAAGCCCGGATTTCTAAGCACAATCAAACAGTAAAATAAGCAAGCAAATAAGCACGAAAAATGGTGAAAATAAGCACCAAAATAAGCAAAAACGAATACACGTAAACAGTAAAATAAGCACGAAAATGGTGAAAATAAGCACCAAAATAAACAAAAATGAATACACGGAAATATGATGATTAATTATTTGCTTCGTAGAACTCTTATCTTATTGAAGGCTGTTGTAGTATACAAGGAAGGTCATCCTGAGATTTTCCTGTGTGAAGCTCCTGCGTCTGTCAGGGAAGAATGATTTGTACAGTGAAAATGTCACAGGCGCATGTGAAAAACACCACAGTTCTTCGGTGAATTCCTCTTCAATATCTGTTTCTTCACCAGAAAGCTTTTCAGAAACTTGATACGGTGTTTTGTAACCGGAATTTTTCTGTAATGCCTGGCTGAGTTTGTCGAACGCAATATTTGCAACCCCATGTGATTCTGAAGATAATGTTACCGAAATTTCGTCTATCGGAGAAAGTGAATGTTCCAAGGAATTATTTCGAGCTTCCAACTGCTTTAAAATTGCGGGTATTTTGGAGAAACGGTTATGGATTTACTGAATCATTTCTTGGATGCCGTTTTTAGCAAAACATTCGTGGGCTGTGGTAATGCTGACTGCATTTAGGGAATTCAAAAGATTTTTAACTTCACTGAAATGTTCCGCGTAGTATGACATAGCCTGTAACCACGTACCCCATCGAGTTAGATTGGCTGAGGAGGTAAAGACAAATTTAGAAGGAGTTCACGAAATTTTTTAATTCTAATCGGTGGCGTTATAAACACTTTCTTCACGCTGAAAACAAGAAGATCGGCTTTATACTGCCTAGTCGCAGAAGCTTGGCGGGAAATCCCAAGGTTCTCTCCTAATTAGAACTACGCAGTATTTCACAACATCCTGGGTCATACTCTAGCATTGCTTTCTTACGCATTCGACTGAAGTTAATTTTTTATTAGCCAATAAATAAAGGGAATCAATGATAAAGGACGGCTAAGAGTGAAATATGCACTTTTAAAATTACAGTTTTAGGTAAAATATTCTGTTTTAATTAAAAATAGTAAAATAAGTAAGCAAAAACGTTTTCCTGCGAAATAAGCATTTATAAGCACTAACAAACATAGTTAAAACTGCTTATCTAGGTGTGTCTTAAGAAGTATAACCTTTCTGCTTACCTTTAAAAGTGTGGAAAAGAATATGCATTTTGCTCAGAAATCCGGGCTTTACTTATTTGTAAAAATTTTATCTACCTTCATGAGAATGTTTGCTTGTTAGCCTCGTCTTAACGAGCGGGTCTTGTGATTCAAACCTACCTGAGTTTGAATCCTACTTGGGTAATTATCTCGCTTAATTTTTTTCGAGATATAATTCCCCAGTTGTATGGCGTAAGACAAGTAAACACGTGGCGAATCCTAGAACTCATTTCGTCATAGTACTATCTCGTAATCACGAATTTCACCGACGTTAGGTAATCGCATAGTTGATGCAGTGTCATTAAATAACCAATTAAAACATTAATCCGATGCCGAATTTACGCCGTCATTGATCATTCTCAATAGTACAGGAACATCATTTTATTTTTACTAACATTTCTAATATTAACCTGGCTATACTTTTGGATTAAACGGAAATACCGTTTGTTATCCCCTTCCGCGACTGGACTTCGATGATACGGGCATAAAATACAAACAAATCACTTTACTACGTATAGGAGGGGAGAAAAATAGTTCATCCATTTACGTAAACTAGGAAATATCGCGATTTTGAGTTTGATAATTTTCATTAGGTTTTTCTTTAATCAAAATACAGTAGGCCTACAGTATTAACAATAAGAATTTTTACTCACAAAATGAACTATCCATACGGACGTATTCATTATGCAGTATATATTATACTGTCTACAACACATTATCGTACAATATGGAGAATGAAGTTAAATTGCAAAATAATCATAATATGGATATTTAAACACAATTTTGAAAATGGTGGCCGTTCATTTCGATACATTCTTCAGTTCTTTTTTGCATATTATCGCGCTATAGACTATTGTACCTAATTCCAATTACAAGTTTCGTTCTTCGTACTAGTAACTCATGTTGAAATAATTCTGTACCTAGTCTATAAAAGAGTACCTTACGTACTGTAAATTCAGTCTTCACTTCTGCCCGATCCGAAAAGATAAAATTACTCAGACATGCTACCTACTGTCCGTCCAAAAGTTTTGCCGCAGGGTTGTAGAAAGGAGGGAAATCACGTCACAATTACTTAATGAGGCCCTTTTAAGTTATTTTAAACAGTTGTATAAAGTTACGTAGACGTCCAATTCCTAACAGAAATTAATGTTTTCAGAAAGGAGCTAAGACAGCCCAGCCACTAGCCTTACAGAGGGCCAGCAGAAGCGGGTGGGGGAAATCAGGATGCGATGTAGGCAAACCGACGACAGTACCTGTGCGAGAATATGATTCAATATAGAAAGCTCTTTCGTCATTGGAAAACGCGAACGTATTTCTGGAACATACTATACCGGTACTCATTCAGTAGGCCTACTGTTTGTGTTTACTATGACCTTAAGGCAACTTTGACTTTATACGCTTAGTTCTGTGTGGAGAACGGTTGAAAGTTCACTAGGAGTGAAGTACATTAAAAAACTCAGTTACAATAAAAATTAAAGTAAAAATAAAATGATGTCCCTGTACATCACTACAGGGTAGACTTGTAACTCGTCTGCGCCTACGTTAGGAATGACTGTGCGCGCACAATTTGACAGTCTCATAATGCATGCAACACGACTGGTTGGGTGCCACTGTCTGGTGGCCCTTGGACCACAAATATATCACGTCACATACATTCCGCGAGTAGGCGTCATGAAACAAACTTTCTTTTGTGTGACTTTCAACTCGATCTTGTTTCACTGAAACTCGTGACAGGGCATGAGCCTCCACCAGACGTCACGCCACCACGGCGAGACACGAAATTACAAAGCAAGGCCTCCTGTCTCCCTGGGCTGTGCGTACTGTTTGATAATAACAATGCAGATAAAGTTATCATTCAGAATATATTAAATGTGTTAATGTTATTAAAGTATTATTTTTTAATTATTTTCCTTTGCTCACCGTCTGTTCGAACGCATCCATGCACTCAATGGTTGCTTATAATGCCTGCTCATTCAATGGTCAAACATGTACAATGAATAGAAAAAAAATGTCGCTAGATGGCAGCTCCTACCGGTCAGTGAAGTTGTTTGTGCATATAGATCCTATGCTTTCTATGTAATTAAAATATTACTTTGTTTCGCGAATCTACTGGCTTCTTTTTCCTCTTCGTTAATCCATCATAATCTTTCCTCTTGAAAGAACAAGAAAACCGGAAATCTTTTTCTGCGGGGAACTTCCTTACATCACTAAGTAGAGATTTCACGACTTTATCAACAAGAATTTCAAACGTAAGTTTCTTATGGTTATTATTCGTAACACCCTTCAATATGTCACACTGGCACAAAATATATAGAACTTTTTTTTTTTAGTTTGGCGCAAACATACGGATGAACATAGTAGGTTTATTCCAGCAAGCGATTCAGAACGCGTTCCGAACTAATACCGAACTCCTTTCGACGCACGCGCCAGTTGTGTACGATGTCAAAACTAGTTCGGAATTTTACGTTGTTGGAACGATTCTTGACGTCCATTCTGGAATGCGAATTTGGGAAAAATGAGTGGGAACGCTAGTCTTGTTAGAACGCACACTGAGCTACTGTGCTTAAGCAGGCAGTTCAGAATCGATTCTGAACCGTGATGGAACAAATCTAGTATATTTGGTGCGATAGTATTGTTAGAATACTCTTACGAGAAGACAATAAAAAAATAAAATAATAATTATTAATAATGATAATGACAATGGTAGCAATAACAATAATGATAATAATAGCAACAATAATTATTTATTTATTTATTTATTTATTTATTTATTGATATTTGTATGTTGGATAACAGACGTAGGCCAAATATAGTCCAACACATCAATAGAATGGAAAAGAAATAATAAATACATTAAGATATAACAATAATTTATTATATGATGAAAGAGTAATGGAACGGAGAAAAATTCCCTCCGGCGCCGGGATTTGAACCCGGGTTTTCAGCTCTACGTGCTGATGCTTTATCCACTAAGCCACACCGGACACCACCCCGGCGTCGGACAGAATTGTCTCTGATTGAGTTCCAACTCTTGGGTTCCCTCTAGTGGCCGCCCTCTGCACTACGTTATAGGTGTCTATGAACGTAGGACCGAAGTCCACACATGTGCTGAGGTGCACTCGTTATGAGTGACTAGTTGGCCGGGATCCGACGGAATAAGCGCCGTCTTAAATCACGAAGTCATTTACGCATATCATATATATATATATATATATATATATATATATATATATATATATATATATATATATATTATTTTAATGTACCGACGTACATATGATATTTCCATATTCTGCGTCATCATACGATGAAAGAGTAATGGAACGGAGAGGGAACCCAAGAGTTAGAACTCAATCAGAGACAATTCTGTCCGACGCCGGGGTGGTATCCGGTGTGGCTTAGTGGATAAAGCATCAGCACGTAGAGCTGAAAACCCGGGTTCAAATCCCGACGCCGGAGGGAATTTTTCTCCGTTCCATTACTCTTTCATCGTATGATGACGCAGAATATCTGCATGGAAATATCATATGTACTTCGGTACATTAAAATAATATATATATAATAATTTATTATTTATTTATTGATATTTATGTGCTGGATAACAGCCATTGGCCAATAAAAATCCAGCGCAGCGATACAATTAATACAATAAAATAAACAACAAATTAACTATATTATAACTGTGACAATAACAACAAAATGAAGAACATGGATTACAGTTCTGCAGTGCTTGGGAAAAGTGACATAAGTCAGTTTCCACAAACCTTTTTTGATAATTTATGTCGATTTGATTTTTTCTGTATGTAATGGGAGAAATACTTATGTATTTTTTTCCAAGCGAGCAGATGTTCCGTAAGTTGTCAATAAATTATCAAAAAAGGTTTGTGGAAACTGACTTATGTCACTTTTCCCGAGCACTGCAGAATTGTTAATTTACAACAATCAATACTATTAAATTTTATAGAAAGGAGTGATTTTATAGAAGGAATAATAATAATAATAATAATAATAATAATAATAATAATAATAATAATAATGCTAACTACGCACAGAAAAGCAATGTTCTTTCTAAAAATAAAAAAAAAAACTAAATCGTTTACATAAATTAATAAATATCTCAGTTTTCCCACAATATTAGATTAAATGGAATTGATCCCAAAGAACCTATATAAGTACAAAGTTTCTTGGTTTGGAAATGGTTAATCACTTGAACTGAAAAACATACATAGAATATATTACTTTTATATTACTTTTAAATTGAGCTCTAACTGTTATGCATTATTTTGGCATTTGCATTTGCATTCTATTGGCGATATAAACACCCTTAAAATGACATACTTCGTGTAGGCTACTTTCGTTCTTTAGTGGAATATGGATTAATATTCTGGGGCAAGTCATCTGAAAGTAAACCTATTTTTGTTTTACAAAAGAAAGCCCTAAGGATATTATAGGTGTGCATAAAAGGATATAATATGAAAAGATTTTTCAAAATTTAGAAATACTGACCTTATCTGACCTTATTCTTTTCTCGATGACATTTGTGATACATTTAGTACTAGTCAAAATATTAATAATCTTAATACAACACACAAATCAGATATCCATCTACACTCTGTTAGTTATATAAAAAGGAGTTCACTGTTCATGCATAACGGTCTTCAATACAATACAATACTATGATAAATTCTGAAGGGTCAAGAAAAAGTGTCAGAACAGAATTAATAAAATTTTCTCCGTACTCATGCCTTCTACTCAGCCGATAAATTATTTATGCTTGTAAATTATATTAATCTGCTTACTATGTCTTGTATATTTTCGTGTAACTACTGACTTGTTCAACATCTTAAAGCTACAATGCTGATGTAAGATCTACGTGTGTGTGTGAGTGTGTGTGTGTCTAATGCCTACCCACTTCACTTGCGTGATTCGGTTTCCGGATACTGCAGATAGATGGCAAGACTGTAACCCATTTTCAAGTTGCACAACATGGAATACAATGATTAAAGGCCCATTCACGATGGAAACTAAACATAACCGTAATATAAACACACAAGTTTGCGGCCAGGTTATCAAATGGGATCATTCACAATGACATTAACATTACCATTAGACGTTAACATGAAAGTTTGCGAACTCCAAACTTTCATGCTTATGCTTACGTGATTTGCAAACAGAACACAATCGTGGAGCGCTGAAGTATACGACAGAATATGAGGAAATGGCGTCGTTATTATGTTTCCATGGTTACCAAGTATCTTTGCGGTTATGTTTATGTTCCCATCGTGAATGATGGTATGACTTCTTGATTTTACCGTAACGTTTACATTTTTAAGTTGACGCTTACGTTATGTTTAATTTTCATTTGAATGAGCCTTAACACATTAAATAAGCAATTTTCTGACCATTCATAGCTTTCGCGGACGTTCTTTAATCCTCCTTTTATACATATCTGAGCAATTTACTTGGTACAAGGGCTGCTTCAAAGCTGTTTTAATTATTTTCATGACACATGTGACATTTAGCTCGACCTATATTGTTCCACTGTGGCGTGAGAAAACGCATTTCAGCACCTTCAATCGATTTGGTCTGCTGTGTTGCAAGCGTTCATATTTCTATGAGAATTCGAATCAACACTCCTTCCACAACGCTAGTTCAAGAAATGACGTCTTAGACCACACAGTTACGACACGAGACGTTCCGTACAATGGACAGGTAATGAATGTCATGGTCTTATACCCATTTTAAGACGTGTTGAGAAGCGTTCCCTTTAATGTACAGCCACTTGAGCGTTGCATGATTTAATAGCCAACGCAGGCTCCACGCATTCCAATTAGCGTGCTCACAGGTTTTGGATCCAGGCCTTACAACTGAACTTGACTCACTAAACATAACCAGGCAGACATGCATTTCATGTATGAACTTGCGGAATGTGAAGCAGAAGGAGATGACTGTGTGCATGAGATCTCCCTAATTGTCGTGTTAAACAGTAAAGTCTTTCGAGGGGTACGTGAACCAGTGATATTAGAAAGAATCACGGAGGAAGAGTAGAAAGAGGCAAAGAAAACGAGAATATTCTGAAAATACTCGTGAGAAAATCATATCCATCCATAAATGGAATCCAAATCAGGGTTTATGCTAGAAAATAAATAACGTCGCAAAAATCCACAAATGAAAAATTATATTTGTGCAAATTGCGAAAAACTTATTCAATATTCTAAATAATTGTACAGAAAGATAGTAGTATATCGAAATGATAGCCGTCCAAATCATAGATTTAAAATATCGGCATCCTAATTAATTCAAATGAACAAAAAAGAAAATGTAAATTAATGTTAGAAAAATATATAATGAAATTTAAAAAAATAATAATATTCTGCAACAAGATGTGGTACAGTTCGCGTCACCGTTTTTGGCGTGTGAAATAAGTAATGGGAACGTTAAGTGCGAGTATTTTACATTTTCCGCAGTCAGTCTGACAACTGTGTTTGGTAACTGGCTGATGTGACGTATATAGGAAGTGTACCATTCTCAGCTGCACTAGCAACTTGCTCACAAACTGGGCACTATATATCTAGGACACACGCCAAAAAGGCTGGCGTCAGCTGTAGCTATCAAACGACAAAAATTTATTGAAATTAAATAATATACACTGAATATTATAAAGCTGATGATTGATGATGTTCAATGAAGATTTTAAAATGTTTGATGAAATTATCTGAAGAGTCTTTTCAGAAACCTTTAATTTTCTGAGGATCTCCAATGTAAATTGGGAATTGTTCCTCGCGCATCAAGCATAATTCCAATGACATTCCATTCTTGAATATTATATTTATGAGTGAGATCATCACAGCATGGAAGGTAAATAGCGCGTTTCTCCTCATGTACTTACTTTGGTTGATCTTCATTAATTTCAAACCTAAAGAGTTATGTAATTTGTTTCTTGGAGTTTTATTACTTTCAATCCATCTCATCACACTTTAGATAAACTTATATAAGTAAATCGTTACACGTAGGTATGTTTATAAACAATTACTGCTGAATTTACATCACATTAAAATACGTTATTTTATGGGTGCTCTAAAACACTGTAATTCTTTACCAGTAGGCCCTTCAAGATTTATTGTTAGCAGAGTCCTAACTCTTCTTACTGAAAGGCGGTTTCTAATTCCAGTTTTTACAAGATTCATCCAACTAAATCTTCGCTCACAACTTACAGCACACGATGAAATTATATAAGTCAATTAGAAGAAATTGTTCACTTAACTTGTTAACTTATATGAATTGTACCAACTCTTTGAAATCCATTCTTGAACATCTATTGCTCAATACCTTTTTAAACATAGCTCATTCCATCAGCATTTGATTTAAATTCAGATTCTCCAGAATTGATTAGTTCATACATATCTCTGGTTTCAGTTTCTCCGTTTCTGAAGTTCAATGTGGTTGTCTCATTTTTGCACATTTATATTAAAAGTTTGTTGCATTTTTTAGAAGTCGAGTAGCAAAATGCGACTGTGGCTTAAACCCTGACCCAAATGTCTTCGAACTCAGGTCTGTGAAGTGTATAGCTGATCCACACATCATTCGGTTAATCATTATCCACAATTAAACGCCAGCATCACATGGCACACGCTTCCACCCCTCTTCTTTTGATCAGACTCTATAGTTAAATTTTTCCGCTTACCTTTCATTTTCTTGCTGAATGGAGGAAAAGGGTTCATTTGAGAAAATTGCCCCAGACATTGGAAACATTTATCTACCATATATAAGAAGAGAGGGATGAAGGGGTGCAGCAATGGTGGCTGCTGCTACTGCTGCTGTTACCAGTTTTGTGCAAAGAACAGCAAATTTTGCAAATCTCTCCCTTTCTCTTCTTGTCTCGGCTCTCCCGCGGAATCAGCAGTACGGAGCGGACCAACTCAAGCGCATTTGGAAGGATTATTGGAAAACTTTCTGAGAAGAAAGAGGGGTTGGCTTGAAGTCCATATAACGACAATAAAACGAGAGGAGTAGGTGGAGACAAAGGCATAATTACAAGAATGCAAATCGTGTGGCACTTGGACGCTTTGAGAGCCTGGTCCTGATGTGCGAAAGGAGCTATCGCTGCCAAAATTAAACAATGCGCATTGCGCGTCGTGAGTTAAGCATGCTCTGTTATCGGGCGAAGGAGAAACTATTTATTATTATTATTATTATTATTATTATTATTATTGACAACGGTTGGGGGATCTTCGCGCTAACCACCTCTACTCTGGATGGACAACTTCGTCATGTGGACATGGGTCAGGAGCCGGCTAGTCGGTCATGGTCCTTAATGGGCTGTCGTGCCTCCGATTATTATTATTATTATTATTATTATTATTATTATTATTATTATTGACAATATGTGGCAGATTTCCAATATTGTCCATAATAACCCTTATGCAACGAGCCTATAATGATAGTAATTAAGAAGCGAGTATGGATGTTTATGAAACGAGCGCAAGCGAGTTTCATAATTTTCATACGAGCTTCTTAATTACCATTATAGGCGAGTTTCGTACGACTTTTTATGCTCGACCATATTTCTAACTTGAAATTAGTTGTATCTGACAAGATAGGAAGTGACCTTGTTCTAGGTCGTGAATTGTGAGATGTGCGCAGACGCGAAAGTATTGATTTTTTTCCGAGGAACAATAATGTCATTGACCTTGTGTAATCCCGTTAAACTTGGTATAACCTTTATTATTGAATTCGACATTGAAAAACGAGATGATAAATTGAATTTATTTGAATATTATTTACAATTAATGCTAATTATTATAGTAACAGAAGATAACCTTCTGCGACAGTATTGGATTTCCAGCCTCCGTGACTTTTCGCTAATTCTCTTTCGATTGCATATCCGAGAATAATCGATACTTGCGGTTTTATAACGGTACAAAGCTGACTTGTTATTGGCTGAACACCTGTAAGCTGAGTTGTCATTGGCTGAAAACACTTGTACTTTAATGAGTAGATGTACTTTAAATGACATTCTTTAAAGGACTGCTACCAGGTGTATAATTACTACATTTCGGCATGGTCAAGCATAAAAAAATTTAAAGTTTTCATCGTTGTATTCTTATATCCCTGGCAGAATTGTCTGCTATTAAGTGATGTAGAATGATGCGTGCAAAATAACCGTACCTACTGCTAGAATCCAGAGCGATTCTCGGGCAGCGTTATATTGTATAAATTATAAACATAATTTAAATCCTTCAGATTTTTTTGGTGTTATTTATACTTGCTTTAACATCTCTGGTCATATCGCGAGTTAATATTTTGGGTGAAATCCAAAGGCCTATGTACTATTGTTGAGACTGGTTCCAATATTAGGAACTAGATGGCGTCTGTAGATGTATTACTGATTTGTTATGAATATGTTTTTGGTGATGGATGAACCCGGTGATATTCAGTGATGTTATGACCCGTATTTCTTGGAATTTTACTTACGGCTGAGGGAAAACGCTGAAAAACCTCAACCAGGAAATTCAACCCGACGGGAATCGAACCCGGACTCTCTGCGTAAGAGACCAGCATGCTGACCCCTACACATAGAGGTAGTACCTTCAGCTACTTCTATCAGGCCAATAATGATAAATTCTTACAATTATATTTGCCTAATTAGGGTACGAGGACATTCTGGCACTTTAGGCAATAAAAGAGCAGATGAGCTGGCAAAAAAATCAGCTTCTTCGGAAGATAGCTATCAGTATGCAAAGTACTCGGTGTCATTTGCTGAAAGAAATATTGAAAGTCAAATTGCAATATGTTTAGAAAAGGAAATATCTAGAAAGTGTTACTGCATCTCTCACAAGAAAGTTATTTTTCCTACTATTTAAACACGTCTGAGTTTATTATAACTCAGTTTCTGAGAGGAAATTGAAAATTTGAAGCATATTTCCAGAGATACCAAACTCTAAGGGATAGACAGTATTTGTGTAACTTGGAAACCATAGAATACGTACTGTTTACAAGTAAAGTATTTGAAAAACTAAGATGTCTTCTAAAAATGCATCTGTGATTTAGAATATGAACACCCTTTATATATGGTCTTCAGGAAAGTGTGTTGTTATAGATTATAGAACCTTTTGTAAGCATAGTACATGAATTATGTATACAAGAATCTGTAAGAAGCTGTACGAAAAGTTCATAGTTAATTAATTAATTAAGTTCCCATTATAATAACTAGTTTAGGTCCACGTTTGTCTATAGGCTATATTTTTATGATGTGTTAGTCGAACACGTACTGTATATAGAGACTACACATTTATGTTAAAAGCGTGTCCACCGTCGGGTGGACTGTACAGAAATCTATACTTCGTTCTACAACGTCTGATAAGAGAAGTAAACATTGCCGGCAGATGAGGAGAGAAGTACATATAATTGCTATTCAACCAATGGCAGAGATATCATTCCATGTTTGACTTGAAGTTGGGCGATCTGAAACGTTCTACCACCGCCCAACTTCAAGACAAGCTGGAATGAGACCTCTGCCATTGGTTGAATAGCAATTTATTATACTTCTCTCCTCTGCCAGCAATGTTTACTTCTCCTGTCAGACATTATGAAACAAAGTATAGTTTAGAAATGAAATATGTATAATATGTTACTTTCACGTGTTAATTTTAACTAGGTTTAAAAATACCTTAGTTGGCTACTTTCAGCTTGGAAGCCATCTTCAGAATTGCATGATCCTTGCGTCTTCCAGTGTTAACTATTCTAACTACACATGGCAAGACAGAAACAATGGAATATTGTAGATATTCATAAGTACAATTAAATTTATTCATTATAAGTACAATGACATTTAAAAATATGACAATATATTTGAATGTAAAACTATAATAAATGGAAGTGACATTTCATAAATGTAAATTTGAGTAAAATTATGCTGATTGATTATTTTTTAGTTTATTTATGACTAGGTTAGGTTATTCCTCCTCGAATAATTAGCGATAAGACGAAAGTAACAATATGAAATCGACAATATTGTAGTGACAGAAGACTGTCATAGCTTGAAATTTAAAGGATTCGTATACTCAGAGACAGTCAAAATTCGTGACTCGCGAAATCGCGAAAAACCTAAAAATCAAATAAACATAGTTTAAAACATAGTTCACATAAAAAATATCATATAGTTACACGTTTCAACTCGCGAAACACTCGCGAAAAATCACAAAAATCCTATGACTCGCGAATTTAGCACATTTTCTGTCGTTATTCGCTAAAAGACGCAATTTTTTTAGCAATTAATATACATTATCTAACTAAGAAATTTTAGAAGTTCTGTTTGAAAAATGTACAAGGTTTGGAATGCTGGCGCTAGATGGTGTGAGTTGAAATGTTCGTAAATGGTTTGATGCAACTGAAAGCAGTTTGAAACCTCTCTTTGATCAGGTGCCAACCTTAAAGAATCTATCACCTAATGTAGCAGTACATGCATACAGTGAACTGAAGGACATAGTTAAAAATAGTCCTGGACTTTTAGTGCGACAGGGTTTGCCGTCGTTACGTGAAGATCACAGTGATTTTGTGGACGGAGCATTTCATGCTATATGGGTTCCAGTTTCTAATGTTGACTGTGAACGTTTTTTTTTTTTTTTTTTTCACAGTTCTTGTGTGTGCTAACAAATAGAAGAACAAACCTTACAATGACAAACTTAGAACTGTTGTCTGTGTACAACTTTGAATGTTAAACAATTTTAAGTATCTTAGAATTGTTGCCAACGTAAAACTTTGAATATATAATTATAATTGAAGAGTCCACTGCAAGAATGATGGATGTCACTTTCTTGTCGAACATGAACCAAGACTGTCAATGCATAGCTTAAGACATATAGAATGTACATACAGAGTTATATTGTATTAACACTGATAGTCATTGTCCAGTAATGACCGGAAAATCACAGTTAAGCTTTGAGCGCTAAGCATTTCAAACTTTCAATTGCTTCTCCTGCAAAATGTATTCCAAATGACATCCATCATTCTTGCAGTGGACTCTTCAATTGTCAATTGTCTTAAGCAACATAATAATTTAATAAAACAGGGTGAAAATTTTCAGGTTTACTCAAGAAATTTTCGTTTTCACTCAAGAATTTTGATCCTTTTTAACCAAGAATTTTAGCTCCTTTTATTCAAGAATTTTTATTGTCTCTATCCTTTGGTAAATTGGGACATGAGCAAAATAGTCAGAGAAATAAACGAATGAAGAAGACAATCTTGGCGACTTCATGAAGTGTAGCCTCGGACTTACCAGCCTCGGAGTCATCATCCTGTCTCATTTGACCCTCCTATTCTCTGATGTAGCCGACAGTTCAATACTGCGGCCAGCGACTCTTTTCATATCGCCTACCTTGATTCCATCCCTTCCAAAAGGGGATCAGGTCTCTACGAGCCTATTAAGGGTCGTACCTTTTCAATTGCTGATCCTTAATCCCGTAGAACAGTCCGCCATATTGACTACACCCCTTCCTGGAACTCCCGGTACAGTTGGTTTTTACCCTTTCATATAACAGCATAAACTGAATCCAACTCCTCATTATTTCCAACATTATACCTATTTTATAGCAGGCCTATGAAAGATTGGCTTATCACTTGGAAGTGATTTTCCTCTGGCTGTTTTCACTGTTTTAAGCTTAACTGAAAAACATTGCTTTTCCAATATTGAATCTTCTTTCAATGCATATTCCTAGAGATCATTACAACTGCCTGCTGAAATTGACTCGCAGTTTTTTAATTTGATATGATTTCAATGCACCAAGTCTCCCGCTTAGCGGCCAACTTAACGTCTCAGATTGGAAAATCCTAAGTTGAAAACACGGCTACAATTTATTTTGAATACGTAACTACACACATTTTACTATTTTTTCACTCTGGGGATTAAGCAACAAAACCTATTCCAGCCTCATTCATTCCACTTTTTCGAAAGTCGATCTTGCCCCATCGAAAATTATTACCACGTTGAATAATATCAAAAGGGTGTGATATTATACAAAGCCATGAAATTGGTTCTCCAATAGTGAGATTGTGTAGTTCTATATCGCGTCATTAGGATCGTATAACACAATTTAATTTGGAGCTGTTCTCATATTATTAGGTCTTAGACTCTGACATCATAGACCACCGTGTTTGGTTCGTTCGTTCAAAGGGCTGCAATGAAAGAAACGATTTCTATCATTTTTAGTAAAGCACATGGAAGGTATAGGCCCAGAGCGCGGGGCGTTGTAGCTATCAGTATTTCTCCCTTTACTCACCGTGGAGACAGACAAAAGGGCGGGCAGAGTTGAAGAGAGTTCAAAAGTAGACGTTATGGAATTGTTAGAAAGCGGTTATTTCCTTTTGACTAGTGTATTATTCTTTTGTGCGAGATCGTGCATATTTGCTTGTTTTCCGCACAGAACCAATACGCGGTAAGTGTGAAATACCACATTCAGTATTCCCAACGTAACACACATAACAATTTCCCTCTTCTTACCGCTTAAGCGCGACATTCATTTTACTGCTTTAGGCTTTTAACATATTATTTTTAGAGACGTTTAACATAGTAATAATTATAAATTGGAAACTTACCACTGCAATTTCACCTAAATTGCAATGTTAATTATTGTTTTTAAGTATTTGCAAAAATTAAGTAAATTCTACTACTCCACGAAACTTATTGCATTCCTGATGCAAGTAACATTAAGGAAACCGTGAAAAAAATCGACAACATTCCAGATGGCGATGTTATTACTGCAATATGTTATATAAATAATATTGTTAAAATATTAAAATGAAAAATAAATCATTACATAACCTTACCGTTTGTTTTAAGTTCGCATTTATAGACTGGGGGAAAAAAAGACAGACGTATAACACGGCCTGCTGGAGTATAGTAAACACAGAAAACATTTTATAGGAACAATGTTGAAGAAAGATATTTTGGTTTTCCGAAGTTGCCGTCATTAAACAGAAACCAAGATGGAGATTTCATTGCAACTAATTATAAATTCGTCTTTCAGGTATGTAATAAACGATCTTCGCACAAAATAATGTACGATACACGAGCGGTATGTTTCTTTTCATGTTCTCGGAAATTAAAAAAGCTCAACTACGTTTCGCTTTTTCAATCTTTTCCTCGACCATGAAAACGTCAACATACCGCTCTTGTAACGTATATTACTATTACGTTTTATGTTCCGAAGACAAAATATGAGATGTGACAACATCTAAAATCAGTATTGAGAACATTCAAGATCCCAATTACTCACTTCAATGTTTTTATTATTTATTAAATAAAAGAACTGTTGACTGCAACAGTGTAGCAATAAAGTTTTTTTTTTTTTTTTTTTTTTTTTTGAAGAGTACTTTAAGGGAGGTGACGGTTAAAATTTTGATATTTTCAATTTACAAAATCGTATTTTTTTTGTGAAAAACGAATTAGCAATCTCTTATTTATATGTTGAACAAGTTTTAGTCCTCTGTGGCGATTGAAAGCATAAAAATTATACAATTTGTTTTCTCACACTTTTTTTCAGCACATTTTATCGTGTTCAAAGTGTGAAGTCTCTTAAAATTTTTATGCTGGGAACATGACATTCTTACTGCATGATCCATATACTGTGGTTAATAAAACCCAATAGCACCTTTTATCAAATAAATACTTTCGAAATTAAAAAATAAAAACTATATTTAGTTGACATTAAAAATTTTAATTTTGAGGTTTAAAGCAAATTAAAAATTCCGGATACTTAGTTTTTTTCCTATCAGAGATGTCATAAAAAGAGAGTCGTGCATGAAACATAATTTTTGTAAGAGTAGATACATTTCGAAAATACCTTTTTTAATGTGAATAACTAAAAATGCATTCATCTGATCATAATTAACTTATATGCAAGAATACTTATAGAAAGGGGATGAAATGCACAAAATATGAGGTCTCTACCTTCAAAATTGTAGAAAACAGAAATTTCATCCATCACCCCCTTAACTAAAGAAAGAGGGTGTATCGTCAAAAATCATCACAAGTATTTTCATCTTTCAGCATCATTGTTTTACTTCTTTTACTTTCTAAAACACTATCGCCTGATAATTACATAGGCTGCGACAAAAAGTTCACTTTCCATGCATTGGACGACAAAGACTCCAACATGGCAATATTTTGCAATTGAATCTTAAGCACGTATGAATTATTCCATCCTGATTAAAGGCTCTGCTATTTTTCAAGTAATGTCAGTAAAGAGCAGTTGAGTCTCAGATTTGTGTGTTCACTCCCGCTGAACATGTGACACCCCTGATTTCAGTTCAACACAACTATTAATAAGTTGAGAGTCGCGTGGGAATCGAACCCATACAAACCAGGGCGAGGACCAGCTGTCAGATCGCCGTGCCTCGGTGGAGATGAACTGAACCAAACGAGGTTCAAAGTGAAAAGGAATTTGGGATGAAGTTTGAATTCATTGAACACTGATCACTGGACCAAATGAGATGCTTAAAATCGGTACAAATTCTGATACGCTGAAAACGTAGCCCCCTACTTCATGTTCAGCCCATAGTTGGATCTTACTTGTTAAATCGGAAACGGCTAGGTCTTAACAGCCGATAATGCTAACTACGGCCGGGCATCCTTAATCCAGCCTGGAATGGAACCTCTGATCTCTTGAATATGGAGCTAGCTCAATGTGCTTACGTCACAGAAGTTGCTGATATTGGAAAGTGTACCACATGAGCAACACATGTTTCATTTACATAGGCTATGATACAGTGACAGGAGGATTGAAATAAGTTTTAAAACGAATATTGCTCTGAAAGTGAGGTCACATACATACATACATACATACATACATACATACATACATACATACATACATACATACATACATACATACATACATACATACATACATACATACATATATACAAATTAAATACATTACGTACGTACCTACATACATACATACATACATACTTACTGTACATACATACATACATACATACATACATACATACATACATACATACATACATACATACATATTTATTAAAAAATAAATCTGCAGTCAATACAGAGCCGTTGAATAACCAAGAGAAGGGAATTATCGAGAGAAGTGACAATGATAATACTCTATAGTCGCATGTATGAGGTTCCGGAATCAAATTAAAGGTCGATCTAAACCATAAAATAACAACTAAGAAACCAATTATTTAAAAGGAAAATGTCTGACTGAATCCCATTTCCACTACAAATGTATTGTACTCGCCAAACTTAGACGACCCCAGCTCAGAGGAAAGAAGTCAAAGAAGTCACATCAACATGCTCTCGATGTTTATGTTATGCAGTTGGCCGCGTCCGATAACTGAATTGCTTTTTATACCATTAAGTACGAGAAAAATTCGTACCGGCACCGGGAATCGAACCCAGGACCTCTCAGCTGTGCGCGCTGAGTGCTCTCTAACCAACTGAGCTATGCCGGGACCCGATTCACGACGCCGGCCGAACTCCTCTCGTAGTATCATGTTATGGCCTTACTGCCTGCATTTAAGACGTTACACATATATGAATTGCTTTATAACAGCGTTTCCAAACATAGATGTTCTCAGCCCGAGTACAGAGGTCAGCTTATCTTGAACAAGAGACAACTACTAATTTCTCTGTTAAAAAAAAAAAAAAGAAAAATCATGTACTTGCCTCAGCTCAGCGGCTGGGCTAATTCAGAGTCATAATGTGACAAACGCTGCATAACTAACAGGCATGCACCATATGATTTATTATGTTTTTGGTAAGGCACGAGTCAGCAGAGTGGTGTGAGTGAGGTCGTCTAAGCTAGGCGAGAACAATACGTATACAAGGGAGGACTCGTGACAGGAAGAGTTTGGCTGAGGCGCATGCGCGGACCTCTCATGCAGTGCCAACGTGATTCTTAACTGGATTTCTTTTCGTATGTACATTCCAAATCAAATCAAGAACAAATCAATAAGTTCCCTTCGTGCTCCGGTTACACAATCTTGCATACACGAAGGTTAGGTTTGGTTAGTTTAGGGTTTTTATTAGCCAAGTCCGCGCATTCCGCGCATGCCCAGACAGCCAAGATGATCCTGTCGCGAACCGCACGTCAGATACGTACTATTCTTCGAGAATGTCTGCAAACTGTTCAGATATTGCCACTAGACGGCACCACATGCCTGCGAAATGACAATAGATGACACTGAACTGGAAATCCAATGTATTATTTTCAATATGACCTTGCAGTTAAAAGTGGCTAAAATAAAAACAGAGGACTGTGCAGCCAATGCATTTTTTTTTAATTTGTTTCTTGCGCTTATGCAGTTCTATAAAAACAAAACGAAGGCAGAATAATTTTAACTACACATATTGTGGTTAAAGTCAATAAGCTAAACACTAATATACTGATAGAGAATAAGATTCGTAGCGAAAATTATGTTTACAGAAATGTAAAATATGATAAAAGTGTGTTACTACAATATAAAATTGTAGAATAACATTTCCTTACTTCCTTACTTATGGCTCATTGCTGCCCTCACATAAGCCCGTCAACGGTCCCTATCCTGAGCAAGATTAATCCAATCTCTACCATCATATTCCACCTCCCTCAAATTCATTTTAATATAACTGTATCAACAGCTAGATCATTTAGTGTCGATGGGATTGGTGATAGCGAGATGGTATGTGATGAGATGAGGCCGAGGGTTCGCCATAGATTACCTGACATTCGCCTTACAGTCAGAGAAAACCTAGGCAGAAACCCAACCAGGTAATCAGCTCAAGTGGGGATCGAACCCGCGCCCGATCGCAACTCCAAATCGGCAGGCAAGCGCCTTAGTCGATTGAGCTACGCCGGTGGCTGTGTTGAACAATCAAAATAATAACTTATTATGAAGCTAAAAGTACAGCTAGAAGCGTTCAATTATAGGATATAATACATAAAAGCTTCTATTTACACTTAGGGTCCCAGTAGAACACGTACGATAATAATTGGCGCGTGCCGAGACACCCGATTTCACAGCCATAAAAACTTTTTATTTTGGAAAACTAGCCAACCGTCTGCACATAATATAAACAAATGTTCTGAACCAAGTTCTCAAACTCATTAATTTTATACAGAGGTAAAAGTTCCCCCCCCCCCCTTCCGTAAACGTCATGAAAGTCCGTAGGGACATAAAGGTAGAACTCAGTGATTTTATTACGCATGCTATATAAAAATCATTGAGATCGGTTGAAAACTGCAGAAGTTAGAAAAATCACTATTATTTCAACGTTAAGTACAGGGTGAAGTTACAAAAGCTGCTGACAATTTTCACCCCTCGCCATACAATTTTTATTTTCCAAAGCTAAATAAGACACATTTACATATGAAGAGTCCTCTGCAAAAAAGGGGGAATGTCGAATATATTGCATTTTGCAGGAAATGCAATTTAAACTCCGACATTCCTATTCTGTGTGGTATGCCAATTCTTCAACACGATGTAGATCTGGAACTATCATCTTTCTTGCAGTGCAACAAAGCGTATTATATTCTACTTCCTTTGATCTATAGTACTGAACCTTCATCTCATTTTTCACAAATTTACGACATTACCCCTTCATATGAATGTGAAACATTAGTTAGTTTTTTATATCGACACTATATTTTGGATATATGGAACTCTAAATAGATAATTGATCACTTTATTAAGTGTAAAGGGCTGAGTGAGGTACAGAAATGGTTATTACAGGAGAAAAATTCGCTCCGACGCCGGGGATTGAACCCGAGTCCTTGAGTCTACGTACCAAGCGCTCTAACCTTGAGCTACGCCGAAGTTCAATCCACCGCACCGGATCGAATCCCCTCCTCTAATGGTTTTTTCCTTTGTGGTCTGACTCCATGTTTGGCATATATGTTGACATATATTACCCATAAGTCAACTGCCATTATACAAGGAGCGCACTCAAATGAGTGACTTTGATGACCGGGATTCCACAGTATTATGCACTGTTGTGCGAAGAATCTACGTAAAGATTAACTTCTGGTCCTACAGAATTTATCGGAGCGGATCTTTCTTCTCTAATAACCATTGTTACCTTAACAGATAAATTCTATAGGACCAGAAATTAATCTTTACATAGAGGTACAGAAAAGCGGATAGAGTAAAAACACAGTTTAGTATATACAGTTGCGAAGCTCAATACTTAATAAATATGCATACATAGATAGTTGCTGACTACCAGGATCGCTACTATCGCCTCAGCACAGACCCTTTCCCGAGCAGACGATAATGTATGTTCGGGTTTTCTATTTCAGTGTATGGAGCTCAGTGAAATATTATAACTTATTAAAACTTTATTGCGTATCATTGCTAAGTTTTATTTAGTGTAATGTGTTATTTTAATGTGAAGAGAATTTTACATGTTAACATAATCTATTCGCATCAACATTTTAAGTTTAGAATGGAAGCTATTTTAAGGGTTAATAAAAAAGAATTTATATTGTGATTTTAATTTAGCACATCTACCTTCCTTAATTGTAGATAGAAAATTTACCATACCACTCCTATGAAATTAGTGTACTTACTCGATTGTAGTATTAAAATACAGACAAATTGAATATGCGGCGTATCATACATGACATTATGCTTAATTATAATGTATAATTGCGAATATAGGAATATAAATAATAACCTATTATTTCCATATGACATAACATAGGCCTACATATGTAATGGCAGAGTATTGGAGACTTTGTAAATCTAGTTGCTCTAGTAATAGCGCTGTGAAGTTACCGTATTTCAATATAGTCAAGTGTCTGAAGGCCAATAACATTTTAAGTTTAGAATGGAAGCTATTTTAAGGGTTAATAAAAAGAATTTATATTGTGATTTTAATTTAGCACATCTACCTTCCTTAATTGTAGACAGAAAATTTACCATACCACTCCTATGAAATTAGTGTAGTTACTCGATTGTAGTATTAAAATACAGACAAATTGAATGTGCGGCGTATCATACATGACATTATGCTTAATTATAATGTATAATTGCGAATATAGGAATATAAATAATAACCTATAATTTCCATATGACATAACATAGGCCTACATACGTAATGGCAGGGTATTGGAGACTTTGTAAATCTAGTTGCTCTAGTAATAGCGTTGTGAAGTTACCGTATTTCAATATAGCCAAGTGTCTGAAGGCCAATAAGGCAGCACTCATAAAGCAGTGGAACTAGCGCTGAGGTAGTGAAAATCGTTGAATTTATAAGAGATTTTTTGTGGAGGTGCTGGCGATCGTATAAGAAAGGCATAATAAAAGCCAAAACTAACCAAACCTAACCTGTCACAGATCCGTATATGCAAGGAGTATGAGTACAAAGGAACTACCTCTGCGCTAGTTTAGCCTACTAACATAGTACATTAATCAGACTTCAGATTGGAGTACCGTAGGAAACGAATAAATACAACTGAAATAGAGACTAATTGCATTTACAAATTATCACACGTAACTTTATGCTTAATTATAATGTATAAATGCGAATATTGAAGTACTGGTACAGTAAACATAACCTATAATTTCAACATGTCAAAATATCCGTGCGGTGAAAGTGAAAATTATTGAATCGCGCATAAATGAATGTACAAGAACTTCGCAATATTTAATCCAAATAATGTCAGGTATTATACATACGAACAACGTAATTTTCACACCAAAAATAATATTACACCTTAACTCGCAAGTGAATTATGTCTGAAGTGTCTCATAATCATTGTTTTAAATTTATTAATGCAATTACACTACATTTTAGAGAAATATATGTTACTCTTTATGCATTGCAACTAATTTATATGGTTGAAACGCCACCCTCCGTGATCGGGTTAAGCGAGTCACATGGTCTGCCTATATTAAATCACGATGGTAGTGACACAGTCTATTGTTCCTAGTACTCACAACGCTCCAAGCGGCTAGCAACTATCGCGAGAAATGCAAAAAATCATCCCAAGCTTCGCAACTGTATATACTAAACTGTGGTAAAAAGTTCAGTAATGTGCATAGCGCTTTGGGCTGTTCTCATCCTACCTTTTTAAATCTAATCTCATATAAAAATTATGACTGGAATAACATTTTGATAAATATTCTTCAAGAAAGTCATATCTCTAGGGGCCACGCCCCACAGATTCAGAACTCCCAACGATGTACACTTGCGTCTCGAGGCAGATGGAGTATGAAACAAGCCGGCGATACACCTCAGTGATGAATATGAAGGGGAAAGACGGAGAGAAATCTCTTACTGAGAGAGGGCAGAGCACTGTTAATGGGGAGGGTGGGTTTTGAGACATAAATGCACTATCACCAACATTCACGGAAGAATGGGGTGGAAGACGGGTTTTGTGTGGTACATATCTAAAGAGGAACCTTTAGGGGATGGAATGATGGTTTTATCCAACCCTCCATCTTAAGTGCTGAGGCCCAAACCTAAGCTTTTATAATCGACCACTTATGGGTAATGGTGGTGCATTGCTACGCCTAAATGGAGGGCGTCTTCTGGTCAATTGCAGTTACTCTTGCTGTTTGCTTTCAGAAAAAATTCGCCTTGATCGTGACAAGCTATAGGCTACAGGCAATGGTAATACTAATACTAATAGAGGAAAGAAAAACTCGACCCCCAATTCTTTGAATGATTAAATAATAATAATAATGATAATAATAATAATAATAATAATAATAATAATAATAATAATAATAATGGTTACTGCCACATCGAAAAATTTAATTGTCAACTGACAGTATTGCTAATGAAATCTAACTACATTTGGGTCACGCAGATTATGCAGGAGAAGAGAAAGAAAAAGCACACACATCGTACCAGGCGGCCCAATTTTGTCCGTCGCAACTAAAATACATGCCATTGTCTGTAAATACATGTTACCAAATTAGAGAGCAGGATCTGCACGGGAATAGAAGCCACTAATACAAATGTGCTGCATAGACAGTCGAGCAAGGAAAAGACTGGAACCGGCAGGCAATCGTTGACAAAAGGACAGAAGACTGTACGTAATGAGAAACATGAACAAAACATGTACTGGTACACGTAGTCTACTGGCAGTTCTGCACGAAGGCCTGTTTTGTTACAAAACGCGTAAAATTACCGAGTTTCAAAGGGCCTAAGAATAAAACTTAAAATAACATGGCATTGAAAAGTAACAATTACCAATAAAAATCGATATTCTAGGGATGACTGGGTGGTGTATTGAAGGGGGAGGGCAGGGCAAAATCCTCTAGAGCCAGAGAAAGAAAGAAAGAAAGGATATTTATTATTTAGTTCGTTATTTAACGACGCTGTATCAACTACTAGGTTATTTAGCGTCGATGAGATTGGTGATAGCGAGATGATATTTGGTGAGATGAGGCCGAGGATTCGCCATAGATGCCATAGATTGCCTTGCATTCACATTACGGTTGGGAAAAACCTCGGAAAAAACCCAACCAGGTAATCAGCCCAAGCGGGGATCGAACCCGTGCCCGGCAGACAAGTGCCTTAACTGACTGAGTCACGCCGGTGGCTAAAAAAGGATAGAAAAGAAAGGAAAGAGAAAGAAAGGAAAAAAGAAGAGAAAGGAAAGGAAGAAAGAAAAGATAGAAAAGAAAGAAAGAAAAATAGAAAAGAAAGAAAGAGAGAAAGGAAGAAAAAAAGAAAAGATAGAAAAGAAAAGAAGAAAGAAAGAAAAGATAGAAAGGAAAGAAAGAAAGAAAGAAAGAAAGAAAGAAAGGAAGGAAGAAAGAAATAAAAGACAGAAAAGAAAGAAAGAAAGAAAGAAAGAAAGAAAAGATAGAAAAGAAAGGAAAGAAAGAAAGGAAGAAAGAAAAGATAGAAAAGAAAGAAAGAAAAAATAGAAAAGAAAGAAAGAAAGGAAGAAAGAAAAGATAGAAAAGAAAGGAAGAAAGAAAGAAAAGATGGAAAAAAGGAAAGACAGAAAGAAAAGAAGAAAGAAAATATAGAAAAATAAGAAGGAAAAAACAGATAGAAAAGAAAGGAAAGAAAGAATGGAAGAAAGAAAAGATAGAAAAGAAAGGAAGGATAGAAAAGAAAGAAAGAAAGAAAGGAACGAAGGAAGAAAGAAAAGATAGAAAAGAAAGGAAAGATAGAAAGGAAGGAAGAAAGAAAAGATGGAAAGGAAAGAAAGAAAGGAAGGAAGGAAGAAAGAAAAGATAGAATAGAAAGGAAAGAAAGAAAAAAAGGAAGGAAGAAAGAAAAGATAGAAAAGAAAGGAAAGAAAGAAAGGAGGAAGATAGAAAAGAAAGGAAAGAAAGAAAGAAGGAAAGGAAGATAGAAAAGAAAGAATGAAAGAAAGGAAGGAAGAAAGAAAAGATAGAAAAGAAAGAAAAGAAAGGAGGGAAGAAAGAAAGGATAGAAAAGAAAGGAAAGGAAGAAAGAAAAGAAGGGAAAGAAAGGGAGAAAGAAAAGAAAAGAAAGGAAAGAAAGAAAAGATAGAAAAGCAAGGAAAGAAAGAAAGAAAGAAGAAAAGCATACGTATAATTATGTTTCTTCTTTTTTCTTTCTGTTTTCCTTTATTTCTGTCTCACAAGTGACGACGTAAAAATGACGAAATTAAAGCAACCGGAGATCTTTCAAACCCGAGACCCTACGAATGGCGATAGCTCTTTACTGCAATGCTGAATAAAAGGTGTGTTTGGGAATTTCAGTTCCTCCTAATATTTAAATGTGCATTGGCGTGATTTCGGAGACATTCAACAACAATATACCAACATTATTATTATTATTATTATTATTATTATTATTATTATTATATTATTATTATTATTATTATTATTATTATTATTACAATCTTGGTCTTTTTTTTTAAGTTTAAAGTCATATTTTCAGAAATTTATGGTCATTTTATAGATCATTTTTCTGCAATTTTTAAGTCATCAACTTCCGAGCCCTATTGATCAGCATTGGAAACCCATACTACTCCCAGGTATCACTTCAGCCTATTTTTACTATTACAGATGATAAATGACATGAGTTCACCGCTGACCGTAAAACTAGCGGGTCCAGGTTCAAATCCTGGTTGGAACAAGTTACCTGGTTGAAGTTTTTTTCGGAAGTTTTCTCTCGAACCATTAAGAGCAAATGCTGGGTAACTTTCGGCGTTGGACCCTGGACTCATCTCGCTAACATTATCACCTTCATTTCATTCAGACGCTAGATAATCATAGCAGTTGATAAAAGTGTCGTAAAATAAGCAACTAAAAAAAGAGACAGATGAAATGAGAGTGGAGTGGAGAGTTTTGGCGAAATGAAAGAGGGAAATGGTAGTACCCCGAGAAAAACCTCTGCAACATGTGTTTTGTAGATCACAAATTCCATCCAGACCTGACCGGGGATCGAACTCGGGCCGCCTAGATGGAAGATCAGCGCACTAACACTGTAACCACAGTTGCGGCATAACTATGCTATTACATGCGTAATAATTCCGCCCCTTCTACAGTACTCATTTTCTAGTATTTTCAAGCGTCTGCAAAATCTACTTCAAAGTTTTCTTATACGGAATAGAACTCGACTATGAGCACTGTTTATTTTAGCCAATTCAATGACTTTTTCTTAGCTTTACTCCACGCAGAAACATTGGCCTCTCTACAGAGGCAGTGTAGTTCTGAACTGTATAACACATATAGGTACACAGGTTTTCGCTGTGTGTTAACCATTAAAACAGTGGCAGTATTTGGTGAAAAGAGAGAGAGAGAGAGAGAGAGAGAGAGAAAGAGATGTTATGAAACCGTAGACAAAATATTCACGCCTGGAAAGACGCAAAAAAGCTCTATAAATCAATTTACATTCATTCCATAGTTCCAATATGATATTTGTTACAATGCTCTATTATGAACAGTGTAGTAGCCTGCGTATTGCATTATATAATGACACAATTACATCTTTTTTTTTTAATTTAAAAAAGCCAGCCTGGAAAATTAATTAAATTGGAACACGTATTATGCAATGGTGTCGCTAACCTCTTGGTCGGTATGAAAGTGAAATACTATAGTTATTTGAGGAAGCAGCAATGGAGTGCCTCCAGCTGTAGTCGTCCACTGATCTCGCGGTTATCATACTGGCCGATAGATCCAAAGTTCGGGAGTTAAAACCCGGCCGAGCGCCACGCTTTTAAAGTGCGATAAGCATTGCTTCCTCCAGGAGCAATATGAAGCTAGGAGTCTCGTGTTATTGACTTACGGCACGTGAAAGATCCTATCCTTAATAGAGAGCTACAGACAAAATTTGCCTGTCATTTCTTGCTCACATTGAATTCATACACTCGATAGTCACTACAGCTGAAAGCGCCATCAAATAAAATACTACCATTGGTCCGGATTTTTTTTTTGTCGAGAATACATCTTTGTTCAATATTGATGACAAAATCTAAAGGCCCATTCACAATGAAAATTAAACATAACCGTAACATAAACACAGAAGTTTGCGTCCAGGCTACCAAATGGGATCATTCACAATGATTCACATAAGCATTGACATAAACATTACCGTAACACGTTAACATGAAAGTTTGCAAACTCCAAACGTTCATGCTTATGCTTACGTGATTTGCAAACAGAACACAATCGTGGAGCACTGAAGTATAAGACAGAATATGAGGAAATGGCGTCGTTGTTATGTTTCCATGGTTACCAAGTATGTTTGCTGTTATGTTTATGTTCCCATCGTGAATGATCTTGATTTTACTGTAACGTTTATATTCTTAAGTTAACGCTTAGGTTATGTTTAATTTTCATTGTGAATGAGCCTTAACATTTTCAATGTAACACGAAGTTTGAGAGGTCTCCCATAGATGCTGTACATATGGAAGCGTACATGTACTGTCATCTATCGAGTATTGTGTAATCTATTTGCAAATCAATAAGCGATGAGGGTTAACTAACAAAAAATAACAGGCGTTATCTGCATATAACAAGGTACTGTCAAGGATATTAATAAAATATGATATCCATAACGATAAAAAGTAATTACAAAACAATTTGTAAATATGAGTCAGAACCTCAATCAGAGGTCTCATTATTAAGTATATAGTATTGACAGAGTACAGGCTTACAGTGACTGTGGGCTGAGTTCGAATCCCAGTGATAGTCATATTTTTTTTACTTGGTTATTTAATGACGCTGTATCAACTACGAGGTTATTTAACGTCTTGATGATAGTGAGATGATATCTGGAGAGATGAGACTGAGGATTCGCCATGGATTAGCTGAAATTTCCTTTACGGTTGGGGAAAACCTCAGAAAAAAACCCAACCAGGTAATTAGCCCAAGCGGGAATCGAACCCGCGCCCGTGCGCAACTCCGGATCGGCAGGCAAGCGCCTTTAGCCGACTGAGCTACGCCGACGGCTGATAGAGTCATATTTGTGGTGGACAAAAAGGGTCTTGAGAAATTTTCTCGGGGTTCTTCTGTTTCCTTACATAATTGCACCGACTCTCAAAATTAAATTGGAAAATTTTGTCTTAGTTAATGTTTTTTAGGTATTGCTAGAAGTATTGATTTGTGTTTTTTTTTCTTTTTCTTTTTTAATCTAGATTAAAATTGCACGTTTCTTGTTTATGTTAGTTAATTAATTTGTATAGAATTAATTATGATATTTAATCACTCATTTTGACTGCAACCTGTGCATATTTTTGTGTAGCTTTACTTTGTATATAGTGTATTGTTTTGTTTATTTCTATTATTGTATTTGTATTCCTGGTGTTGCGGAAGAGAAGGCCTGATGGCCTTAACTACACCAGAATAAATAAATAAATACTAAATACTCTCTCCATTTTAGTACTTATTATTATTGCAATGAGAAGCTGAGACAGATGGTAAAAGTATGCCAGAGGAAAATAATGCAAGTGATGCTAAAAGATCGAATCCGCAATGTGGACCTCAGGAAGTACATGGGCATGAAAGATGCAGTACAGATTGCAGACGAATGGAATTGGGGAGGCCACGTAGCTAGGATGCGTGACACCCAGTGGACATACAGAGTGACCATGTGGGACCCCAGGATAGGGAAGCGGAGTACAGGAAGACAGAGAACCAGATGGACGGATTCATTCGCACAGAGAGCGGGGAAGCAGTGGACGAGGCGTGCAAGAAGCAGATCAGCATGGAAAAAACTGTCGAAGGAAACATCAATCGGTGGAAAGTGAAATGTGTTCTGAAGTGACAGCAGCAACGCGAATGAATATGTGAATAGTGAAATGATGCAAAGTGCGCGACAGAATCAGTGAATAGTGGTCGTAAACCAGTGAAATTGCTTCATACCCAACACGAGAGACGATGAACAAGAGGACAAGGTCGACCATTCTCTAGGCTAGCTCACCTAAAGAGTGAATCAGAGCTACCCTGCCTACGTGCAGGAGGCCTTAGCCCTCAAGGGATGTCATAGGCTAAATTCCAAATTCTAAAAATTATTGCAATAGTATCAACCAAAACTGTGTCGGCGTGTTGTAGTAGCCTACTTTGATTGGCTTACAGATGGCATCAAGTGAAGGGCACTCTAGTGGGACTTCAATGAAAGCTTAAGCTACATGGCTGAATCGACAGGTGGAACAAAATCACGATAGCTACAAGAAAAGCGGCCGTTCGGACTTCAACAATCATTTCTAAGAGTGGTAAAAAACAATAAGCCTAGGCCTATTGGACGCTTCGGGCCTTTCCTGCGTAGAAAAAAATTGTAATAATATTCGTTTCCGAAAATATAATTTCAAATGTGGCTCTAGATTATAGCTACAACTTATTTTCGGTCTATTTAAGGCCGTATAATGTAGACTCTAGTCCACACCTGTGGAGCCGCGAAACCAGATGACCCGGGTTCGATTCCCGGTCGGGGCAAGTTACCTGGTTGAGGGATTTCCGGGGTTTTCCCTCAACCCAAGATGAGCAAATGCTGGATAACTTTCGG
Organism: Periplaneta americana; assembly: GCF_040183065.1. Classification (NCBI taxonomy): domain Eukaryota; kingdom Metazoa; phylum Arthropoda; class Insecta; order Blattodea; family Blattidae; genus Periplaneta; species Periplaneta americana. Next base: position 127,368,878 of record NC_091127.1, read on the forward strand.
TGCTGGACCATGGACTCATTTCACCGGCATTATCATCACCTTCATTCAGACGCTAAATAACCTAAGATGTTGATAAAGCGTCGTGAAATAACTTACTAAAATAAAAAATAAAAAATCTAGACTCCACTGCATTTATTGTGAATATACTCCAAATAAACATCAACATATTGGTCTCTCTCAATTCAGAAATGGGAATAAGATAATTGCACCTCTACCTTGTCTACATCGGAACACTCTTATGTGAGGCGAACATTAAGCAGCTCTGAAACCTAGGGAATTAAGAAACAATAAGCACACAACTGTTCTTGTGGAACGTGCAAATAATTTTCTAGACTTGAATGAATAATCCAGAGACAGTGGAATCTTCTTTCTCGCAGGTGTAATGGTGGAATTTTCCGTAGCGTGTGGGGCTGATTAGATTGTTTTATTGCTTCAATGTTTCGTTTTTGTTTCACATCCCTTGCGATGAAATTGTTGTGTTACTTATCTTCGTGGTACCAGGGCAATAACTAACACACCACAGTGAAAAAAAAACGAACACAGAAATTTATATCCCTCAGCAATAAACTACTGAAGTAGTTGCATTTGTAACAAGAGATAAAATAACACACATACTACAGTACTTCTATCTTCCGTCAGATCTGTACATGCATCTTTACATAATTTCAGAAATGCGTTGCCGCTGCAGTAGAGTCAGCCAGAGTTGATCCATGAAGGATGAAGTCAATGTCACCAGATCTTGTATTTATTTACATTCCATGGAATTCGTACATCGCTTCACAGCTAGAATATGGAATATGTAAAAAAAAAAAAAAATTAATCTATACTAATAATAAATCTGTAGCCGAAATTTTTCTGGTAATTTTCGATTTTCCAAAAATAACTGGTCCTAACATATATAATTAACCACCCTGAAACCGAAAATCGCATTTTTGAAATTTTTGTTTGTATGTCTGTCTGTATGTTTGTTACCTTTTCACGCGATAATGGCTGAACCGATTTATATGAAAATTGGAATATAAATTAAGTTCGTTATAACTTAGATTTTAGGCTATATAGCATTCAAAATACTTTATTTAAAAGGGGGGTTATAAGGGGGCCTGAATTAAAGAAATCGAAATATCTCGCTTATTATTGATTTTTGTGGGAAAATGTTACATAACAAAAGTTTCTTTAAAAATGATTTCCGATAAGTTTTATTCTTTACAAAATTTTGATAGGACTGATATTTAATGAGATAAATGAGTTTTAAAATTAAAATAACGCCATCTAAGACGGTGCAATGAATTAAGAACAAATGACTTCGTCTATAAGGGGCCTTCGACAACAACAATCGAAACAGGGGCCTTGGACATCAACAATCGAAAGCTATTAAACATAGCCTACAGAGAATGTTTCTGTGTTTCTATGAAGTAATATCAGAAGCTAAATGAACCGATTTGTATAATTAATTATTATTTCACCATTGGAAAGTGTAGTTTCTCTAGATGGACATAATGCTATAATGTTATTACAGTAACGTCTGAGTAAATCGAGAACAGGCAAGATTAAAATAGCTTCTTATGCACAGAAAATTTGATAGGCTATTTTGTACATTCGTTTTCTGTATTTCTTAAAATAATATTTATGTACACTCATTTTAATCTCAGAGAATTAACGAACGAGAGTGTATTGATTTAGTATGCAGTAATAGTACGTTAGCTTAGCAATCCATTATTTTATAATTCAAATTTTAACTATGGTCAATTGAATTGTGTTAAAATACATGAAATATATATGCAAAAATGCAATGCAAAAAAATGGGTAATGAGAGAAGCAGATTATCTTGTGCTGTTGTAAAAGTTGTTCCCTGGATCAAACGTCCTATTTTAATTATGTAATTACTTTATATTTATTTCTAACAGGTGCAGCGGAGCGCACGGGTACGGCTAGTGGTACTATAAACTCTGAATTTGAGTCACAGGCTGGTTGAAATATATACAGAAGAGTTTAACAATATAGTCTACTAGTACAACACAAATGTTTAGTACCAATACCTAATACAAGACACAAATATTCATGAACCGTTGTTGAATGTGATAAATTCACCTACAGAATAAAAGGTGTGAGAAATTAGATATTCTTTAATTGGGCGCTAAATAATTTTATGTTCTGAGTTTGGTTTTTTATATCTATCAATAGGGAGGCTATTCGAAAATCAGGTCTGCATATTCCGCTCTCGTGTACTCCTCTATTTCACTAGGGCTGATCGACAGAACACTGCAACTTGTACACATACACTGCTGTCTACAGACGTGCCTATCAGGACCGACCATGTCCGTTACACATTACGCTATCTGCATTGCTTTAGTGTAGTTTCCTGTCCCCCAACCCTCAGACAGCGCACTGAATGGAATACTGTAAGTAGACAACGTAAATAACATCAGATGAATATAGTATGTGTAAGATGTACAGATAAATACACATAAATAAGGTGTACAGAGGAATAAAATTATTTCATTTCCACACAACTATATTTGCTTGAAACTTTCGACTCGGTCATTTCCGGACCAGGGTTCCTTATTTCAAATTGATACATGTTTCCCTTCCCCATCATCCCTGAAAGTTTGTAACACTAGCCCGGAAACACCCTGTATATTATTTTCTTGTTCTAAGGCTGAGGACGATTGGAGTGCATGTTTGGTTACCACCTGACTGTACATGTTTGTCGTTCTGCTTTACTGAAACCGAGAGACGCTCTATTACTTTTCACACGATAGAGATATAGTCCAAGCTCACACAACTTAACAGTTTTAGTACCAATTTTCTAGCTCTACCTATAATATCTAAAATTGCTATCTACGTACACCTTACTACTCTAAGCCACACAACAATATCCAACAATGAAGGAAAAAATATAACAAAAACAAAATAAATAAAACGCTAGGTCATAACCTTAATATGTGCATTTCCAGAAGTTTCACCAACTGCAACTGTGATCAACTTCCCTGCATCATTACTACCTCTTATAAACAATGCAATCCTACCTAATTTGACCTTATAAAGTTTCAAGAATAGCGTCAAAACAACCTGTAGAACTTGTATATTACTAACTGTAATATTCTGCATGTCTTAATGTAAAATATAGTCTTATTTAGTATGGTTAGTCTGCTCTAATAGAATGATTGACCAAAAATCACTGGAAGTCTAAAGGACAAAGTCCTACAATTCTTTCTTATCTGTTTTCAATTTAATTATTGTAGGTTTTCAATTTAAAGTTCAGTCGGGATTGGACTTCATACTCCGTAATCTTTTAAAATAAAGTTCATTTATTAACCAACTTCCTCTACTGAGTTTTTTTTATTTTACGGAGGAGGAGCTCGAAGACTTGCACTCCAGCCCGATGTTTATTGTGTTTGTCACTCCTTTTGTAGGGATGATTGTTTAGAATGTAAGAACTACATTCCTGTAAGTATCGTGATTCACTGTTTGGTGTCATTTATCGATTCTGCTATACAACACTCAGCTTCTTCGAGAGATCTGCAACCTCCTCACAAAGATGTCATCTGTAAGCAAGTCAACGGTACTACATCCTGCTGCATCATGTGTTGGCCTGGAACTATTGAATGATGATCGACAAAGTTGAAATTAATATGGTGAAATTAACCTTTATATGAAACGAGTCAAAGTCAGGATAGGAGAAGAAATGCCAGAAAGAAGTAAAAAATAGGAAAAGGAGTACGATAAGGATGCCCTTTATCACCTACCCTGTTCAACGTCTACTTGGAGGAGTGATAGTAGGAGTAAGAAGAATAAAGTGTATAAGATTTGCTGATGATATGGCGTTGTTAGCAGAAGAGGAGATGATACTAAGGGATATGCTACTAGAGCTAAATGACAGCTTTGGACAGTATGGAATGAAGATAAATGGCAATAAGACGAAGAACATGGTCATAGGAAGAAAAGTAAAGAAGGTAAACTTGCAAATTCTAAATGAGGAAGTAGAGCAAGTGGACAGCTTCAAACACTTGGAGTGTACTATAAGCAGTAAAATGAGCTACTGCCAGGAAGTCAAAAGGAGAATAATAATGGCAAAGGAAGCTTTTAATAGAAAAAGGAGCATCTTCTGCGGACTTCTGGAGAAAGAACTAAGGAAGAGACTAGTGAAGTGCTTTGGGTGGAGTGTAGCATTGTATGGGGCAGAAACATGGACATGACGACGGAGTGAAAAGAAACGACTAGAAACATTTGAAATGTGGATATGGAGAAGGATGGAAAGTGTGAAATGGACAGATAGAATAAGAAACGAAGCTGTGTTGGAAAGAGTGAATGAAGAAAGAATGATGCTGAAAATTATTAGAAAGAGGAAAGGGAATTGGCTGGGTCACCGGTTGAGAATAAACTGCCTTCTGAAGGTTTCACTGGAAGGAATGGTGAACGGGAGAAGAGTTCGGGACAGAAGAAGATAGCAGATGATAGACGACATTAAGATATATGGATCATACGAGGAGACAAAGAGGAAGGCAGAAAATAGGAAAGACTGGATTTGCAGTGAAAGACCTACCCTTGGGCAGAACACTATTAATGAATTTATTAGTCCGAGGTTTAACACCGAAAATTACCCAGCAATTCTGCTTCAGTTGATTGAGGGACATCCCCGGAAAAACCCGAACCAGTTAACTTATTCCAACCAGAATTTGAACCCAAGTTCGCTCGCTTCGCAGTCAAACATGCTAACCGTTATTCCACAGCCGTGGATAATTCACAGTGTTAATTCACTAACAGCCAGAAAAAAATTGTAAAAGTATCTGTGGACCATTATACAATACAAATCCAATACAATGCACTGAACGTTTGCTTTTGACAAAACCGTTGTGTCGCTTTCCCAGAGATTATGAGCCGACCAGAGGGACATACAGACACAGTGAAGCCAATATTACAATTTGCAAGCATGCATAATAGAGCTTGCTTCGCTTAACAGACTGAAGCCCCTTCCCTGTCGACAACTCTATATCTGATATTCACGCAACTCGTTCGAGGAGGCCATGCCACTTTCCAATCCATCACCGCCCTTCTCCGTAACTACACAATCTTCCGTTTTCGCAACTTTATCCTTACATTGAACATCACTTTCCGAACTTCCTTTTAACTCTATGTTACAAATTCTAATTTTAAAGGACGTCCAATACTCAAGAGTAGGGTTACTACACGTTCTGGATCGTAACAGATTTCAGCTAACAGTCCGTACCCCAAAATAGTTTATACAGTACAGCAGCTTAGCAGTAGTTCTTACAGTTCAAAGCATCCTAGTTCCCAATCTCCATTTTCCCCGATTATTCCAATGACCCTTTCCGAGTCGGAAAATCGTGTTTAGATAGACCTAATATACAGGGTGATTCACGAGGATTTACCGTCCCTTACTGAGCTTATTTCCGAAGACATTCTGAGCAAAAAATGTCATATAAACATGTGTCCTAATCTCAGTATTTTCAGAGTTACACTAATTTGAAGTTGTTAGTAAAATATCTTTTTTCTTTAGTTTTAAGGGTAAAAAAAATATTACAAATAGAGAATGAACTATTCAGAAGTGTCATTTCTTTAATTGGCTAGTGTTCTTAAAAATGTGTTGTTAATTGCTTTGTACAGACTTTGTTTTTCAATTTTAAACTAAAAATTACATAATTCTTACGCACTTATCACAATAATTGTTACAAATCACACGACCTTGGTATTTGATTCTTTACAGTTTAATTATGCATCCTAATGTACAGTCTTAAAGAATTTACAGCAGTGGCGTGATTTGTAACAATTGTTGTGATAAATGCGTAAGAAAATGTACTTTTGTAGTTAAAAACCTAAAAAAAAAAAAAATTTATATACGAAGCAACTATGGAATTCACAACACATTTCTAGCTTCAGAATATTAGCTAATTAAATAAATGATGCTCCTAAATAGTTCATTCTTTATCTGTAATATTATTTTACCCTTTGAACTCAAGAATATTGATATTTTACAAACAACTTTAAATTAATGTAATTCTGAAAATATTAAGATTAGGGCATATGTTTATATGACATTTTTCGCTCAGAATGTCTTCGGAAATAAGCTCCGTAAGGGAAGGTAAATCCCCGTGAATCACCCTGCATTTTATGTAACACAACTGGTAGAGAAGGAAAAAAAATACTGGGCGAAATCTGTATCTTTTATATATTGATTTCACAAAGGCATATGGCAATGTTCCAATAATGAAACTCTTCGATACATTACACGAACTTAATATAGAGAGAAATATTTGATTAAATCATCAGCCCTCCAGTGAGGGTGACCACAAGGATCCTGAATACAGAACAGTTAGGCCTACGTTTTTTAAGTCGATTAATTAAAAAAATACTAAAATTTTGGATTTGGGATTCGCTTGATGCCAAAATGTCATATTGACAAAATTATCTTTCTCGAAAATATAAATGATATTGAATTATATGTAAAGAGTCCCTAAGAATTTGTAATAAGACGTTTTGTATTTGAAAGACTTGGAATTTTAATTTCACTAATAGTTGGTAAGTAGACTATGGAAGGGAACCTCTCGCTCCAAATAACATACCTTTGACGACCCACTGATTAACAGGCATGTTATATTTAGAAGAGAGGAAAGGTAGGCATGGTTAATATATTTCTTGTTTTTCCTTGTTGACCTTGTTATGAAAACAATGTAATAGATATATGAAGGATCCTCATCTAAAGTTAAAATTGGAAAATAGATAACGAAAGGCTTCCAGGTAATAAAAGGAACGTCATAGGACTGTAGTATGTCTCAAATATTGTTTAAAATTTATTTAGAAAGAGCCTTACGGAATTGGGAAAATATGTGCCACAGTATGGGAATAACACATACTCCATGTATTTTTAAACATGGCAGATGACCACGTTTTAGCAGTAGGCACACACGATCAATACTGTATAACATCGAGTATAAATTAAGAAAACTTTCAGAGAAAAATAAACGCATAAAAAGACAAACAAATATAATTGGCATAAGAAAAGAAGTAGAAGTTATCCAATTAAAAATGAAAGAAAAGTAAACTCCTCTACCCAATATAAATATTTACTAATGCTAATTGATAAAAAAGCGGATGCCAAATTAAACAAATAACAGAAAAACACAGTCCCGTAGAAGAATGAATGCATTGAACTGCATATTATGAAATAAGAGAGTTACAAAAGAATGAAAAATTGCAAATATATGAAGCAATAATAAAACAAATTCTAATATACCGATCAGAAACTTGGCAAATTCTAGATAGACTGAAAGGTACGAAACTAGTTACAAAAATGGACTTGCTGCGTAGGCTACATCAGCTAAAATTTAGAAGTTAGGTAAAGTTGGAAGATTAAGACTGATGTGAATTGAAGAAAGACCAGATATAATTTTATTTACAGAAGTAATAGAAAATTATACAGAGAGGAACTTCGATTTCCAAACGCCGTTGTATAACGTTATGTAATGTATTTCTGTCGGATGCTTTTCCAATTCATTGCGGAATTATGCATAAAACTGATTAATTAAAGGTTCCAACATCTTTATCCACACAAATAATTTGATATAATTTAAAAATAAATGTAAATTATCAGAAAATAAATATAAATTATGCGGAGTTCTATTTCCTATTCCTATTAACAAGCAAACTCTAACGACAAGATTTCTTTATAATTTCGGATAAACATAGATCTCGACTTATGAAAGATGCGATGAAAGAGTAATGGAACGGAGAAAAATTCTCTCCGGCACCGGGACTTGAACCCGGGTTTTCAGCTCTACTTGCTGATGCTTTATCCACTAAGCCACACCGTATACCCATCCCGGTGTCGGACAGAATCGTCTCAGTTTAAGTTCCAACTCTTGGGTTCCCTCCAGTGGCCGCCCTCTGCACTACGTCATAGATGTCTATGAACGTAGGACTGAAGTCCACACATGTGCTGAGGTGCACTCGTTATGGAAATATCATATGTACTTCGGTATATTAATATATATGATATGCGTAAATCACTTCGTGATTTAAGACGGCGCTTATTCCGTCGGATTCCGGCCAACTAGTCACTCATAACGAATGCACCTCAGCACATGTGTGGACTTCAGTCCTACGCTCATAGACATCTATGACGTAGTGCAGAGGGTGGCCACTAGAGAGAACCCAAGAGTTGGAACTTAAACTGAGACGATTCTGTCCGACACCGGGATGGGTATCCGGTGTGGCTTAGTGGATAAAGCATCAGCACGTAGAGCTGAAAACCCAGGTTCAAATCCCGGTGCCGGAGAGAATTTTTCTCCGTTCCATTACTCTTTCATCGTATGATGACGCAGAATATCTGCATGGAAATATCATATGTACTTCGGTACATTAAAATATATAAAATATATATTATGAAAGATGTTCTAAAAGAATTTTACTTACTGTAATAATAATCTATGATACTCTCAGTTAGAAAGAAATGTTCGGGATTTAAATAGATGGCATACAAAACTAGAACAAACAATGTTCACCATCTTCCTCGCATGATGAGACATGTTCGGAAGTGATGAATAATCTCAAGGGACCTTTTTTTTTTCGAACTGATAACGTGATAACGAGTCTTCCGGCATAAGCGACAGAGAAGTAGCTCATGCTTGCTGGCACGCACTGTGTAGCGTTACCACGAAGCTTGAGTTTATGAGGGTACTAGGAACAATAGACTGTGCAGGTACTATTTCACATTGTCTGTAATGAGGCGACAGTAGCGATCCTAGTGGTTAGCAACTATCTATGGATGCATATTTACTACGTATTGAGCTTCGTGACTGTATATACTAGACTGTGGCGTTACTATTTCCTTCGTCTCTTGAATAATACTTTCACAGTGACCTGGAAGGAAGCAGTTACAGCCTAACCGAGAGCAGCATAATCATAAGCTGATCAACTGGAGAAAGCAGGATCAGAAAACATCTGCGGGCAAGAGTCTTGTATGTCATAATTTATAAGACAGCGCACGTAACAGATATCCAGGAAAAATGTTACAGAAAAGACTCTGAGAAAATGTCATCCTCTTTGGAGAGAGAAAATGTTGTCATTCCCTTTGGAGAACACAAACTCCGATATCCTCACACTCAGCACACCCGTACTTAGAATAGTAGATCTACTTTTGTAACCATGTTATCTCAGAAAATATCAGATTATTAATAGGGCGTACAATGAAGAGTCTAATTGTACAAATTGTGGCTTAGTGGACGAAAAAGTCGTCCACATTATTAGACTGCGTAAGATTAGAATCAAAGTAGAAACTACCCATAGTACACTGCGGATCACGTAAGAGTAATTCCTAAAAGACTAATTTGGCCGTCTCTTCAGTGTTGCCAACTAATACTAGATATCACCAAAAGAGGATAAAATCATACAATGCCATGTACTATAATAATAATAATAATAATAATAATAATAATAATAATAATAATAATAATAATAATAATAATAATAATAATAATAATAATAATAATAATAATAATATAGTATTAACAATAACGATGTCTTGCTTATTTACCACATCTCATCTTCATGTTGGGGAGGTGTTTTCTAAAAGGTTCAATAATTTCTGAAAGAGTGTATTTTTCTTCTGGACCTCTCGCACATTTTGTTAGTAGTTAGTAGATTAGTGTATGATCTAATATTAAAATGTATTTTGTCTGACAACATGAAATTCATTGCTTTGATTAAATAGTTTATGATTCACGAGACCTAACCTCAAAATGTATTTTGTTTGATCACGTGAAATGTTTAGTATGAATTCCGAAAACGAATGCCACTTTGAAATGTATGCTTTAGAATATTTAATCTATTATTGTAATAAAAGCCTAAACACAAAAGAAATTAATTAAAACGTGAAATGGCATTTCTATCGAATACCCAAGGGCATATATTACACTTAGCCTACCTGACTCTAATTTTGAAATTGTAACCACAACACAAAGCAACACATACAATAACTATTATGTATTAGGCCTAATATTAATACTGCTATTAATTAATTATTAGTATGTTCAAATTTGACTAGCTTCCAGTAATGGGCTCGGAAATCTAGAACAATTTGAATTTCAGAATTTAAACTACCGAAAACTTGTGTCACTGCTGCCAACATAAGTTATAAAATCATTACCAGTTGTAGTATTTCTCAGTACCGAAATTCGAGACGAAGTTGGCAAAAGAAAATTCAACATGCAAGCTAGAAAATCACCATAATCCACTAGCTTTTGTAGTAATGGGGGAAAAATGGTTAGGTTTCACCATTACGGTATTAAGTAAGCTGACCCGGACTATAATTCATGAAAACATCCTGAATTTAACTGAAAATAAATTTACAAAACTCCGTGAAACCATGAACTTAAAAGGTACTATAGTCTGTTTTACATACACAAGGAAATTTCCCGCCGTTGAGTTTAAACGTTAGAACGAACCTTGCTAGTCAGTAACAAGAGGGATTTGGAGTGTGTTATTACTACTATATACCTGTTTGAATATCTAAACACGTTGATGTTCTTTGTTATCCTCCCTCAGCCTACATATGCTTGTAACCTAGATAAGTTCAGTTTTTAAACGTCAATTACAATTACTTTTCAATCAATATTATGAACATTGTGATTACTACCTATTTAATAGGTAGTAGAAGACATTACATACTCTGATACAAAGGAAGTCGTGTGTCGTATTTGTATGTATTTCCAAAGTGAATATGACAATGCAAAGAATGGAACACATTCAATTTCCCTCAGTCATGTTTTGTAGAAAACACTTAAAGCTACGAGTGTGTCTAAAATTGCGGTATACAGTTATATGAAAGAAACTCAATTGGAAGAAAATTTAAACAGTCTTTCCAAAAACGTATTCGCGTCTCTCATGTTACAACGTTGGACACATTTTAATCAGGAAGCTCTAAGACGATCAGTACTTGCTTCATATAAAGAAGGCTTTAACACCTAGCTTAGACAATATTTTATCGGAAGTTCGCAAAATACGAAACACTGCAAGTTAAAATGTCACATTCCTCAAAGGAAAGTACTAAAAGCTCTTGAATTCCAGCACAGAAGAAAGGAGGACAATAAGAAATACTTAATGGAACGTGGCGACATTGTTGCCCGTCGCAACGAATCTTTAAGAATAATGAAAAATTGAGGGAATCAGGAAGTCCTATAATATTTTTAGATTAAATTATTTGTAGTGCAGTTCTGTATTTTTCGTTTACATTCTCCTTTAGTTGAATTTATTTTTGTCAAGTTAGTTCTGAAATGTCCTATATAGTTGCCCCGCCTCGAAGTGTAGAAAGTCAGAACGTTTGAAATTTCAGCGGGAAGTCTCCCTCTGTATGAAAAGCAGAGTGTACATACATATTCAAAGAAGGGGGCGTTTTAAAGACGTAAAATAAATCATCATTTGAAAATTTAAATAGGTTATAATGATATTTACTTGGAGTATAGAGAAATATCGACATTGGGAATAGAACACTGGACAATGGCAGCCAGTATTATGTATGAAGATAGAAGAATCAGTATCTGTTACGTATTCTGATTTCATGAGTCGGGTTTTAACATTAAGAATCTAAAATATACATTCGGTTTCGATCCCTGGTCTCCACAGGATCGATACTTGTGATGAACAAGATTCGGAGAGAGGAGTTTTGTTGAGGATCTCCCGTTTCCATTAACTTTACAAATTTTGTTTCACAGACAATTTTATTTCCATTTCACCTTACAGCAGACATTATCTCATAAAATACTATGACAAATATGACAACATGAGTTTTTATCATACCGAATTGAGACGGCCACCCTGAGTGTAATTTCGTCTATAAGTAGCGCTCACGACCACGCACTGGTGCTAGTCGGGCACACTCAGTTGCCGAAACCCACTAACATAAGGAGTTAGTCTCCATAGGCTACGATGTATCCATTGGGAACTGTCTGAACCTACCTCTGTGACTGTAAATCCACCCATAGGGATCTTAGGTCATTTCACTCCTCTCTCCCAATGGACCCAGTACGCCTACCAGATCAATAGATTATTAGTGGTCGTAGTGCAAAAAGGACTTCTGTCCGTCCGCACTTCAGATGAATAAAAACATATATATTCATTTTAAATTCTTATGAGTTATACTATTTCAAGTAGGAAGATCATCAGAATTCCGAACTACTCCCAAACTAGAGGACCACGAGATATGTATTCGGAATAATACAGTCTGATTTGTTTGGGAAGACATAAAATAAAATAGCCATAGAAATTATAATGGGACAAGTTATTTTATTTCCAATATGACGTTAAAACACAGAAGCTTTTTCTCATTACTTTTATGAACAAAAGAAATCTGAATATCTCTTAATAACGAATGAATGAACAAAATGTCGTTTACTGCAAGACAACAAGCCATATGCGTGTTGTGTTTTATTTATTTTGAAAGTGTGACGTCAGTTCGAAATCGTTTCCGCCGTTCGAGGAGCTCCGAATTATAAGTCTTAGACTACTGTCCGCAGAGATGACTATGCCATATACAACACTAAGTAAAACTCTATCTCTGACGCATGAAACGTGTTTAGGCATTACGCTACCTTCATAAATGGATCATACTTGCTCTTCATACCACAGTTGTGACACGAAAACCACATGGACACTATGTTCCAACAGGATGGCGCACCACATCATTGGTAAAAAGAAGTTCGTGATTTTCTAAATAACATTTGACATCAACTGGTACGGTTATGGTGGGCAAATTACGTGGCCTCCAAATTCTCTCCACGCCTGACTGCCCAATTTCATTGTTTGAGGTTTTACGAAAAAGAAAAAAAAATAAAACCTCAATGCACAGCATCTCAGGGATATTGTTGATATCAAAGCAAAAATTCTCTAGGCTTTTGAAAATAATTACCCTGAGATGTAAGATCACACATGAAAGGGATTAGCCTTACAGTGTAAATTATGTTTCAATGTGGTGAAAACTCCCATTCTTCTGTAATATATTCACAGATCACTGAAAAATAAATAGTTATCGTTTTCATGTTACTGAATTTTCAGGTCTTCCGAAAAGGATCATTCTGTATTTTCAAAGAAATACTATCTTCTTTAATCCTAACTATATGTATCTGTTAGGTTTGTCTTCGCAATTATCATTTATCTTCGATCTTTTTTTTTTTAGTTTTATTTCTCCCGTGTCAGCCACAAAACAGATCAATAGGAAAGCTTTTTCAGCACCGCCTGAATCACTGTGATTAACAAAATCTCTCAAGCGACAAGATTAAGTAAAAATTATAATTAAATACGATAGGAAAACGAGAAGAGTCGGTGCTTCTATATTGTTCATATACAAAAAGATAAGTATGGTCCGGGCCTAGGAATCTGTGGAGTAACTTCCCGCATATGAGAGAGGAGCCTATCAGTGTCGAAATGTATTGCGGGCTGCATCAGCTCGAGTCCGCTAAGGAGGAAAATGCTCATGGTAGAGTAGAGTTCAGAGAGAAATTATCCCTTCCTGCAAGCGATTGCTCGCTTCGTTCAAGCAATCAGCGTATTCCGAATCTCACCGGTGAGCAATCCGATGGCATCACGGTGTTCCGAATTCCACCGATGACGTCATTGATGCTCCACCGGTGTCACACCGGTACCATCAGCTTGCAGAGGTGGTGGCAGTCTCCATCAGTGAATCTGATTGGTTCTTGTATAGGGCGAGAATTAGCAGACGAATGACATCGTGCTCTGTTGTGTCATGGCGGTGTGTTCTGCTTTAGTTTTGCTGTATTGTTTGTAATGAGCACAACGTAAAAACAATATGTTAATGGCTTATGAGCGAACATGTCAACGGACAATTATTACTACCGGTTCAAGAAATAGATTGTTTATGCTCTCATTTCTTTGAACGAGATGGCAATACGGAAATTTCGCAAAATTTTGCTAGCGTAGCACAGATAACCACTTACACAGTCGCCATGACAGCCATCGATCCTTCCAGCAGTTTTGTTCCTATTCCTCTGCAGCGTGACGTCATTGTTGTCCACCGGTCCGGTGAGATTCGGAATACGCTTCCCCACAGAGCAGTCATTGGCCCTAACTCTACCACATACCACTTGCGCAGAAGCCTTGTTTCGTCTTTCTACTTCACAGATTCCTGGGACGGACCATAGAGCTAATATAATCCAAATTCACAAAAAAATTTTTTTAAGAGCTATGAGTGTGAAATTAGCATAGATAAAGAATTAAACTACCAACACTACATGAAGTATACAAAAGTGGCAAGTGGAATATTGTCAAAAGAAGTCCTGGACCACAGTTAAAGAATTCTGGACGTTTCAAAAAGAGATAGCCTATAGTAGCCGGAAAAAATTGAACCTAATCTTCAATAATTGAAGCGTTGGGCCGAATAACGGCTGCTAAATGTGCAGGAGGAATAAAAATGTTACATAGTAATTCCGCTCATAAATTTACTATCGGACGGCCAACATAGACCGTTCCTCCATCAATATGTTTTGTACACTAAGGGAAGTATACGATTGTATGTTATTGAAAGTCATATTACACATCATAGAAGTTTGTAACATTTTTAACTTCACAGAAATGCTACTGGGGAATACAGACAATAAACAGTTTTATAAAATCAGAATATTATGAAATATAAAAGTCAATAAAGAGTTAAATTATGAACAAAATGATTATGACATTTATTTTTAAATGCTATATATTAATATGAATTAACACCATGTAATTTATTAAAGTTACACTCGATGTCATATTATGAATAAATATGCAATATTGATCAAATAATAATACTATTATTAGAAAATAACTGCAATAATGAGATGTAGGGACACGATTAATTTAATTAAAGTTGTAACAATAACAGACGAATAAAAAATATTAAATATTACAGTTGAGAAATTGTTGGGGAATTGAATTTGTCCCTAATATTTAGTATCCATCTCAACAGATGACTTATCTGTTAAGTATAAATTTTATTAATAATGAAGACAATAACAATCACAGTTTTTAAATGCTGACTGTAAGAGACTAATACATTTTAAACAGCTGCTTTCTGATATCAAGAGCAAGCTGTGAGCACATCTCCTTGCAAGAATTTCCATAAATTTGTTCCTAAAACAAAACCTTGATAAAATTCTAAGATAAATTATAGTGGCAAAACACAACATAGACAGTCTAACACTAGGTGAAGTGTAAATTAAAATACAACTAATAAAATACTGCAAAAATAACAGACAGGAACTTACATTACTTGGGGGAGCTCCCGCACTAACTTGCGACTTCGTCTTCCTTGTTGTCTACTCAAGACCAATATCTCTCAGCGACTTTCGTGACACATCTTCCTCCTTTTTTTTTTAAATTTATTTAGCCGGTCAATATCTACATTAGAAATCGTCACTGTCTTGCAGTCGTCTATTTTACCGAAACCTGATACACAGAGTTCAAGTACCCAGTATTCGTAAAGAGAACAAACTCCCATGCAATAACTCTCGATACGATGTAAACAACTGGATACGCCAGAAGTAACTAGTGACATAGACCGTTGTTCCATCCAACAAATTGATGGTTGTAACTCGTGTAGAAGCGCCTCTGGTACAGATATTGAAAAACAATTCTGTGACAGCTGTGTAAGACTATACAGAGCATTATTCCATTAGAAACTCGATTTTGAAAAATTGTAACATAGACCGTTATTCGGCCGAACGCTTCAATTGCTATTGTTGCTGCTGTTGATGATGGCTAGATATTTGCAAGGATCTAGTGATGAGGATATTAAGGATGATACAAACCCCACAATTTCAAAATGAAGTACAAACATACCCACAAATCAAACTGAAGCAACAAATGTCTTCTGTCACGGCGACAGAATTTTATAGTAGAGTGTGAATAATTTTTATGCCGGTCAGAGGTCAGATCATGTCCGCCTTCACATCGCATCGGCCGTGCAGTGCCGCAGAGCTGCGTGTCGCGAAGGAACTCCGCGATATGTGAACCAGATAACACAATTGTTGTGATTACTTCTCGTCTCCTCCCACAGACGGCAGGCCACTACTGACCCAAATTGTGACTCGGTACTGCACCTTTCATTTACCGAAATGGCACCTTTAATTTACAGCTGGTATCGTGTTGCACCGCTTTAGTACAGGGTTGTCCACGACATCGAAAAGGAGAAGACACAAAGATGTGAGCCTACTACAGTATGTACGTATAGGTCAGTCGTTATTTCGTGAAACCAAATGAATACTCGCGCCGTAGCTCGAGTAAGAACCTTATAGTGAGGGTAAGTAGCTATAATGAAGATCATGTAAGAGCACTACCTAAAAGGTTAATTTGGCAGTCTCTTCAGTAATTTCCAACTAATACCAGATATCACCAAAGAGGTTAAAATCACAATGTCATGTATAATAATAATAATAATAATAATAATAATAATAATAATAATAATAATATAATAATAATAATAATTATAATAACAATCTGTATATATAATTTGAACTGGTAATGGAAATTAAGGGCAAACGGCTGAACGGATTGTAATAAATGTCCCCTCATTTTGAAACTTGGAACCCAAAGTTTTTCGGAAAAATAATAGTTTTCAGTGAAATGTCAATTTTCCTACATCATTTTCCTTTTTTTCCAAAATACATCTTTCGTCAGTTTTGAGAACTAATTAATTGCATTCACGGCCGACTTGATGTTCGCTTCCTTAAGCAAAGCGAGCATCAAGTCGGCCGTGTTGCATTTCAGAATAAAACAAAACACACACTACAATAAACAATAGGCTATTACACGAAGGCCATGATCTACAGGATTGCTGACATAGAGTTCAGACGGCTCAGATTCTTTCCCATCATAATACCAATATGTCGATCTTCATTTGTGCAATTTTTTTTAACGTATAAAAAATAATTTACAGGTCTGATTCTTTGGTCTGTAGTTTTCCGAGTACAGCTGTGTATTGGATATTAAGAACTACAAAACTTAAGAATGTTTGATGACATTATTACCATTAAAAATGAAATATTATTATAGTTAATGCAACACATAATGCTATACTGATATATGAAAGAGAAACCTTTGGGGCTTTATGTAAGTAGACGCAGAGAAAGAATATTTTATATTAGATCTTCATTTCTATAATTTACTGAGTAACGGCTATAGGCCTATATAAACTTATGTTACTGAAAACTATAAAACTTACGTAAGGTAACAATATTGTTATTAAAAATGAAATACTTTTACAATTATTAATCAAGTGGTGTGGGTCCTTGGTAGTAATTGAATCATGCTTCCTATTTTAGCTGCGTCTTTAAACTACATCAAAATTAATTTCATATTTCTTTGGTTTAATTGATTAGATTTGTGATCGCTGCCAAGCATATTTTGTTGTAGGGAAAATAGAATGCCATTTCACTTCTTGCTACCGTGATGAGTAAGTTTATTTCCCGCAACCAGCAACAAATGAAATACTGAAACTGCTAACGATTTACGATGGACAATTTGTCTGGAAGAAGCGCAAAAAAATACATTTCATAAGAAAAGACTAAAAGGTATTACTTATTGATAAAATAAGAGGCCTACAAGATTTTGTAGTCTCTTGATCACCTCAGCAAGATCTCTTAGTGGGGAAAAAGTGATTCTGTCCTCTACATTTCAGGGTAGTTCACGAAACATGCAGCAGCTATACCAAGATGCTAAGTCTTTTGTTCAAAGCATGACAAACCTTACATTTTCTTAACTTTCACCTACAATCCACAATGACCCGAAATAGCTACTGCATTACTCCCACATGAAAAACCCACTGATCATCCTGACATTGTTACTAGCGATTTCGCATTGAAACTCAAGAACTGAAGACGGATAGGTTCAAGGAAAAGTATTTGGCAAAAAAAAAACATTCAGAGGGAGTATGTTTCACTATTATGGAAGCAAATAACTATCAAAATGTCTGGTATTCTTCATTGAAAATAAATCTGAACAATTTTTATTTGAACTTTTTATGGACTTAGTTTGCAGCAATTGCTGCACAAGCCACTAGTAATAATAATAATAATAATAATAATAATAATAATAATAATAATAATAATAATAATAATAACAATAATAATAATAATAATAATAATAATAATAATAATAATAATAATAATAATAAAGGCTACTATTAACAAGAACGATGTCTTACTTATTTACTACATCTCATCTTTATGTTGGAAGGCGTTTTCCGAATGGTTTAATAATTTGTGTAAGAATAGGCCTACATTTTCCTCCTGGATCTCTCGCACAATATGTTGTAAATTAGTAGATTAATATTAATTAAAATGTATTTTGTCTGACAACATAAAATTCATTGCTTTGATTAAACAGTTTATGATTCACGAGACCTAACCTAAAAATATATTTTGTTTGATCACCTGAAATGATTAGTACAAACTCCGAAAACCGAATGCCACTTTGAAATGTATGCTTAAGATACTTGCTTACTCCTAATAATTTCGCTATTCTAGTTATAATTGCTATCTCCGTGCTCATTTTCTATCGATCACCCAAGTGCATGTATCACACCATATGTTAATGTATTTTTATTTACACTTATCTGACTATAATCTTGAATTGTAACCACAACGCAACGCATATATAACTATTTTATAATAATATTATACTGATATTAATTAATTATTAGTATGTTCGAATTTCACTAGCTTCCAGTAATCGGCTCAGAAATATAGAACAATTTGAATTTTCAGAATTTGCACTACCTACAACAGCTGTTCCTGCTGCCAACATAACAGTTAGAAAATCACTACCTGTTGTAGTATTTCTCAGTATCGAAATTCGAAACGAAGTTGGCAAAAGAAAATTCAACCTTCAAATTAGAAAATCACCATAATCCACTAGCATATGTAGTAGTGGGAAGAAAATGATTAGGTTTCACCCTTAGAGTATGAAGTAAGCTGACCCGGACTATAACTAGCTGCAAGTGGAAGCACAGAGAGGGAGGAAAGCTTCTATGCTTCATTCATGCAGATGTGTCCTCGTGATCATCTTTTGTGACCAATATATTATTTGTAGCAGAAGCTCTCATTTAATAGAAATGGTGTGCTAAATTTTCACAAGATCCAACGTTAGACTAAAAAAATCCTAACGTTATCGATGAATGCAGACACCAACAACAATCCAGGATTAATGTAAAGTATATGTAAGAAAAACTGGTGATAATTTAATTAAACCTTATTTTCCTCGCTGACAGAACGAAAGGAAATTTATACTGCAATTCTGAAGTGAATATGTCTTTACTCGAGGTACAGTAGATGAAAAAATACAGTGGCGGCTCCTGAATATTTCTTAAGATGAGGAAAGAAGTTAACAGCGCAAAATGACACCTTCTTGAGAGAAACATGCTACAAATTAGTCTACATGCATATATGTAACACCAGGTAGTGTTGGGGTTGGCCTTCTCTTTCGTATAGCAATTATCTGTTCTTGTAAACTGAGTTTCCTAAATTGTCCAAATATGTTTTCACTTCCATTCATTGGTGGATAATTGCACAAATTAACAATTACAAGGAAATTCACAAACTCGCAGCATTTTTAGCGCACTCTAGTGTTGGTAGAGACTAGCTACTAACATATAACCAGAACCGTTTTACGGAAGTGGGAATGAGAAATCTGTTAGGAAAGCGAGAACACTGCACCCACTCACATGGTCTGTGTTGCCACATGTACATTTTACAAGTTCAATATCACATGCTTTTGAAGAATGTCAGTTCTTGTAAAGTCATACTACCATTATTACTCAAAGCTGCAGGTGGCCGATTAATTTTTTTGCGTTAAAATAATGTAGTTTGGAGTACTTTCAATTTCAAATATATTTGTACAAAACTGATAACTTGGCTGTTGTCCTATCTAGTAGACAATGAATGGAAGTGAATTTCAGGGGCCAAAAAGATCTGCGATACTAACGTAGAACTATTTCCTCTTTGTTTTATATAAATCTAACTTCAACTTTCAGATATCGTCGAAAGTTTCAAACCATGAGTAGTAGCTTATATAAAATGCAATGAATAATATATTTCGATTTATGATTAAAAAAAAAGTTTATTTGGTGCCATAGCTTTGCGTTGAAACTGTTTTTATTGTGCCTCCTCCTAGATGTGTTGTAGTCTGGTTGAATGCAGCATCGTTAGATGGCAGCGGTAGCGGGTTTGTGGTTTGCTGCAAGACCAGTTGGTTTCTATTTCCCGCCCATGCGCTGATTCAGAGGAGGATCTCCTCCCTAACTGTTCATTCGCTTGCTTTAAAACTCTGCTTCTTTTTCTGGCCGCTAGTGCGCTGTTGTCTATGTGTGTTAACTGCAGGAAAGGAGGAAAGGATTTGCTTTCCTCCACACAAACAATCTCGCATCTTTCTCACAGTTTTCTAGCGGCACATGAGCGCGCGTCGTTTAAAACTTGATCAACCGAGGTTTGCTTATAGCTGTGAACTTAAAAATTATCGAATCTTTTTCGAATTTCAAGGCATATATTTCATTTGATATTTACTTTCAAAAGAAGAAAAATGTGAGGAGGACGTTCCTCCCTTCCCTCCCCCGAGAAACCGCCACTGAAAAAATATAGCATTTTTAATGTAACACAAAGTTCAAGAAGTCTCCGCAAGATGCCGCACATACTAAAGCGTATGCAAGCTGCCTACGATATCTCCTTACTGACTAATATAGTAAATTTTATAATGGCGCTCTAAATGGAATTTTTTAAACAGTGGTAGGCCTATAACAACGTTTCCACGAACTGAACATCGTGCCCCATTTTCCACCTCCGAAAATGAATAATAAATTTCGCACTGAGCATTCAATTGAGAACATGAGCGTCGTTTAACATGAGTCATGCTAAGCCATAATGTAACTGACTTACAAAAGCTCTATTTATGTACAATATATTTACAAAAGCTCTGTTTATGTACAATATTAATTACATATTTTAGCTATATTTTTAAATACTGATCACTGACTTTAAAGAGACAAGAACGTCAAGAGCGCCTAGAGGTTAGGCAATCTTCAGAACAATCTTACGAATGAAAGTACTGAAAGCACGCGGTGCAAATTCATACCAATGCCCATCTCTGATTTACATCATGTTAGAAAACCTGTTCCATACAGAGGGTTATAGTACATTTTTCGTCCATGTGAATATTGGAAGATAGTAAATGCGCCTGTATTAATTACCTATTCTGAAATAATAATTCATACCATACAATGGCAAAAGAAATTAACATAAAACAAGTGTACGAATTCAAGATCATAGAGCTAAGATGAGAATATACGTGAAGAAAATAAAACCCAAATAGAGAAGACAACGTGGAAGAGTCGTGGCACTAAAGCTGATGATAATAGATTATTTCAAGTGTAAGAGTTAAGAAACTTAAAAGGAAAAACAAACCCACAAGGGCAATGGAACTGGATTGAAAAATAAGGATCATTATAAAAAAAAATACATCATAAACGTTGGATGCATGAAAAACAAGAAAATACTAAATAATATAAGAGAAACATCTGTATTGAAACAATCTAATAATGCATGCATTTGCTATGTGTAAATTTTAAATGACGTAGCACATCGTTTCTTCTTCATGCTTGTACAACACGAACAGCTAGGAAGTTAGGAAGTGTGGTTCTTTGCTGCTGTTATGCCACTTTTGCTCTTTATCCACATTGTCACAAAGCAATCCATCATTTATTTATAAAACCAATTTCATTCATATTTACATATACATATAAACATATTTATATAATCAATTCCACCCTGTTACGAATTGTTTAACAATGAGGCCGCTTTCGACAATGTATTCAAAATCAATGTTTGAAATGCAGGTCAAAAATTTGTCAAATGTGTCCAATCTGGTACTGCAAATTCATTTCAAAGGAACTCTGCAGCTCAACAAACGTACAATAATATCTGTTCACGACATACGATTTGGATTTCATTTTCGAAAGCAGAGGATGTGTTCTGGTTATTTTAACGAGACGTAATATGCAAAAATATAGTGCTGTTGATAGTAACTTATGTAATTAGTGTATAATCTTGGTAATTATGGGACGAGTGAATGTTTAGCGCCTGAGTGTAAGAGCACGCTAATTTCCACGGGTATTTATAATGAAGATTATACACATGTTACATACAACGTTTTATGCTATTCTAGCATGAAAATAAGTAAAAAAACTATTATTAATTTATAAAATGTAATATTATAACGTAGTAGAGACATGAGTATTGGATATGACTTAATATATTGTATGGTTGCTAAGTAACCGTTTCTAAGACAATGTTATTTTGTTGTTCCTTTTAGCTTTTTCTTACAGGTACGTTGTGTAAAATTGTGAAGGCGGTGATGATGACGTCAGGGAATACTAGTTGCTATGTAACCTTTTCTGACACCAGTGTCAAAATTAGACAATTGTGCACTACTTATAGCGTCATAACAAGCGTGTTTTAATGATAAGATTGCATAAAGGAAATTTCGAAAACCTAGTTATGAGTGTACATGATCTGATGGTTTTACTAAATGGAAGACTTTACAAACGAAGGTACACTGTTAGGTTACTCGACTGTGTAGTTCGACCACTAGATAGAGTAAATATATAGCATTACTGAACATTAAAAATAAAATTAAAAATTGACAGGAATAAACAGAATTCTGATAACTGCGCCAATATGTCTTTGTTTTATTGCTTTGTCTTTTATTGTTATAATCATTAAGTGTATGGAACATCACTGTTTAATATTTTCTACTTATTTGTTTTTGGTTTCTGAAGATATGTTTGAGTTGATTATTGCATGTTCCCGTCACTTATTCACTTGCAACTAGGTAATGCAACATGCAACAGATGGCAGTGCGTCTACGCTTTGGCATGTGCAGCATCTAGCGAAGGCTTCGTGAAATTCATGTTACAATAAAAATATAACATTTATAAGTCATTTTTAACTTGAATAAAGACATATTCACAACAAAAACAAAAGAAAATGGAAACAGAAAAATTAGAACCTAAGTATCATCACGAATAGGGCTATTATACTTCAGCAGTAAGGAGAACATTTCACAACTCCACGGAAATAAAGAAGTCAAGTCTCTCAACTCAATCTGCCTATTCCAGTCCAGGACTTTAGCATGGAAAACCTTTCCCCCAAACTCTCGCATTCTACCTAACGTTTCTACGAAACAGAAATACGTGCTACACTTATCTCTTGCGCTAAGAGAGGCCTATAGTATTTCGTATCATATTTGTATATACAATTATTATGTAATGTATTTTCGTTCATATAAGTGGTCTTGAGGCTAGATAATGCAGAGCTTCGGAAATGTGCAAGTGGCTCTATTTGGTGCTTGTAACTTTGCGAATTGAGAAAGTCATTCTACTGGCGATTCCACTTTAGGCTCTATGGTCGCTGTTAGTGGACGAATTACAATTGGTGCGTTCATCGTGGTATCTAACAGGAACATTTCTAGCCTATATAAACTCATTTTATTCTGGGAAATGACTGATTGTTTAAGTCTGTTTTGGAAACTACAAATTGAAGCCATTTAATTTGGCATAATTTTAATTAAAATATAGCGTTTTCAGTTCGGAAGAATATCTTCAGTCACGTGGCTGTAAGAATAATTCTCATTTCATTACTTCATTGAAATACAGGTAGCGAAACTTCGCGTGCTTGAGTTGTACCCAACGCAGGATGTGTACCGAAACTCTTAATAACTTGGAGGTATACTTTCACAAATTTGTTCAGGATTTCAGTGTAGACCCTGCGTATTACATCAAAAGATATGAGAGAACATTTCGGGTTGGAAAGTAAGGCCGTATTACGGCAGATTATGTAAAGTTTGTGTCAACTTAATTTTATCCAATTAAATTATTTGCAAACTTGGCGACAGTGAAACATTGTTTCGCAGCAGATGCATTACAATAATTGCTGTTAAACTTATTACTGTCCCACAAGCCTCGCGCAATCACTATTCCGTGACACAAAACTGGCAGGAGGCTAAGATTACAGAAAACGCCGCGACTTCGAAGTCAACACGACACGCAAATCAATAAATAAAACCGCCACAACACAGAAACTGGAGGAGTAAGAATGACGATGCAGTAAAGAAGCATGGTCGCATTTTCTGATTATTTGAACTCATTAATCAACTTCACTTGTCCTTAATTACATTTTTCTTAAATATTTGTGTTCTTAAAGTGGCAGCAATTATTTGGCCACGTCACGGGATGATTTACGTCTCGGACACAGAGCGCCGCATCTTCGTGGGCACACGCTCACTTTAGTTACAAACAACTTTTATCTTCCCTCATTCCATTCCTCTCTTATTTTTCCTACTTTCTTCCTGCAGTCCTTTCTTTCATTTATTATTATTTCATGCAGTTTTCTTTATTCCGTACTTCTTTTCTTCTCCGTTACTGCAATCCTTTCTCTCTCTTCCTTTCTGTAGTCCTTTCTTTCTCCTTTACTGCAATTTTGTCCTCATTGCTACTCCTTAGTTCTTTGTTGCTTTCTTCCTCATTTCTGTACTTTATTTGCTATTACGTTACTTTACTTTGTTCGTGTATTCCTCCTTCCGTGTATTTCTTCCTTCCTTATTTTCTTTCCTCGTTCTTTCCTCATATTCTTTCATTTTTCCTTCTTCATTTGCTTTCTTCTTATATGTTTACTTATATTTATCTTAATTTTCTCTTAATCCTTCTATATTTTCTTTCTTCTTTCCTTCTTCCTTCCTTTTTATTTCTTTCTTTTCTCCTTTACTTCTTTCTTCTTTCCTTCTTTGTTTTCTTTCTTCCTTTACTTTTATTTCTTTCTTTTTTTCATTCTTTATTTTCTTTATTCTTTCCTTATTTTCTTTCCTCGTTTTTTCCTTATACTCTTTCATTTTTCCTTCTTCATTTGCTTTCTTCTTATGCTCTTCATATTTTTCTTAATTTTCTCTTCATCCTTCTATATTTTCTTTCTTCTTTCTTTCTTAATTTTCTTTCCTTCCTCCTATATTTTCTTTCTTCGTTTCTTTTCTATTTCTTCTTTTCTTCTATATTTTTTCTTTCCTTCTTTATTTCTTTCTTCCTTTTTTTCTTATTTCTTTCTTCCTTTCATTTTATATCTTTCTTCTTTCCTCCTTTATTTTTTTCCTTTTTACATTTTTCTTCTTTCCCTATATATATTTTTTCTTATTTCCTTAATTTTCTTTCTTCCTTCCCTTTTTATTTCATTCTCCTTTCCTACTTTATTTACTTTCTTCCTTTCTTTTTTATTTTCTTACTACCTTCCATATTTTCTTTCTTCTTTCTTTCTATATTTCATTTCTTCCTTTCATTTTATTTCTCTCTTGTATTCTCCTATAAGTTCTTTCTTCTTTCCTTCTATATTTCCTTTCTTTATTTCATTCTTCTTTCCTATTTTCCTTCCTTTTTATTTCCTTCTTCTTTCCTTCTTTATTTTCTCTCTTCCTTCCTTATTTTCTTTCTTCTTTCCTTCTATATTTCCTTTCTACCTTTCTTTATTTCATTCTTCTTTCCTATTTTCCTTCCTTTTTATTTCTTTCTTCTTTCCTTCTTTATTTTCTCTCTTCCTTCCTTATTTTCTTTCTTCTTTCCTTCTATATTTTCTTTCTTCCTTTCTCTTCTATTTCTTTCCTTCTATATTTTCTCTCTTCATTCCTACTCTATTTTCGATCTTCTTTTATTCTTTAATTTCTTTCTTACTTTCCTTCTTACTTTCTCTCTTCTTTTCGTCTTTATTTTCTTTCTTCTTTCATTCTTTAACTTCTTTCTACCTTTCTTTTCTCTCTCTATTCTTTCCTTCTTTATTTCCTTTCTTCTTTCCTTCTTTATTTTAGTTCTACCATTGTTTTATTTATTTCTTCTTTCCTACTTCATTTTCTTTCTTTTTTCCTACTTTATTTTCTTCCTTCCTTCTCTACTTTGTTTCGTTTCTTTATTTTGTCTCTTTTCTCCTTTATTTTCTCACTTCCTTCTTTATTTTCTATATTTCTCGTATTGGTTTTTAATCTTTTCTTAATCTTCTCTTCAATCCCTATTTATTTGCTTTCTTCTTTCTTTTTTATTTTCTTCTTTTCTTTTCTCCTTTGTTTTCTTCATTTCTTCCTTCTATGTTTCTCTCTTCTTTCTTTATTCTCTTCCTTCTTTCTCTATTTTCTGTCTTCCTTCCTTATTTTCTCTCTTTTCTCCTTTATGTTCTCCCTTTCTTCCTTCTTCATTCCCTTCCTTTCTTACTTTACTTCTTTCATCTTTATTTTCTTTCTTTCATATTTTTTATTTCTTTTTTCCTCTTCCTTCCTTCTTTATTTCCTTTCTTCCTTATTTTTCGTTTCTTCTTTATATTCTTCTTGTCATGCCTTATTTTGTTTCTTTTTTTCTTCTTTATTTCCTTCCTTATTTTCTTTCATCATTCCTTTCTATTTTTTCTTCCTTGTTTTTTATACCTTTTATTATTTTGTTTCCTCATTTTTCTTCTTATCTCTTCTTCATATTTTTATGTCATTCTAGTCTCATTTTTTATATCTTTCTTCTATTGTCTTATTTTTCTTAAATTATTGCCTTCATTTTGACTGTCCTTTTCTTATATCTTTTGAACCATTACACACACCTTACTTTCCAATTCAAAGAACTGATGTGGATTGTTTGTTCCCCACAAAATTTCATCAAAATTCCCCAAAAATTTTATTGGATGCAATGTGTTATATGATCTTCACATAATAGCCTACCATATAACATTGTTTCAAGCGTTTGTAGATATAATTTCCCAGCAACACCTTCTGGTGTAAGTAGGTGAAACTTGGGAGGGAACTGAAGCCAAATTTAAAATAGTTACACACCATAATCAAAACCGTTTTGAGATTCATACTCGAGGCATAACACGTAACGTAAGCGGCGTTACCTTTGGAGCGACTCTCGTATTTGCCTGAATGATGTCAAAACAATAAACATCTCTTCGTTCACTGTTATTTGTACATGCATTGCATATATCTTATATTTTCGTATAGGCCACTGAAAAAAAAAAAAACTTAACGGTACAGTAAAGTTCACTATTTTTACCAAATTCAGTTTTCTATGTATTATAAAAATGAATTTTCGAACAATAAAAATG
Organism: Periplaneta americana; assembly: GCF_040183065.1. NCBI lineage: Eukaryota > Metazoa > Arthropoda > Insecta > Blattodea > Blattidae > Periplaneta > Periplaneta americana. The sequence goes on from NC_091127.1 coordinate 127,396,042, forward strand.
AAACATACAAAATCAACCAGGAAAAATATCCGAGGCAGTAACGATACCAGTCAGTCCACTTTGCTTTATGTGAGGTGCTCAACGCTAATGACGAGTTTCCATCCGAATGATTCGACTTCAATTAATACAAATGCTCGATTTCATTCCCCTTGACCTCTTCGGAATTAATGGAAGACGGGGAGAGAGAAGACGAACCAACTTTTATTCCCAAGAAGCCGTCCGAAATTCAAACGTTCGTCGTCGGCAGTAAAAGTTGTAAATGGGTAATGAAATTCCATTCCCTACCTACTGCGTAGTCGGTTCTCTCCGAACATTTCGATTTGCTCCGACAAGATACTTACAGTATTGCTACTGGAGATTCACTGTTTTTGATTTAATGTGCAAATAAATGTGAAGGCGGGGAAAGGCAAAGGCTACGATCTTGACTTGCAAGCTTCAGGGTGGACCGAAGAGGGGGTATCGATTCGCCACATCACCGTACGAACCGAGGCTAGCCTTCCGTCACAATATTACGTCGCGCTATCTGTATTGGTGTGTTGTTGAATGTTAGTTTAATCACAAGTGCTTGCGTATGTATGTTATATATTAATTTTGTGTAAAATGGCTCATACTGAGAGAACACTGAGGTTATTATTTGTGCAGGAACATCATTTATTTTTACTAACATTTCTAATATTAACCTGGCTTGGATTAACGGTTGAGAACCGGAAACACCGTTTGCTACCCCCTTCCACGACTGGAGTTCGATGATACTGGCGAAAAATACAAACAAATCACTTTACCAGATATAGGAGGGAAGAAAAGTAGTTCATCCATTCACGTAAACTAGGAAATATCGCGATTTTGAATTTGATAATTTTCATTAGGTTTTCGTTTAATCAAAATACAGTACGGTACTATATTAAAAATAAGTGTTTTTACTCACGAACTAAGTCATCCATTCGGACGTATTCATTATGCAGTGTTTATTATATACTGAATACTGCACATTAGCATACAATATAGAGAACGAAGTTAAATTCGAAAATAATCATAATATAGATATTTAAAAACATTTTTGAAAATGGTGGCCGTTGATTTCGATACAGGTTTCAGTTCTTTTGTGCATATTATCGCACTATAGACTATTGTACCTAATTCTAATTGCCAGTTTCGTCATTCGTACTAGTAACTCATGTTGAAATAATTCTGTACCAACTCTATAAAAGAGTACCTTACATACTGTAAATTCAATCTTCATTTCTGCCCGATCCGAAAAGATAAAATTACTCAGACATGCTACCTACTGTCCGTCCAAGTGGTTTTGTCGTAGGGTCGTAGAAAGGAGAGAAATCACGTGACAGTTAATTACTTAACGAGGCCCTGTTATTTAAGTTATTTTAAATGATTGTATAATATTGCGTAGACATTCAATTCCTAACAGAAATTAACGTTTTCGTAAAAGAGCTAAGACAGCCCAGTCACCAGCCTTTACAGGGGCGAGCAGAAGCGAGTGGGAGAAATTGGGATGCGACGTATGCAAACGGACGACAGTACCTGCGCTAAAATATGATTCAATATTGAAAGGTCTTTCGTCACTGGAAAACGCGAATATGTTTCTGGAACGTACTATATTCACTAACTCAGTACTATTTACTATGACCGTGAGGCCCTGGTTCTGTGTGAAGGACGGTTGGAAGTTTACTAGTAGAGGGGGTGGGAGTGAAGTACATTCAAAAACTCAGGTACAATAAAAATTGAAGTAAAAATAAAATGATGTTCCTGTAGAATTCAAAGAGAAACCGCTTTCAACCTGGACGTATGAAACGAAATGTGCTTACAACGATAGGAGATCGACACCACATTTAGACTACATATTAAAATAGCGGATGGAAGAAGACAAAATAAAAATTTTTAATTTTCATAGTATAAGAAAATATCCTTGGTTAATAGTGTGCTCTGAGACAAATAAGTTACATTGTTACACCTGTATTATTTTTGAGGATGAAAATGAATGGTCATCATCTTCTTGTTGGGTCTGTGTCACAAAAATGTTGGTAGAAAAGCCGAAGAGCATCTGCTGTATAAAAATATATAACATAAGCAGATATTTTTCAGCCTACCCAGTACTTACGTCTTAGCTTCGCCACTGATCAACACTTCATCTCACTTGTAAGAAAAGACAAACTCACATGAAAAGAGAAAACTTCTGTCTCTTAACGAGGTAATACAAACGAGGAAAATAACAAAAACGAATAACATTCTATACGAAAAAAGAATTATTATCAACGGGTTTTAAATTAAGCATTCCCCTACACAACCACGGTGTACAGTTACTTCGTTAAGGGTATAAAACAGTGCCACTTGTATTTTAAAAATACTCTTGGGGGTGCTTGTGAGGACTATTGAATATGAGAAGACATTTTTTTACCACGGCTCAACCCTTGGGAATCGATAAAAAATTCACAAACTCTGCCAGCATAAAAAGACAACGAAACCAGGAGTGATGATAAAGTTGACTAGATGAGAGACAACAATAAAAAGGAAACACTGAAAAGCAAAATGGAAAAATCATGAAAGTCGTAGAGGGAATTGCGTCATGGGGTGGCAAGTACCATGGGACTTCTTGGTACGAGTGTAACAGAGGGAGTCACTTTCATTCAACCGTTCTGCTCTATTTGGGGGTGGAAAAATGATTGATTACTAGAGGTTTCGATTTTGCACCCTCTGAACAACACCGCTATGACGTCACATGATATCGAGTGTTTCAACTCCTCCCTATCCTGTCAGACATCATAAAGTCATCGCCGGAGTTAAGAGATGGGTTTTATCTTGCGGAAAAGAATACAGGGAGACCTAAATTTGTGTCGACAGTAATGAACAACGTACAATGATCGTATCTTGCAGCACTAGCTATAATTAAGTTGAACATTAAGAAATCTAATTTCATGAAGCGTCCTCTAATCTAAGAGGTTAAATAAATAACCAAAGAGATACAACACTACTTGAAAACAATAAAAATAAAATTAATATAATAATTTCTACGCATGTGCTCATGTGAAAAAAAACGAAACTGTTATACATTATCCTCCAATAAAATGAAGAATCTGAGTGAGAGCGTACATAGACGATTTTGTTTAAAACACATATTTTAGAAGAGGCATAAAAAGGACTTTTTCAATTATTTTTTTATTTTTTTTTTAACTTGGTTATTTAACGACGTATCAACTACGAGGTTATTTAGCATCGATGGTATTGGTGATAGCGAGATGGGGCCGAGGATTCGCCATAGATTACCCGACATTTTCCTTACGGTTGGGAAAAACTTCGGAAAAACTCAACCAGGTAGTCAGCCCAAGCGGGAATCGAATCCGCGCCCGAGCGCAACTTCGGATCGATAGGCAAGCGCCTTAGCCGACTGAGCTACGCCGGTGGCTCAAATTATTAATGAATAATAAATTCACAACGTTTCGAAGATTGGTTCTATCTTCGTATTCAGGTTAAAAAAAAACCTGGGTGATAAGCTAGAGCTAGGAAGTTGGTACCGAAATTATTAAGTTGTGTGAGATTGGACTATATCTTTACCGAATGAACAGTAGTAACGCGGCTCTTTAGAGGCAACAAACCAGCACAACAAACATGTACAGTCGGGTGGTAATCAAACTTGTTTTTGTGGCAACTGTCAATTAGAACCTTCGTAATTTCAGTCTAAAGAATATAGGCCCTACGTATAAAATTAACAACTCGGATACATAGTGATATGTCTGTGACTTCTTAAAATAGTTCATGTATATATACTTATGACTTTTAAGGAACCTATAGGTTCATTGCCACCCTCACGTAAGCCCACCATCGGTCCCTATCCTGAATCAGATTGTTCCAGTCTCCACAATCATACCCCACCTTCCTCAAATCCATTTCAATATTATCCTCCCATCTACGTCATGGCCTCCCCAAAGGTCTTTATCCCTCCGGCCTCCCGACTAATACTCTATATGCATTTCTGGATTCGCCCATATGTGCTACATGCCCTGCCCATCTCAAATGTCTGAATTTAATGTTCCTAATTATGTCAGGAGAAGAATACAATGCGTGCAGTTCTGCGTTGTGTAACTTTCTCCATTACCTGTAACTTCATCCCACTTAGCCCCAAATACTTTCCTAAGCATCTTATCCTCAAACACCCTTAACCTCTGTTCCTCTCTCAAAGTAAGAGTCCAAGTTTCACAACCATACAGAACAACCTGTAATATAACTGTTTTATAAATTCTAACTTTCAGATTTTTCGACAGGAGACTGGATGATAGAAGTTTCTCAACCGAATAATAACAGGCATTTCCCATATTTATTCTGTGTTTAATTTCCTCCCTAGTATCATTTATATTTGTTACTGTTGCTCCCAGATATTTGAACTTCTCCACCTCTTCAAAAGATAAATTTCCAATTTTTATATTTCCATTTCATACAATATTCTCGTCACGAGACATAATCATATACTTTGTCTTTTCGGGATTTACTTCCAAACCTATCTCTTAGTTGCTTCCAGTAAAATTCCAATGTTTTCCCTAATCGTTTGTGGATTTTCTCCTAACATATTCACGTCATCCGCATAGACAAGCAGCTGATGTACTCGAGTGTCATTTATATTTGTTATTTGCTACTGTTGCGCCAATCATATATATATGTATATGTATATATATATATATGTTCAGAAAAAAAAACTATTTTATGTAAATGTTCATTCTACGTCACAAGACGCGCCTGGAGCAAATCTGCACAGTGATTGTTATAGGCAACCTACCTAACTGAATAGTTATATTAAGTTTGAAATTTAAGAAATAAAGGGAAAAAACATAATATCCCATTCCCACTAAGAAAGATAAGTAATTTTAGTTATCAAAATTAAACGATGTCTATAGACCATAGATGTCCAACTGTAACTCGTACGAGGTAACCCCTGGCGTAAGGAACCCGCAGCGCATATCCTTTAAGGTCATTTTTCCTATTTTCTATGGAAACTTATTGACCTTAGCAGAGCATGCTTGGCGTGCAATATCTCCTGGTTCTATAGGCGTTTGGTCATCCATGCTAAAGCCTATATAATTATTTATAATGAAACGATTTATGCCATAAGAACTGTTTCGTTTTTCAAGATGTACATTATCAAAATACCGCAATGGAGGCTCAGTGCTACCACGCTGGGCTTATAAGCCAGAGGTAACGAGTTCAAATCCCGGTCGATCCATCTAGAATTTATAACTTGTGTTGGACAAGCCCGTGGTCCAGACAACACAGAAGATTCCTCCGGGTACTTCGGTGACATCCCAACAATTGTCCGTCATCATCACCACGAACATGATCATCATCATTCATTCATTGCGAGTGCAATGTAAGCACACTGCCTGTGGTGCACTCTGATAAATTAGTGGTCTACGACTCTCGGCACTAGCCACGCTGGTAGAGTCCAGGGCGAATACTTGTAATTTGTATCAACTAATTAGTCTATTTACAACCATATCCGCATGGGACTTTAGGCTATCGTGGTGATAGTGTTCAGAAACTGACTTTTGGATATTATTCATCATTTAGGTGTTTCCTTACTTCCTCATCCGCTTAATTCGACAAAATGTGAGCTACTCTTGGGATGTTATTTCGGAGCTACTCTTGGGATGTTATTTCAATACAGTGCGTCCATAGAAATATTCCGCGATTATAAGCTGCTATAATTTTTTAACTACAGTAGAGCGTCTCGTTTAGGCACAGTGAAAACGTAAACGAAGTGCAGGTAACGTGTGGGGGAGGACGAGCCGTACGATAAACACGAGGGATGCACAAGGTTTTAGTTACGGCATTTATGGCGGAACATTAATTTAAATTATATTTTCCAAAAACACACAAAACAAAATTCCATAACGTTATCATATACACATTTTAACAAGCAATTGTAACGTTCAAATAATTCAATATAACAAATCAAATTTTGCTACTTATAGATGTGATGTTCTTTCAAGCACCATTTTTTACAGTCATAAATTTCATTCAATTCAATTCAATGTATTTGGCCATTAGACATACAGTTTTAGGCTTCGTCAGAATACATTGAAAAAACATATAAATACATTAAAAAAAAACACTAATAATAGAAACAGTAAAATTTAAGTAATACAATGAAAACATGAAATTATTTGAAATTTTTAAATTGAAAAAAACTAACTAAACTGCAATTAAACTTATTTATTAAAATACAATTTCATACACATTTGTGTTGAAAAACTCAGCAACAGAAAAATGATTGTAACTAATCTAAATAACTTTATTTATTAAAAAACAATTTCGTGTGAATTTATGTTAAGAAACTCATCTACAGAGTAGAAAGGATTAATTAAAAGCCAATTATAAAATCTAGCTTTGAAACTATTGGTTGGTAACTTATAATATTGACTGGGAAGCTTATTATATAATTTCATCCCCATGACAGAAAAATTTGTACTAGTTTTATGTAATCTACAGTATGGAATATTAATTTGTTCACTATTTCTAATTTCATGATCGTGTATATTGGCTATTAATGAGTAATTGTCTATATTTTGTCGAGTGTAAAGGACTAGGTCGTATAGGGGAGCTGCAGGTAAGCCCGGTCAGTTGGGAATGCCGGTCACCTCTTTATCTCCAAAACAATAATTCGATTTTGTCTTCTGACTGGTGCTGCACTTTTGGAAGGATGACATTAACTATGTGCAAGACTCTTTTTGCAGTAGTTGAAGCCTAGGTGTTACTAGGAGTGCTTGTATGTTTTCATTGATATTCTTGTAAATCAAAAGGAACTTCAGGCTGCTACTGTAAGTAATTAATCTTGTTTTATTTAATACTTTCACACTAGGAATATACCCATACATGTTGCTAGTCAATGAGTATCAGTTTGATATTGGTACCTACATTCATTAATTTATGGTTGCATTTTTACAAACTGTCTGCAATGAAGGCAGTACCGGTCAACTGACCGCCATTACCTTCACTATACCGGGATTACCTTCGTGTGAATATAACATTTCGAAATGCATCTCATGCATTATGTCAAGTGATATAGTTTCATTCTTAATAGTTCATGCGTTTAATATTACTTATTTATTTTTTATTAATTATTTATTCATTAGTTAATTAATTAATTATGTATCTGTGTATCTACTCATCTATTTATTTATTTTTGCATTTAATTGAGATGGTTAGCAAATACAAGCGTAAGACAAACAGAGGCAGCTTGACAGCAGAAGATCTTCAGAGAGCCCTAAGAGCTATACAGGATGGAAAGTCCATCAGGTCAGTGTCGAAGTCTACTGGAATCTCCTTCAGCACACTTTAGGAGAGGATAAGAAACAGAACTATAATGATCTTAAATTAGGGAAAAAAAGTGAATTTTTACTCCTGACGAAGAAGCAGAGATGTGCAACCAGTTAAAAGTTTTGGCAAATTCCTTCTATGATCTTACGCCAAACGATGTAAAGCATGCAGCCTTTGAGTTTGCTAAGCAAATAAAATAGAACATGAACATCCATTCTCCAAAGAAACAAAAATGGCAGGACGTTATTGGCTTGAAGGTTTCCTGAAGCGAAACCTTTCTTTGTCTTTGAGAAAATCAGAGGCAGTAAGTATTAACCGCATTAAAGATTTCAATAAGGAAGAAGTACGAAATTTTACACTAATCTTGAGGATGTTTTTCTAAGATATGGATTCTCGGCATCACATGTCTACAATGTAGACTAAAGAGGGATTGGAACCTGAAACAATTTTTGGTACCCAAGGGCCAAAAACGAGTAGGATCAGCTACAAGTGCAGATCGTGGCACACACGCCACTGTGATGTGTGCCATGAGTGCTGCTGGGAACTATATTTGCCCGGTGTTTATATTTGCTCGGAAAGGAATGTGTCCGACTCTTGAAAAAGGCGGACCTCCTGATGCACTGTACAGCTGTTCCAAAAATGGATGGTCCAATAAACTTTTCTTGAAGTGGTTGGAACGTTTTGCCCATCATTCCCGTCTTACACCAGAAACCCCTAACCTTCTGATCCTTGACAACCATTACTCACATTGCACCTTAGAGGCATATGAATTCTGCAGGGTAAAAAGTACTGTTATGGCTTCATTGCCACCCCACACCTCTCACAGAACCCAGTCACTTGATGTGACATTCTTTGGACCTCTCAAGACGGCATTTAATGAGTGTGACATCTATATGAAAATGAACAAGTAAAAGTGTATCAGACCTGATGATCTTGCCAGAGTTGCAAACATAGCAAATGCTTTGTCAGATTTTGAAGAAACAGGAATTTTCGCTTTAATTCCCAATTTGTCTCCAGATTATACTTATTATAACCCTGATCTTCACCCAGCCACATCATAGAGTAATCCCTCTAATCAGTCAAATATCTGCTCATCTGATCCTGTTTCTGCTCCACCTGAGTGCAATGTTGCAGTCAACCGTTTCTATAACTGTCAGTAAAACACCAGGAGAAAAGAAAAAACGCAATTACATACAAATCAGTATTTCCGAAATTTTGAAAGAGGTATCAGCTGGAACTATTACATCTAACAGTAGAAGATCAGGAGGAACAAAAAAGCAGCACTCTGAAGTACTCACTTCTACACCTATGAAGAAAACGTTTGAGGCTAAAAAACAGAAGAAACTATCGCAGAAAAAGAAAAGAAATACGATCCTAAAAGGTCTGCTGCGAAGAGATCTGATGCAAAGAAAAAACTCCCAAAGAAGTTGTTTGAATCTTCATCAGAGGATAATGATCTAGTCGTGTGTGATAACAATGATGATGAACTGAGAGTGGCAGAATGAAGTGCTCTCTGTGCAATGATTATGGTACCAAGCTGCTGAAAGTGGGTACCTGCAGAGTGTAGTGGTTGTGATAGTGCCAAGGGGTATGAATGTGACTACTGTCTTAACATGACTGATTAAATTCCGTTCAGAGGCCTAAGAAAAACTTTTAACTATATCTGTAACTGAAAAAATATAAGACTGTGTTTCATGTAACTTCCTTAAGGCGGATTTGTAGCTAACAAAATATTGTATGCAGTTATTTTGTTGTTTTAAATATAATTTCTAACTTTTTTGAAGAAAGACAGATATAAACATAAGATTTTTAATTTACATATTCATTATAACATTGTTTTTGTGTAATTGCATTTATTGGTACACACATTGTAACGTAGAAAATATTAAATAAATCATATAATAGGTTGTTCCCTTTAAATTCAATTGTAAATTTCATGATCGTTATTACCTTCACATGCTGAGAATGCCGGTCAATGCAGTGGTCTTTAATTAAGGAATTTATATAAAAACTAGCAACTGTTTATAAACTGTAAATAGATGCAGTTGAAAGTGGATAGTTCAACAGTTCTAATGCCTTCACTAAAATTCAAGTTGGATTATTAGTTGTCTGATACAGTCACATTTTGCTTAGGTGACCGCCATTGCCTGCATCTCCCCTATATATAAATTTATAAATTTATGACAGTTAATATCTGTGATTGTTTGAAAAGAGGTCGCAATGTTCTCTGTATGGCTAGTATAATATCACCGTTTTCTGTACAGTATCTAAATAAATTGAACTTTTAGAAGGGATAATTATGTTTAGGAAATAGTGTTGTCACTTCAGAGAAATATACTGTAGTTTCGTTAATTCGGCCAACTAAGACTGTGATATTATGTTAGTCTTAAAGAGAATGACATTCATGGCCGTAAAAAACATCATAAGTATCAAAATCTGATTTGTTATAATGAATTATTTCAACGTCATAATTGATTGTTTGTTAAAATGTATATATGATAAAGTTATGAGATTTGTTTTCTTTTGTTTTGTGTGTTTTTGGAAAATATAATTTCAATTAATGCTCCGCCATAATGTTGTAACTAAAACCTTGTGCATCCCTCGTGTTTATCGTACGGCTCGTCCTCTCCCACAAGTTACCTGCACTTTCTTTAAGTTTTCACTGTGCCTAAACGAGACGCTCTTGCGCCCAGCACATACCAATATACAACAGAGTAACAAACGACTACGTATCGGGCAAAGTTTATTCCCTTTTTAAAAAAAAAAGTTACGACTTACAGAACATTTTTTTTCTGGGAAAACCAGTTATAGAAAAGTATTATGTGTCTTTTTTCTTGAGTTATTTATGATGTTCTGCCATAAGTAATTTTTAGATTCATTATTTTTCCTTGAACTATCACCGAATCAAACCTCATCCATCCATCCATCCATCCATTTACTTCATTTGGCAGAGTTTGTTTCATAGTGCATGTAAGTTATTAGTTATAGTCCCGTCGCTCTAATTTCCGGCAGCCAATCGCATTACAGGTCGGCTACATTTAAACGTGTGCGTCTTGTGATTCGCTGAGGAAGACGTTATTCATTTCTTAAGGCTCGATAAATACTTAATATAATCGCCCGCCATTTTGGCTCTTTCGTTGGCGTTTGCAGAAAGCACACGAAGACGTTATTTGCCGCTCAATGATTTGCTGAATTACAGTGCGTTTGATTTATTATCATAGGAGCTACGACATGATAATGTTTAACGGTGTGACAAATAGATTCCTCGTATGGTAGCTCGGCAACGAAAGAACAAAAATGGCGAACGATACTATCTACCTAGACTTTATAGAGCCTTCACTTCCTAAGACGTAAGCAAAGAGGAGGAGTCACGCCGGGAATAACAGAGTCACGACTATAGTTATGATGATAGTGATGATGTTTATGATGATGATGATCATCATCATGTGTCGTTAGTTTCACAATAAAAAATTAATAAAATTGCGTATAAATGTAATGAAATGTTGGCTATAGAGTGCTTACGTAATAAATCAGCCATAAATTAGACTGTAATATGCAATAACTATACATCACAAGTAAATGAACTAGTTAGTATATCCGATATCGTAGAGTAATGATAATGAAATTAAAATATTTGAGATAAAGTAATGTTCTTTCGTTCTTTGCACCAATAATAATAAAAAAGAGTAGGGGTAATATTAATTTACTTTTCTTACTACTTTTACTTTTATTTATGTCGAAGAAGGAAATGAACAATCAGTTTACCCAATCATTTCCTCTTAGACAAACTTTAAATACTTTAAGATGGAAGTAGTCAGTCGGTCGGAAAGAAATAAAAGATTAAAGATTAACTGTCACTAAGATTAAAAGCGCCACTCCACTACACCTCAACAGGAAGCGTAACATTCCAAAGATCTTCAACTATTTCTTCAAACTATGCATGCAATTCCAAGTTAGTGATATCACATGCAACCTTCGAGTGCGCTTGTACCCCGCTCAACTTAGTAACAATGGTGGCATGTGCCACTAAATCAATATGTATTACTGCTTCTGTCTTATCAGCAATCAGCATCAACATATATTCCCCTCCCGCTTTTTTTCACCGCGGTTCCTGAACCAACTAACGCAGAAGAATGATTTATATTTCTTTCCTTTCTAACCCTCTGGTCCTTAACCCCTTTTCACAGTGTCATGTTCCTCGCGTAGCTGTGTTTCAGTCAGGCACAAATACGTAATATAAATAAGATTTACATATTACAAAGCTTCATCCCAAAAATAACTATAACCGATCATGTCAATACGAAAACCTTTTATAAATTTACTTTCTTGTTGTAGTGTATCTACTGTATTGTATTTCACAGAACGTAGCAAATTCAGTAATTTTGTGAACTGTGAACACTGCTGGAAGTTTACGTACATACACCTTTAAAATAACCTCCTCCGCTTATAAAGAAAACATTTTTGTCAGCATTGACACACGCTCTCGTCATGAAACAATACTAACAATACCATCCCATCGCACCTCCTCATACTCATCCTCTTTCACAATAGCCTTGCCAAGACTCTGGAATTCGTTACCTGCTAGCATCAGGGACTGTCGAAATAAAATTGAATTCAAACGCAAACTTACTAGGCACTTGGTCAGTAATTGAGACTCGTTCAGACATGGTTTCTTGTAAATAGTTATCTTAATCTATCACAAAATATCTCAATATATGGTAATTTCATCACTATAGAATTTTGTTGTTCTAGGTTTAATTTGTAATTCAGTAAATACAAAAATATTCTTTGTTCTTAACTTCTTTGATAAAATGCCTAGCTTTCATTACTCAGGTAATCTCGTCGTACTTTAATTTTTATTGTAATTGTAATTGTAAATTTAATATTAATTGTAATTTTATTCTTCATATTATAGTTGTAATCCCCTGGTAGAAGGGCAGAGAAGGCCAGATGGCCTTATCTCTACCAGGTTAAATAAATACTACTGCTGCTGCTGCTGCTGCTACTGCTACTACAATTATTGGAAACAGTCCTGAAAAAACATTTTCTTAATTGATTAAACGACGATCTTACTCGTGTTAATTATGTAAGTATGTGCGGCTTACCAGCTGTTTCGTTGCTACTTGACACCATCCTCAGAGCCTTCTGTGTCTCGGCGCCATCTCAACTTCGCTGCCTGTTGTGTGGGTGCATTTGTATGATGAAGAGTTGTGTCAAATAGTGTGTGTGTTCTGAAATTGATCTGTGTGTTGAGAATTTGATTAGGGTGTGTTTTAGTGTGTCTGTATGTATGTGTGGTTGGCATTAATTATGTGTTCGGCATATGTAGATGCATTGTGTCCTCTGGTTATTGCTTTAATGTGTTCTTTGTATCGAGTTTGGAATGATCTGCCTGTCTGTCCAATGTAGAAACTGTCGCAACTATTGCATGTGAGTTTGTATACACCTGTGTGGTTGTATTTATTTGTTTGTGTTGTTTGTATTGTTTGTGTGTTGAGATGTCTTTGTAGTGTTTTTTCTGTTCTGTATGCTATGTTGTATTTCTGTTTTCTGAATGAGGATGCGATCTTGTGTGTGTTTTTGTTTTCGTATGTTAGTGTGATGGCAGCGAAGTTGAGATGGCGCCGAGATACAGAAGGCTCTGAGGATGGTGTCAAGTAGCACCGAAACAGCTGTAAGCCGCACATGCTTACATAATTAACATTGATCGCCATTTAATCAATTGTTTATATTAAAGTGTTAAAAGTAGTGTACGAAAGATTCAACATGGAACATTTTCTTGTTTTATTGTAACTATTTACTGTATTGTATTTCATAGAACGTAGCAAATTCAGTAATTTTGTGAACTGTGAACATTGCTGGAAGTTTACGCATACCTATACACCTTTAAAGTAATCTCCTCCACTTATAAAGAAAACATTTTTGTCAGCATTGATATATTTATTGTAAACAGTTCTGAAAAAAAAAAAACATTTTCCGGAGTTGAGTGTAGGATTTGCGTTTTAACTGTGTTGACTTCCTGTGCTGAAGAGAACCGACGCCCACAAAGCTCGTATTATACGCGAAATAGGCCTACAAGGCGTAATTTCAAAGAAATTTATAGGATGTGATTTCGTATTATTAAGTCGAATTTGTACGCTTTACCACAATTTCTAAATCAGTAGTAAGTAGCCTACGTATGTGTAGGTTATACTATTTCCAGCTCACAATGTTGTAAAGAAATATAATCCTGTTCTCAAATGGTGGAATCCACTCAGAAAAATATTTTCATCTTCCTTAGGGATGATCTTACTTTTTTGGGGTAGAATGGGAGTGTGTGGGTTAGTACGAAGTTTGTTCTCGTGCTGTGTTACTACCCGACCGCAATAAATCAGTTAATTTTCGAATATTGTGCCGTACTAAACTAATATGATTTTGTAATTTTCAATTATTGCTATTATATTATTTATTCCATTGACGCTACACGCGTGAAACAAAATAAATCTTAGAATTTGAAACTATATGTCAGATTTAGGGAACTATGTTTTCTGTCATAACTTAACAAAGCTCCCAACCCACCACACTTCCTACCGTGCGTTTTCTGCTAGGAAAAGATAACTACCCCAAAACAGTAACAGCCCCTTCCTGCTGGTTTACTTCTTTCTCGCAAGCAAGTGCCATCAATTCAGAGCTGTTCTATACCCATATCTATTTACCTCCAACAGTTTGAAATTTAAGAATGTATGTAAGCAATTTGTTATGAGTAATTATTAATTTTAGATGTTATTCTATTTTAATTTAGTCATGTAAATTTATTATCTATCGAATCCTCCCCTGAGTACGAGAACACTCTCTTTCAGGAGAGTGCTAGAATTTTTTAAATTTATAATTTCTTTGCATTGTATTTTTCTAGCAATAAACAATATTATTATTATTATTATTATTATTATTATTATTATTATTATTATTATTACCTAATTTCCTTTACCTAATTTCTCACGCCTTACCTAATTTGTCATGCTTTATCTAATTTCTTACGCCTACCTAAGATCTCACGTCTTTACCTAATTTTCACATCTCTACCTAATTTCTCACGCCTTTATTATAATTTTCACGCCTTTACCTAATTTCTCACGTATTTACATGCTTGGAGAGTACACACACAATTATTCTATCAGTCTCGAGATCCATTACAAGATCAAGATGATCCACACCTGTGGAGTAACGGTTAGCGCGTCTGGCCGCGAGACCAGGTGGCCCGGGTTCGAATCCCGGTCGGGGCAAGTTACCTGGTTGAGGTTTTTCTGGGGTTTTCTCTCAACCCAATATGAGCAAATGCTGGGTAACTTTCGGTGCTGGACTCCGGACTCATTTCACCGGCATTATCATCTTCATTTCATTCAGACGCTAAATAACATGAGATGTTGATACAGAATCGTAAAATAACCTACTAAAAAAAAGATCAAGATCATACGAACTTCTTTTGATTTTCTCCTTTCTAATACCCGCTCATTAGATCTTAGGAGTTGTTTTGGCTAAAAAAAAAAGCAGTAAAGTTGATCATCTTGTGTGTGACGCGATGCGATGGTGCAAACTGTAAATAAGTAGCTCCGAAACGTCGGAGAAATTAAATTTCATAGGTTACAAACTGAAAATCTTCTTCATAGCCGATTAGAGTGAAACCCTGAAATCTCATAACAGTTGAAGATGCGTTCTGAAGAGGGCGACAGCAGCGAGATTGAAAGGGGTAAATTACTATGCAAGCATTATACGCAGAAACAAGAGCATCTGGCTGTAAGGACTTTATTGCGCGAGCCAGTAGAAGTAATCTGCCATATTAACTAACTAGTCATCTCCAAGACACCAAAAAAGTTTAATTCTGTCCCGCGGTGATCATTTTAATTTCCTGCCCCCAACTGTATCAATCTCCCCCTCCCAACCACTCTCTTCCTTCTACCCTCTCTCTCTTTTTTTATTTTATTTTTAATATACGTCACTCTCATGTGAGATGATATCTTGCCCCCTTACGCCAGCTGTCCCCGATAAACCTCCCCACCCTTAAACGGGGAGACGCGGGGTGGGTCGATACCACCCCTTACCCGAGCCAGACAGGTCTATCTCCAGCCTGAAGCACCAAGATCGAGTCCTGTCATAGGTGTGAAAGAGCGATGTGAGTCTCTCCAGGTCGGAATCAAAAGAAAAATAGAACTTGTGAGGAAAGTATGTAATGCGCCTTGCATTTAGTGGCCTGTTTTTAATCGAATAACTTATTTTTTCGATATTGTTTTGTTTTATTGAGCATAATATGTACATAGTAATCATGAACATTACATTTAGTCCGTCTGGAATTGCATCTCCATTTGATCTTTTCACATTTTTCTTGGTCGTCTGAAGTTACAGTAGAGGAGGCAAGACCTGTCCTGTGACCTCATCATGTGCCGTGGCTATATCACCAATGGGTATGGAGGGGGAAGATAGGTTTTAGTCTGAGATGAACTTCCGCATCGGTAGATTGGTGTAAATTAAACTCACATGCCAAGTCTCGCCTCCTCATCTGTACTTCTGCCTATCAGATTACATATGGAAGAAAACTTTTATATTATTCTTTGGTCATATACCTCAATAACATGTCGATGCAATTTTTTTCGACTATTTCGTTTATATTACGTTATTCCATTTTCTGCCAATGAAGTGTAATGAAATTTTGAATTCCAACCAATCACAGTCATACATCGCGATCATTTCTGTAGCTCGATTTATCACTATCAATTTATCGCATGTTCGTTCTTTTGTTTAATCAGTGTCGCCAACTGTTTCCACGTAAGTCGATGAGCATGAATCCATTGTACTAAATAAAGTGTGAAATCCTACTTCCACATCTACATCTTCATCTTCTAATTCCATGTCCATTGTATTTAAAGAAAATGACACTCCTTCATAACAAGTTAATTTTATTAATCAGGTTATTTGTAATTATACTATATAATGCTTAAATTAAATTATGATTTCAGCAGATAATGAAAACATAGTTCTGTTATAACAACAAGAGAAAGGCGCAGTAAGCCTACATGTAATTAACATTTTTAAACCTGTATTTCGCTTTTCTCAATTGGCATCACAGGATAACATTCAATTTCTTTATTGCAGTAATCGTATTCATCTATTTCGACTTCACAATGTCTGAATAGGTTAAGTATTCATAAATATACAATTTTTTTAAATTTTGTGAGCGAATTTTAGGAATATAATTATTATTTATATTTTTATTTTATTTACGAAATAATCCTAATAAATGTCACTCGAAGTCTGAGATTTCCCAAATAAATCCACTAGCTTCGCTCGTGGATTTATCGGCAAATCTCAGAACTGTTGTGACATTACTATATATAATATTATTTCTAGTTATCTCCGTTGTTATAAGCATTGCATCTTGCTCTCTTATTTACCAAATTTTATTGCCGCAGAATGTCGAATAATTCACGTTTCATTCTAGTTTTCCTTCTTTGACATGTATTTCATAGAAGAATAACATGTGTAACTTTATTTTGCATATATTCATCTTTCTTGTAGGATAGGTGACAGACATTCCAGTTTAAATCTAACTTGTGAAAGCATTTTACTGGATTGTTCTTCAATAACTATACTCAGCGCATTTTGAACTGGCGGATCAAGGTCACGTACAAACATACAAACTACGCACAAGTCACTGAACTAAAAACTGTGAACTGAAGCACTGGTTATACAAGCTGTCTTTAGTTGAGGGGAACGGTCCAGGAATGAGGTAAGCACGCGTGGCAAATGCAGACCATTGCTTGACCTTGATCTGCCAGTTCGAAGTGCACTGATAATAGTACTTGTTTCCCATTGGCGCTTGTCTTTTGAAAAGGGATTACATCAGATTTTTTAAGGTAACTATAAAAATATGGTAGACTTATTTGCTGCTAATTTTATGATTGATATGCTGATTTCTTTTTAAAATATTTTCATCTTCTGATGTAATTTCTCATCCGTATAAAGTAAAATTAAACGCTTTTCTATTCTCTATTTTGTAAAACTATACATCTTGAAACTTCCCTTTACTATGTATACGTTAAGAAGTAATGGAAATAGACTTCAAGTATGCTTAATATTCGTGAATTTATTCTGAATCAGTTAGTGCTACATTATATACAATATTATATATTACTTAATTGTTTCAGTTTTCATCAGCTGGAGTACATTATTTTTATTAAAATTATCAATAAATACCGTCGGTGAACTTTGTCGAAATCCATAAAAATACTGAGTAAGGTATAGACATTATTTTATTTATAAGTTAAACTTATTTCATAATAATGATTAAGAATACATAGGTCGCGCTACCGTTTTTGGCGTGTGAAATAAGTAATGGGAACCTTAACTGCGAGTGTCTTATCTTTGTAGCATAGTATGGGCGATAAAGCTAGCAATTGTGATTGGCAGATTGTTGATGTGACGTGTATTTGGAGGAGATACTGTTCTCAGCTGCAGTGGCAACAGAAACTCACTGACTGGACACTGTACTCAAGGACACACCGCAGGAACACCAGCGTAGGGAAACTTAGGTGCCACAGTCTGGGCAGCAAGACTGGTAATTATGGTTGGCAGACTGCTGACGTGACGTGTATAGGAGGTGGTACCATTCTCAGCTACAGTATCAACAGATGCTCGCAGACTGTGCATTGTACTCAAGGACACGCGTCAGGAACGCTGGCGTCAGCAATAATAAGCATACATAAAGTTTTAATGAATGTTTAATTTTTCTTATTCAATAACGATTAAATAATTGAATCGCTTCATAAAGAAAGGGCATCAGTCCAGTTTAGCTAAGTTGTGGGAAATGAAGGAAAACTGTCCAGACCGATACCTCTTCCTTTACAAAATGCTCACATTCCGAACACAATATCACGATGAAAGAAATGTTGGACTGGTTTCTTTTCTTGACTATTACACTCTTACTATGTCATACTACTTTCGACCAATAAAACGGCACGAAAGGACGTATTTCAACCAATCATGGCTGCTTATCGCACAATTTTATCGCATCCCTAGCATTTGTTTAATTTTATCGCGTCCCTAGCATTTGTTTCTTTGTTTGCCAACATTTGAAACTGCGCTGGTCTGGACGTCAATTATATATATATATATATATATATATATATATATATATATATATATATATAATTACAAACCACTCCAGTCGATGCACAGCAGTTTCAAATATGACTTTCATTGGCATTCAAGAACAAGAATTAATAAAAATCACTTATCATACCTATGCATCTTCTCAAATCAGATTTACAAATAAATGAAGAGCACCATTCGGAAATCCTGAATAAGTTGAATACACCATGTAGGCCTAAATCAACGAGTTCCACTTCTATTACGCACACGTCCAATATAACATCAATTGAACCACCAACCAGATTCAAATTTGAAAATTTGAAAATTGTACATTCAATAATTATTCCTTTTAAAATTATTCATTCGGAAATTCTGAATAAGTTGAATACACCATGTAGGCCTAAATCAACGAGTTCCACTTCTATTACGCACACTCCAATATAACATCAATTGAACCACCAACCACATTCAAATTTGAAAATTTGAAAATTGTATATTCAATAATTATTCCTTTTAAAATTATTCATGTTTATTTTTTATGTCATCGTCGTTAATTAAAACTTTTCTAACACTTGTGTATATTAGTTAGGTTATGTTATAGCTTCTGCTATATGATATTATGGATAGTCGCGTATCAGAGATTGTTTAATATTAAGATTTATTGAAAATCATCTGTCAAGTGACGTTGATTACTGGGATTCGGATAATTGAAGTGGAATGTTGCATTTTAATAAAAATGAAACTGAATCAACAAAGCCTTCTCGACTAGTAACATTGCCATCGTGTATAATATATCGAGAACTTCTCGACGAGAAGGCATTGATCACTACTGCCATCTAGCATGCATCTAGCGTAATATTTGTAATGTTGAGATGTACAATAATACATTTGAAGACAGTTGTATTTTCGTAAGTCAATTAATATTTTATTGTATTGGAGTACTTCGTTACTTCTAATCTTTATATACTTTCTTCTAATCGTGTAATAGTCAATTAAATCCCACTCGAGTTTTGATTTTCTCTAGATAAATCAAAACGTCTAGTGAGATTACTGTTGATAAAATGATGTGTTGAACATTCAAGATGGGAAATTCAATGTTAACTCAATTTCGAAAAAAATGTGACTGATGCCCTTTCGTTATGAAGCGATTCAATAACTCAATAGGAATAATCTTAATTTAAGTCGTCATTAAAATATTTGCAAGGAATAGTTGTATACCCACTATAAGTTAACACATCACGATCATTGGAAATTGTGAAGTAGGTGCCCATGTATAATGTTTAACCTTTAGTAGTACAATTCTGCATTTTAAGCTTACGAAGTTTGGATAAATACAAGGGCAGTAGAAAATAAATTTCACTATTTTTAAAATTAAGTGTATCAAATGTGCATTTTAAAAGTAACATATCAAAGTGTAACTGTCTCAGTTACAGTCAGAAGAAGCACACAACGTATGAGGCATGTAAAACTCACTGTCTGCATGCACCTCTCTTTTACCTTTTGTGTACCATTTCAACGACGAAATTACTCACGGGAAAACAACATATGGCAACTTGGCGGTAAGGTCAATATTATGTAAATGTTAACAATTTGAATATCAGCTTCTGACGTCGTAGTGCATCCGACTCAATTCATAAAGTCATGCCAAGTTCCGATCTCTTGACTTGTTCCGCACATGGAAGATTGCTTCATAGAAGCAAAGAGATAAAAATCAAGAAATTCCTCAATTCCCTGCATTCTGATGCACTTTTTCACACCACTCAGCATTATAATAAGATAAAAATAACTCCCCCATATTGCGCATAGAGGTACAATGTGTGCAAGAACTTTGTTGTAAGTAATTTCTTATTATTTATAAAAATCGAGTACGGGTAGGCAGTGTATGTTACCCATCAAATCAATAAACTTTAGTGGACCTAATTTGTTATTACATTAAAGCGCCTAACAGTGTATGCAATCATTTCAAATAGTCAAATTTTATTATTAGTTTTGAAAAACCGAGCTCGGCAGTATTTAGTACTGGCGACTAGCGGAAGGGACACGATCATTAGTATTTACTGCAGCCTAAGGAGACTTTTTGTGCACCTGTTATGGTTTGTTCTACTCGTGTAAGTCAGCTCAATCATATGTGGTCTGCTGTACCTTAGAGATCCACCAGACTCGACAGGTCCCTGCCAGAGAAGGAATATCGTGTCATGGTCCGGTGCTTCGGTATCGCTGTGTATATTTTTGAGTCGTCTAGAAGCCGCCACCACTCCCATCTACTTATCTTTAGATAAACCACGAGGAACACCTGCCACGGCGTACGGTCGATTCGACGCCGAGCACAAGTAGTCGCTCTATTTTTCGAAACGGAGAAGGCTCTATGGGCTTAACAACTCCGCTAAACAAACAATCAAACCAATAAATAAATGAAGAAATAAACAAATGAACGAAAGAACGAACCAGTGCCACATTGCCTGTTATGTTCAATAACAAATAAATAAAAAATAAATAAATAAATATTGATTAAAAAAACATGAATTAAGTGCTAAGGGGTTAAGTACAGCTTACAGCAGTAAAATGTTTGGAGATATTCAACATTTTTTTCCTCCATTATTGTATCTTGTACAATAATGAAAATTGGTATGTGTAAAACACTGTCCTTCTGCTATATGAAAAGAACATTTTTACGATATAAAAAAGTTATATATATATATATATATATATATATATATATTTTTTTTTTTCAAAATTCAAAATGTGCAGTTCACTGTGCAGTGATGAAGCATTTCCCTCATAACTCGTAAAATTGTTTACTTTTTCATGTTCTCTCTCTTTTATTTTATTGCTGAAACTCATGTTTACAATATGACGCTCTTTCAGCTACATTCCTTAATAAATAATATATTTTTTTTATTTTGTGTTAGAAGAAAAAAATACTGATATTTGACCATTTTGTAAAATGAATTTATTTTTTATCAGACAATCTATCAAAGATAGAGATGTGATCTTACATCACATTGTAGATATAACATACATTAATACACACACTAAAAATTCCATCACAGAATGTTGGATAGTTTTTTAGTTATGTGGGAAAAGCTTCATCACTGCACACTGAACTGAATTTTGAAAACAAAAATGCAAATAATTTTTTTTTTAATCGTAAAAATATATATATATATTTTTTTCATATAGCAGAAGGATAGTGTTTTACACATACTAATTTTCATTATTGTACAAGATACAGTAATGGAGGGAAAATGTTGAATATTTCCAAAATTTTACTGCTGTAAGCTGTACCTAACCCCTTAAGTGTATATTTCACAGTTTCATAGCCGTAAAAATTGACTCGTACATAGTGAGTATGAATAAAAACTGTCGGATAGTTTAGAAGAAATTGTAGTACACAGACAGCTTGACATAATACAGACTATATGTCCAAAAACCATTTTTCGGTAACAAGAATGTTAAGAACGTGAAAATCTCAAAATTTATTTTTTATAGCATCAGGGTACTTAACGTATGCGAAGCCTATTTCTGAGGAAATAATATTACGGAGCACGCCTGCATACCAGTCGCTATGACTTAGTTCGTTCTGACACCAAGTTTCGTAAGGAGTCCGCATCCAGACTTCCCCCAGAAATCGATATATTCTTTCATCCATTGTTGACGTGTATTTAAAATCGGAAAACTGATCGAGATGAATGGAGTCGTATAATACTGACTCACATGAATTATTTATGACTCGAGGGATGGTTGTAGGAACTTAATTTGTTTCAAACTGTGTTTTCAGACTTTTCCACGATCTTTAATATTTAAAAAGAGCATTGTTGGTGGGGATTCCCCTTTTCTTCCGAGACACACCATATAGATCGCCTTAATCTGGAGTGCTAATGTTTTAGCATAGATCTCTTCTAATGTCCCCTCAAAACGTGCCAGGGATCGCAACTTTCCTTTCAGAAATGGCTGGAACTGAGGAAGTTTTCGACGTAACGAAGATTTTATATTACTGCGTGGTCAAATTGGACGTAATTATTTAAATGGAAATTACAAATAAGCTGTGGTCACACAAGGGTTCACTGGTTACAAATTAAAATACAGAATACTGAGATTAAGTTTCACTTCCCAGCAGTGTCAAGAATTTTCGCATTATTCCATTCTTCATCTCCATATCCAGCCTCTTGACAGGAAAACGACAGCTCAATAGTACTTTAAAAGCTAAGATACTTCTCTAAATGCAATACAAATGATATCTGTACCAATGTTAGCGGTATAGTAACAAGAGTGCTAACTGTAGTTATAATACAATGAATTGTAGCAATAACAACAATAGCGGCAGAGGTATTGGTATTAGCAATAGCAACATTACTGACAGTAGAAACAGTAATACCAAAACTAACAAGAGTAACAACATTAGCAACACCAACAGAAGTAATAACGCAGAAACAGTATTATCAACAGTAGCAAAAGTAACAATAATAGCAGCACTAACATAAGTAGTAGTGCAACAGCAATACAAGTAACAACAGTACTAGGGCTACCAATCGTAGTAGCAGTACTAACAGTTGAACCCGTATTATCAGTACTAGCAAAAATGGCAATAGTAACAGTACTAACGGGAGTAATAGTGCAACAGTAATAATAGTACTAACGTTACCAATCGTAGTAGTAATACTAAGATTAGAAGAAGTATTAGAAGTTCTAGTAAAAGCTGTAATAGTAGCAGCACTAACAGAAGTAGTAATACTAACAGTAGAAGAAGTATTACAAGTTGTAGCAAAATTTTCAATAGTAGCAGTACTAACAGAAGTAGTAATGCAATAGTAATAATCGTTTTAACAGTACTAGCGTTACCAATCGTAGTAATAATACTGACAGTAGAAGGAGTATTACAAGTTCTAGCAAAAACTGTAATAGTAGCAGTACTAACAGAAGTAGTAATACAATAGTAATAATCATTCTAACAGTACTAGCGTTACCAATCGTAGCACAACTAACAGAAGTAGTAATACAATAGTAATAATCATTCTAACAGTACTAGCATTACCAACCGTAGCACTAATACCAACAGTAGAAGTATTACAAGTGATAGCAAAAGCTGTAATAGTAGCAGTACTAACAGAAGTAGTAATGCAATAGTAATAATCGTTCTAATAGTACTAGCTTTACCAATCGTAGTAGTAATACTAACAGTAGAAGAAGTATTACAAGTTGTAGCAAAATTTGCAATAGTAGCAGTACTAACAGAAGTAGTAATGCAAAAGTAATAATCGTTCTAACACTACTAGAGTTGCTAGGAGAAATATTAACAGCAGTACCAGTGCAACAGTAATAATCGTACTAGCATTAATAACATTATCAACTGTAATAGAAATACTAACAGAAGATGTAACGCAACAATAATACTAGTACCAACAACACTAATGTTACCAATCTTGGTAACAATACTAGCCGAAGTAGTAGTGCAACAGTAATAATAGAACTAACAGTATTAGAGTTACTAATCGTAGTAGCGTTACTAATAGTAGAAGCAGCAAGTAACAATAATAATTGTATACTAAAAGAAGTAGTAGTAATACTAGTACTTACTAGTACTAACAGTACCAGCATCATCAATCGTAGTAGCAACAGCCTATTATCAATAGAAACAGTATTAGGACTACTACAAAACATAGCAATAGTAGCAGTACTATACAAGTATTAGACAGTAGTGAAACATTAACAATAGTATTGACAGTTATCAATCATAATAGCAATACTAATAATGGAAAAAGTATTACCACTATTAGCGAATCGTAGTAGTTATACTGGCAGAAGTAGTAGTACTAACAGTACTAACATTACCAATCTTACTAGCAATATTAACAGTAGAATCTGTAGTTATTGCGAAAATGTTTGCTGTGGAAGGAATCACTAACAAATAAATCTATAAATAAAATGTATACTCTCTGATTCTGAGCTTTTATAAAGAATTTCTGTATTAATTAACTGGTGTTCTTAAGCAACTATCAGATAGTTTCTGCTTTAATTTGTGTTCACAACTCCAAGAATCGAAATAGGCGTTTGTGAAAACCCCCGGGACTACAAGCTTAACAATAGATCTGTTCTGGTTGAAATTTTATTTTTATAATAGCATTGTAATTAATTAAAATGCAGAACTGAAATTCTCGAGGGTGAACAGAAATATGTGTACAGTCTATTTCCAAGGGGGAAAGAGACAAACATGCAGTGCCACCGGATATTAAATCAATGCCTTTGAAAAGGCTGACATACGTATTACATTTCAATATAATGCAGTAATAATTAAAGTATATTTGCATAACTGGAGGGGGGAGAGAAAATGCCTATAAATATAAATGAATTGTATTAATTACGAGGTAAAACTTTATTGTACTTGATGTAATTAATTTGTATTTCTTGCACAGAAAATAATGAACATGAGGATACACGGAACACAAGTGAGATGCAATGCATTACAACGCAGTTTATGTATGCAGGACACAAGTGATATAACAGGTAGACCAATCATCCTAAAGGACTTATGACGATGTAACATCTACTGCATGTAAACCTGTATTTCTTTTCCTAGCCCTTCCAAATAACGTACGAGTGAATTATGTGATTTAGATTATAGGTAGGGGAGTAGTGGGCACAGTGAGACACAAAATATTAGACATATGTATGCAAGTGATAATTCAAATATTTTTAAAATCAAGTGCAATAGAAATAGACATTAAAACATGGAGTATAATAATGCATAAACAAAAATGTTAATAGATAAAGGACATAATATACAATATGTGTTTGTAAAAAAAATGCAAATGTCTCACTGTTCCCATTCAGGAGGGTACAGTGAGACACCACAGTGTATATTAACGGACATTGAAATGATTTACATTTATTTCAAAAGAAAACAAAATCTTGCTGTCTCTTTATCTTGACATGTTCTGTAGGTTTATTTAGAATCATTTTGATGTCTGACCTCGAAACTATTGAAACATCTGGAACATTTGGAAAAGTGAATTTTCCATGACATTTCAAACTTTTGCGAAAAAATGAAATGAATTTTTGGTGATAACAAAGCTTATAATTATAAGAATTTAATGTAATTTTTTATTATTTTTTAACATTTTCTTAAATTTTGTGAATAATATTTTATTTATGAAACAATTAAAATGTAATGTATCCATTATTTTAAGCTATAGTTCCTAAATTGGTTACTAGTATGTTCATCTTTAATGTTAGTTACTGGTAAATGTAATATAATTACAGTTTGTTTTTGCAAATCATTGGTACATGGGGACAGTGAGACGTCTCAGTGTACCCTACAATGGCATATCTCACTGTTCCCTTTACACATAGTTAATTTAAAAATGACGCCATCACTTAAATTAAAACAAGAAAGACGAAACTTTGCCAAACATAATCTCAAATACCATAGTATTAGGTAATAAAACATTCATATTTATATCTCATTTGTTTATCCAATATAACCTTCATTAAACACAAGCCAAAATTTTACTTCTAGAGTGAAAAATTACCAATTAATTTTCATCACTCACCTTTATAACTAGAATCAAGTACGAAAATACTCTTACTTTACTCATGCAACATACAACTCCACTGTTACCAACATCTCAACATCAAAATTTACCATCTAATAAAAAATCTCTCACTGTTCTCCCTGTCTTGCTATACCCACTTCTCCCCTACTATTTAAATGCACAGAGATAGTTAAATGTGATTGGATAAAATGTTCTGCACTGTTTGTTTACATTCATGACAATGTCACGTTGTTTCAGAATTTTATTTCCGTCTTACTTACGTCTACCGGCTTCTCTTTCAGCCACCACAACACGACAGGACGTCATATACTGTATCTGGCTAGAATTAGCTCTAATGATGTCCCTACAAAGAAACCTCAACTCTGTAACATCCAATTGACGTTCATTATAAATCTACGTCTCGGGTCTTCATGTTACAGGCGCTCATTACAAATCCATCTTTGTGATCTAACAGGTTACATTCTGAGAAATTACTATCCCGACTTCCCTTAATTTACATAACGTGCAAAGACAATTGTCGGGATGACTCTAAGAAAAATAGGTCACGGGAATACTTATCCTCCATTAAACAATCGCATTTCCTTTCCAAACTCAAACTGTCACTTTTTTTTTAACAGACAATATTTCAAAATGGCGGTAATAACTAGGATTTTAAGAATTACAGTTGGAGTTTCTACTTGTTATGTGGAACTGACTCACTTGAAGTCTCAAGTTCTCTTTCCTACGACTGTGGGAGACAATAATTCCTAGGGTTGCCATACGTTCGGGTTTTCTCGGACATGTCCTCTTTTTAAGGGTTAAATTTTTCGTCCGGGTTAATTTTCCGGGTTTTTAGGTTCAGTTTAAAATACGACGTTACTAGTGAAGGAAAATTTCCTAACTATTTTTAACAATTATTTTGTTGTAACTTGGAACATTATAATCATTACAGTTAAGTTACGCTTTAGTCCACCCCACTTAAAATGCTTTCGTGAATTTCTCCTTCTGTACTCTTTGACTGCAATATTATCGTTATTTTATTTTTGTAATGTTTTGAAGCTTGCGTCTTGTGTTTAAAACTGTTCCACTAGATGGCAATGTTATATGTCGTCTTCCGGTTACTATTGCTTGCTGGCTGCCGATTTTCTTAACGGTCTTTTGTTGTGCTGTGCATGCTTATAGTTTGTACAAGAAGAAATGCCAAAAGGAAAGTGTAAATTTTCTGCCTAGTTACAGCAGAAGTATCCTTGTTTTCAAAGAGGTACAGATGATTTCGAGGATGAATGCATGATATGTATAGCCGGTACATTTGTTTCAGTGTCGAATAAAGGAGGACTTGATTTTTAAGCACATCTGGATTGCGAAAAACACAAAAGAGCAGTTCGAGGAGAAACTTCTTCTGCAAAATTAACCGACTTCTTTGTAAAACTTGGCATCAAATTGGAAGATGAAGTAACCGCAGCAGAAGGAACTTTCGCTTTCCATACTGTTAAACGCCACAATAGTTACAAAGTGATGGCGTTCACATCTGGCCTACTGAAAACGAAGTTCCCAGATTTGGATATTGCGCAGAAGTTTTCTTGTGAAAAATAGACTCACGGTTATTAAGATTAAATAATAACCAATTCACTTGTTTTTATTATTGTTTTGTTATTTAGGGTTAAGGGGTCATATCCATAGACATTCTTAGCGCAGGCTTCCGGTGGATGGTCAGCGAACTAACGTTTTTCGTATTCATAAACCAGTGTTAGCGATATGATATGATATGAATCCTGTACAAGTAATCAGTCGATAGCCGGGGCTAGTTTAGCACGCTCGTAGCGCGGGCTAGCGAAATGTCTATGCATAGCACCCAAGAAAATTACTACTAGCAATATTTCTCAGCTTCAATAGTCTACATATACATATATCAGTATGGTACATGTTTTATGATAGCGATCTGTTCGGAAGTAGGTGTCGATAAAGTGTCCTCTTTTTTGCTTATCAAAATATGGCAACCGTATGATACCAGTATCACCAAGGCGCGGCCTATTTCCGGCACTGGAGAACCTCTCTTTCGTGGATTAGTGTTTTCGACAGATTCCCTCCCTTGTGTTTTAATAAGTTACCGTCTCTTCTAGGTTAAGAAGGGTAGCCCGGGGGTGAAACAAGTGGGCAATAGTTTTCAGATTCCTTGCGAAAACGTAAGATCCAAGGTAATAGTTTTAGTTTTCCTTTACTCCAATTTCTCATCCTTTCATTGTCAATTGAATGAGGAGACGAGTGTGAAACGATAGAAAATTACATTTGTAAATTTTAGTTACATATTTGAGGACCTAATATTCTAAATGTGCTAAGTGCCAAAAAATAGTTACTGAGATATTGATGAAAAACACACCGCGAAATGCATGTTGAGATACCTCAATACCCCGTTTTGGAGCATGAATGAGTCATTTACAGTTGGACTACGATAAAGACAATTTAGTGTGATATTCTCATATGGATGTTCTCCCCTTTTTTTTTTTCTTTCTGTGAGGCCGGGACAAAAAATATCCTTGTGCACCGCGACCTGAGGTCT
The DNA here is from genome assembly GCF_040183065.1 of Periplaneta americana. NCBI lineage: Eukaryota > Metazoa > Arthropoda > Insecta > Blattodea > Blattidae > Periplaneta > Periplaneta americana. The sequence continues at coordinate 127,424,566 of NC_091127.1, forward strand.
ATTGTGCGCCCCTGGAATGAGTTGCAAGCCCACCGACCGTACCCACGCCTAACCGATCGAACAGCTAACACCCTGACGACCAGTTCCGCCATCCCTCCAAGTTCGTATACCATTCTACCCCTAACAGCCCCCACTTTCTCCCCTCAAACGGTCTGAGGTGTAAACCACCCCTCCCGTCTCCTCAACGGTCTGAGGTGTAGATCCTCCTCTAGTCGAGTCGAGTCGGTCGAGTCTGTGGCTGAACCACTAGCGTGCTGTTCTTCCATCCAGATCCGATCCTCGGGAAAACGTTGATGAAATTTGTGATACACAAAGCAAGCACGTTGCAGGGATTTTTTATCAGTGTATTCCTGTTCGTCTCTGTCATTCCACCAATACCTTCCACCTTTCTCCCTCATTTAATCTATCATCTGTGATAGTTAAAAATAGACTGGGATGAAATCTTGGGGGTAATGAGGATTTCCAATGCTGATATAGAAAGGGTTTGGTCTTCAAATCCTGGGGCTTAACGTTTGAGGATAGACCCTGGTTCTGTTAGGCTGAGACATGATTGCCCATCTATCAGCATCGGATTCACGAATCACACCCAGACCACCTGTCGGGCTTGGACAATCACCTTATATGTAGGGAACACAATGGGTCAATGTAAGACTAAGGATCCGCCCTGGGACCAAAATAAACCAAGCCACTCCCTTCGACTTCCAGCTATTGCCTTGACTTGCCCTATGTAATCTCTTGGGGCTATTTGTTTACTGTCATTTTTAAATGAAAGCATGAGGAGACAATCAGACTGTACCTTCCAAGTTTCATAGTTTCATAGGTTTTATAGGTAGGAAATCATTGTGGTAACTTAATAACAGCACTACTGAATAGTTCAAATTGAAATGTATAAAATAATGAAGGATAAAAGAAAGATAATAGTACAACACCACTGATACCTCGCACACAAAGCGGTCCATCTACCTTTCACAACCACTCAACAGACCAGAAGCGATTGTAACAACAATTCTAAAAACAATCAGGTCACACAAGAACCAAAACTTAACAAATGGGATCAAGACCTTTCTCACATGCATGAAGTGCAACAGCTGTTCAGCATCACCAGAGACACCCCGAAATAAATACATCAGTGCCTTAAGATAGGAGCTTTGTTACAAGTAGAAAAAAAGACGTCATAAACAAAATTTATTAAGACAAGATCCATGACCCTCCTTTAAAATAACAACAAGGATGGGATCCATCCCTTCTACATGTATGTATTTATATTTTTCTTTGTCAGTTGTCAAGTTGTAGGTTTATTTATACACTACTGGAGAGTATCTTGATTCTTTCATTTTTTTCTGTGACGTAACAACACTTGGGTCTAGGAATTCTCGTGACCGGAGATGCAAATTTGTTTCCGTGGTTACGCATGTAAGTATAATGAGATTTAAATTCCATTGTAAGGTGTTTCCGTGGTTACGCATGTAAGTATAATGAGATTTAAATGTAATTGTAAGTTGTTTTTTCAAGGTTACGCATGTAAGTATAATGAGATTTAAATGTCATTGTAAGGTGTTTCCGTGGTTACGCATGTAGGTATAATAAGATTTAAATGTAATTGTAAGATTGTTTTTAAGGTTACACATGCAAGTATAATGAGATTTAAATATTGTAAGTTTGTTTCCGTGGTTACGCATGTAAGCATAATGAGATTTAAATGTCATTGTAAGGTTGTTTCCGTGGTTGCGCATGTAAATATAATGAGATTTAAATGTCTTTCTAAGGTTGTTTCCGTGGTTGCGCATGTAAGTATAAAGATATTTAAATATCATTGTAAGGTTGTTTCCGTGGTTACGCATGTAAGTATAATGAGATTTAAATTTCATTGTAAGGTGTTTCCGTGGTTACGCATGTAAGTATAATGAGATTTAAATGTAATTGTAAGGTTGTTTTCAAGGTTACGCATGTAAGTATAATGAGATTTAAATGTCATTGTAAGGTTGTTTCCGTGGTTACGCATGTAAGTATAATAAGATTTAAATGTAATTGTAATATTGTTTTTAAGGTTACGCATGTAAGTATAATGAGATTTAAATGTCATTGTAAGTTTGTTTCCGTGGTTACGCATGTAAGTATAATAAGATTTAAATGTAATTGTAATATTGTTTTTAAGGTTACGCATGTAAGTATAATGAGATTTAAATGTCATTGTAAGGTTGTTTCCGTGGTTACGCATGTAAGTATAATAAGATTTAAAAGTAATTGTAATATTGTTTTTAAGGTTACGCATGTAAGTATAATGAGATTTAAATGTCATTGTAAGTTTGTTTCCGTGGTTACGCATGTAGGCCTAAGTATAATGAGATTTAAATGTCATTGTAGGTTGTTTCCATGGTTACGCATGTAAGTATAATGAGATTTAAATGTCATTGTAAGGGTTGTTTCCGTGGTTACGCATGTAAGTATAATGAGATTTAAATGTCATTGTAAGTTTGTTTCCGTGGTTATGCATGTAGGCCTAAGTATAATGAGATTTAAATGTCATTGTAAGGTTGTTTCCATGGTTACGCATGTAAGTATAATGAGATTTAAATGTCATTGTAAGTTTGTTTCCGTGGTTACGCATGTAGGCCTAAGTATAATGAGATTTAAATATCATTGTAAGGTTGTTTCCATGGTTACGCATGTAAGTATAATGAGATTTAAATGTCATTGTAAGGTTGTTTCCGTGGTTACGCATGTAAGTATAATGAGATTTAAATGTCATTGTAAGTTTGTTTCCGTGGTTACGCATGTAAGTATAATGAGATTTAAATGTAACTGTAAGTTTTTTTCCGTGGTTACGCATGTAGGCCTAAGTATAATGAGATTTAAATGTCATTGTAAGGTTGTTTCCATGGTTACGCATGTAAGTATAACCAGATTTAAATGTTATTGTAAGTTTGTTTCCGTGGTTACGCATGTAGGCCTAAGTATAATGAGATTTAAATGTCATTGTAAGGATGTTTCCATGGTTGCGCATGTAAGTCTAATGAGATTTAAAGGTCATTGTAAGGTTGTTTCCGTGGTTACGCATGTAAGTATAATGAGATTTAAATGTCATTGTAAGGTTGTTTCCGTGATTACGCATGTAAGTATAATGAGATTTAAATGTATTTGTAAGTTTGTTTCCGTGGTTTTAGGCGTAACGTGACGTTCTTACTTATTTTCATTATTATCAAATTTATTGCATCACGAAGGGGAATTTCGATTAACTCGAAGTATTAGGGACTTTGAGAAACTATGTAGTATATCAAGGATATATGTATACAGGACATGAAGTTCGAGATTCCGATGTTGTTTGGAGATGCGACCAGCACAAAAGATCCAACGCTACAATAACCCTAACTCCAGATAAAACATCTCTAATAATTATAATTATAACTATAACTTAGATGTTCAGAAGGACCTTCAATTATTGAAGGTCCTTCTGAACATCCAGGTTATAGTCCCAACTGAGGAAAGTACGAAGACAAAATTTGCCACTCGAGCCCCCGTATATGAATTGGAGTAGATGTCTATTGCATTTCAACTTGAAACAAGATGAAAAAACAAATCAACAGATTGCAGTTCAGAATGCTATAATATAATGGATATTTTACTTGTCAAATTAAATTATTAAGAAAATGTATACCTATGGGTGACCAAAACACCGGGTGACAAAATTGCAGTGACTAGGTGGTACAATGACGAGAATTCCGCTTCCCACAACACTCTACACTCAGTTCTTTCCGCATGATAATATGCAACTCTTCCCATTTATTTTAAAATTTATTATTATTTGTATATAACTATGGGCACACACTTATAAAAACTCTATTTTTTTATTGTAGAGAGTCTATATAATAATGTCACAAACATCCTGAAATCGATTGAATTTTATTTGTTAAAATCGACAAAGACTAGCTAGTTCGACAGAGAAGTTGGTTCTATTTCATGAATTGGTAAAGTATTATTTAAAACAACGGAACAAAATAGCTTCGGTTACTATAAAAAAAAAGACATGACTCACTGTTGATTAATCCGAATTCATTTTGTAGATACAGTTTGCTGGATTCGATAATAGCAAGGAGGACAGTGCAATGTAAATTCTAAAGGGAAAAATTCTATAGACGTGTTTGATGTAATCTATTACGAAATATATTAAGCGTTTTCCCATTTGTATAACAGTTTCATACGTTACGAACGTACTTCACTTATTTAAATATCCTTCTGAAGTGTAGGTCTATGTTTAACGAAAGAGCTTAAAAAAGAATTTCATTTGAGAAACTTTTTTAATTGGTTTACTTTACGACGTTTATCAACTACGATGATAATATAGCGTCTGAATGAAATGAAGGTGATATTGCCAACGAAATGAGTCCAAGATTCAGCGCCGTATGTTACCAGAATTTGGTCTTAATAGATTGATGGGGTGGGGAACTCAAATAGGTCATTTGTTCCAACCAAGATTTGAACCCGGTCAGACATGCTAACCGGTGGTCAGTTTGAGAACTTACAGAGACTCATTAGAAAAGTGTATTGCAACAGTGGATTTTTTTAAATTATTTTAAAGGATGCTTACTGTCGAAAGAGTCTGGGAAAATCTGAATTCTTTAAAAAAAGTTTGAAGAGCGATCGCGTAATAGTTTCAAAACAACACATTTCCTTAAATACCGGTCTTTAGATAAGAGAACCAATCACCAAGATTATTCTTATCGCGGTATAGGTCCTATAGAAAGTTCCTGTTCAATAGAACCCCCCATTTTCTGGGTCTGTCCGGTTTCTGTGTCTCTTTGGTCTACGAGTATACTGCCACATCAGTTTTGCATATCTGTTATTTTCCATTCTCTGCAAATGTTCACATTTCATTCTGCATTCCTTCATTTGAGTTGAGGGACTTCACTCCAATTCTCAACCTTAAGGCGAATGTCAGATAATCTATGACGGATTCTTGGCTTCATCTCGCTATCATCCTAGATCATATATATAACCAGATAGGTCATCGCTATGTTAAAATCGTTTGCACTTTGAAGAGAACAACCGCCAGGATCGCCACCCGTCCGCCGTAAACGAACACGAAATGGCAGTATAGTCGCTAATGCAATTCAAATGGGAATTATGACGTGACTCCTTATGTAACACCTAGATGGCAGCGTAGTAAACCTGACAAAAGTTGTTAACATCAAAGCCTATAAGACCGACCTATCTGGGGTATATATGATCTAGGCTATCACCAATTCCACAGACGATAAATAACTTAATAGTTGATACAGCGGCGTTAAATAACTCCAAATTCCAGTCTTTACATCATCATTTTTAATGTCGTCTAGGAGCGAGCAAGTTCTTTAAAATCAAACGGGAGATGAATTCTCACGCTAGCTTGTCAGCTTGTCGGATGTTTCATACAGTGATGCAGGCCTCATATCAATCTAGTGGCGTCATGGATCACCATTATGAGCCGACAGCTTCAACTCTGCGTTAAGGCGATGAACGTAGATTAGGAGTTCTATTTACGGCATGTGGGAATGTTGCGTGGCTTCTAGATGTGAAAACGTATTGATACTAAATCCCGCGTAAGAAAACCTCTGTTAATTCCGTTTCTATTTGGACTGATCGCTTTCCTTTCCTGTTTCGGGTCTCGGAATTTTAACTCATACGTGCACCGATCCCTTACGATTTTTTCCGAAGTTTTACGAACACGAACATACGTCACCAAACACGTCACTACTGACGTCAACATAGCTTATACGTTTAGCGGGCTATCAGGGTGCGAAAACTTTCTAATTAGTGCTGTTGATCGATCAAAATATTTAATCGATTAACTATTTGAATTTACTCGATTAACTTGTGTTCGGTGATAAGCATAAGTATTAAATGTTGTATATCTGTATATATTGTATCCTTATATTACAAAACTATTTTAATTATTTACTAACATATTTATTATAAGGCTTATAATTTATTGTGTCAATTTCTCCGGGAATTTTTTAGACAAAAATAACAAAAAGTAAGAAGACTCACTTAGTTAATACTGTTTCATCTATGATTTTAAACATGTGAGAGCATTCACATGCTCCGAATTAAATGCCGCTCTACGTTTAGAACAATGGTTCCTGCATCACTAAACACGAAAAAACTTTTTTTCTGTCAAGCACTTCTCCACGATCGTTCAATTTAAATACAAACGTTTCACTGAGTTTACTTCTTAAATTCTCATATGACATAATGGAGTTTACACTTTTCACAAACCACAGAAAACTGATTTCTTTTCTTTTTGAAACTAAACACACAACCTTCATATACAAACTTAGTACAAAAACTGAAACTCCAGGTACAGCGGTCGAAACAAAAGACTGGCTCCTATTGTAATCGAATTACCAGATTTTATAAAGAGAAGAAAATAGTTACGTTCTCACTTGGACACAGTGTAGACATGGCTATATTATAAGGGATGAGGGATCCCAGAAAAATATGTATTTCATATGCTAGGAAGATGAAGAACTGACAACAAGGTGGAAAACCATAAAACGTAATAAGGATTTCGCATTGTGTTTCAACTTTCAATAGAGGTAGACTAGGTCACTATGCTCATATCTCCATCTTTTTCTGAAGTGTCTGTGCAAAGATTTTTCCTACGCTACCTGGTTTACAGTTAGAAAATAACAGTACTATTTGCTTTTAAGTAAGCAATTTCCGAGAGAGAAATATTGTCGGAATTTTTAGTATGAGTTTGTATTAACAATATAATAATCAATATCAACTACAACCGATTAATTTTAATCGACTCGACTATTCGATTAAATATTTTTGATTGATTAATCTTACAACAGAACTTGATCGATTAATCGATTAAATCCCACAACACTATTTCTAATACATAAACTTTCGCTTTTTATATACGAAAATACTATTTTCTTTCCCAATTTTGATCATTTTCTGATTATAATCCCTTATCTTTGTTAGTTTTCTCCAAAGAAGAAATGAGCTTAGGGTCAGAAGAACTGGGCTGAGGATCAAAAGGACGGAACTGGATTTTGAATTACGAGTAGGCCTAACTCCTCCTCAATCAGCACTCCTGTTTCTTTTTCTCCAATTTTTTTTGTAATCTTTAGTGGATAAAAAAAGGAATAATACCTTTTCCATTAAATCTGTAGAAGTATTCTTTATATTTTGGTAAACAAATGTCAATCGAATAAACTACGGCGTCATAACATAATATTAAAATCGATTCTTCTTTATGGCAGTGAGAATTAGATGTTGAATAAATAGTAGTGGCAATGCAGATGAGATTTTTGAGACGCTTTTTATGTTTAGTGAGCTGCATCATCAAAAAAATTTTGACGTTTGAAAAATTTAAAACGTCAAAATTTTTTTGAATAATATTATAACAGATATAAAATTTCATCAGCAAAATGGTTTAGGTACTCAGAAGGAATGAATCCAAACTGTATATTGAAATTATCATAGAAGTATCAACCAATAAAAAAGAGAGAATACGCCGCATACGACAAAGATGGGAAGACCAGACATCCTACAACAGAAAGGACCACAGAAGACCTAGTTCATACACGTTCATGATGACGATGATCATAATATGCTACAAACCTGAGTAGGCTACATAAAGGAGAGAAAGAGTACATAAAAATGATATAAATTAATAACAACCCTTGGAAATACATCTCTTTGGAATACCTGCACACAGATGTAAGTTGCCTGAAATTACAATATATTCCACTGGGCGTAACAAGAGTTAACGACAAGGTACTAAGAGCAACGGCACACATTTCATGCGCGTAAGGTCTCCAAGCAGCACTGAGATGGTGTTATGAGACACAGAACGCATCGCGTACTCAGAATACGAGTATATCTAAAGCCCTTCCCTCCTCTACTCATGACCTATATGGACAGATAGAGTAGACAACCAGACGGAATAATGGGCGATATGAATAAAAGTGAAGGATTTCCTTCGAAGCAAGAGGTTGAAGTATAAGGATGTGCTCCGAAGCAAAAGGTTGAAGTATAAGCATATGCTTCGAATTGTAAGAATAACCTCTACCTTATCCTTCGACCTTATGCTTCTAAGACAGGAGCATGTGCTCACGAATGTTGTTGTGTCGTTTCATGTTGCAGTACTGTGTATTTGTCGGCGCTCTTTGTCAGCTGAGTGCGGGTATTCGGTTTCATAAAGAAATGAGAAAGCGGCAATGGTAGGCCTCCCAATGACATAGCAAGTTTCCTTGTGATGCTAATAAACCACACTCATTTCAATCACAGTCCCGCGCCGTGGCGTCGTGGTCTAAGGCATCCTGTCTAGAACTCGCGTTACGGAATGCGCGCTGGTTCGAGTCCTCGTGAGGGGAGAAATTTTCTCACAGAATTTCGGCCAGTGTATGGGACCGGTGCCCACCCAGCATCGTGATGCACTTGAGGAGCCACGATAGGTAGCCAAAATCCGGTTTCGCAAACCAGCTATAACGGCTGGGGGGATCATCGTGCTAACCACACGATACCTCCATTCTGGTTGGATGATCGTCCACCTCTACTTCGGCATGTGAACATGAGGCCAGCGGCCGGCTGGTCGGTCTTGGCCCTTCAGGGCTGTAAAGCCATGGATTTACTTTTACTTTACATTTCAATCACAACTAAATAAGGATTCCACGTGGTTAAAACTGCATCTTCTGATTCAGACAGCGGTAGCTTTGTGCCCCTTGAAAGTACAATTATATTTTTAGCTACACATCCTGGAATATTAGAAAAAAGTGACAAGTTCTAGAAGTAAAGAGGAAAAAAAAAAGAGATAGCATTTCAGAAAATGATAAAAATTATTTAAGAAAATTCGGCATACTAATAAATTCCTCTTAACATGCGTCTTTGAAGTGCCCATAATAGCATTATTACATATTATAATTAAGCCTACTATAAGAAATAGTGATAGTTAATTAAAGTTTCTACGTTAATCTGTGCGCATCAATAAAATACGAGTAGTAAAATTATACCACTGCAGTGACGTGAATATACGTATATGAAGTCCTTCCAGTGGCAGGTTCCTCTTGCTCTTCAGTATTTTCATCTTCATTTAAATCCTATATATTGTCCGTAAAGTCATAATTATGATCATATAGGTACTTCGCTAGCTTACATTGTGAAAAAAGAAGCAACAAACAATATGATTGTTGGGACGTCTGAGGCAGCAATTGTACAGGCGTATTGTAGAATGGGAAACCTGCTTCTTAGTTCGCCAAAGGAACGTTCTATTATAAATAACTGTCTCTCTATTTAAAAATCCGATTTCGATATGATACCATGAGCCATGGTTCGATGCCGTCACCCACTAGGACAGTATTTTTAAATCCACTGAACACATCACGAACTGATGAATTTTTTCATATATTACAGTCAAGAACGGACCCTGGCCAACTAACTGCAACACCATAAAGCATTCTTTTGCTTTGCATGTAGCTTGCAACATATTCATAATTTTATCACCATACCACCATGCTGTGTATGTTTAGCAATACGCACAAGTGCAGTCTAATGCACTGATTACACTCGGAAAATTTAATTTCTATAACTATTCAGGTTTTGCAACAGTTATATCTCGTAATGATGATGACAACTTGAGCCATTTGTTCGCTTTTTCCGTTATATTTAAATCATTAATAACAGTTTTACTGATAGTGGTCCGATGTATATCCATCTCTTCTGCAATACCTGATTGGAATCTCCGATCGACCATGAACCGCAAAAAAAACTTCATCTTCATTTCCAAGGATGGCTGGCTGGACCCGAGACGGATTCGTACACTTGAGATCGCTTTGGGCCATTGTGCGCCCTGTATACGATGATTATCCAAATCTGACAGGTGGCCTGAGTGGCATTCGTGAATCTGACACTGACAGGTTGGCCATTCTGTCTCAGCCCCAGATACAGCCAGGTCCCGTTTCGCGACGATAAACCCCAGCGGCCGGAGCTCCAAGCCTTTCCTATATCAGCGTCGGAAACCCGTACTACTCCCAAGAATTCACTCTAACCTATTTTTATTATTGCAGATAATAGACGAAATGGAATGTTACAGGGAAACGGGAGTATCTCGAGAAAACTCTTTGCGACGTCTGATTTGTTTACCACAAATTCCAACACGACCTGGCCGAGGATCGAATCTAGGCCTGCGGGATTGTAGACAGCATGCTAGCAATTGGGCCCCTCCTCTTCTCTCCTGTGTTTCTTCCAGAAAATGAGATGTAATCCATTGGATATTTTCTTCATTAAGTATATATAAACTGTTATACTGCTCCCTAACAGTACACCAACGTAATTTGTAGTATTTTTCACGACGTAATGCGACAGGTAATTCAACCAGATTAGTAAACCACGGAGATGAGTCTGCTCCTGACCAGACTTCACTTTTTAGAAGGATATGCTTCTGAATCGAAGGATATGCTTCACTTTATTCATACATTTTTTCTAATTCTGAAGCAAAAGGTTGCGCTCTAAGCAAATGCTCCTTCCTGTGAAGCAAGTGCTCTTTTCCTATTGCGTCATCAAGAGCAGAAGGTTTTGCTCTGCATTTTATTATTAAAATCTGAAGCATATCCTTCAAAATAGTAAAGTAAAAGGATATGCTCAACTTTATTCTTACGGCCCAATATGTTAGAGGTGTCGACATCACGTACTTCAGTAGACATTTGTATTTCGTATAAGGAGTAACGGTTAGTATGTCTGACCGTGAACGAGCGGGCCCAGGTTTAAATCCTGGTTGGGACAAGTTGCGATTTTTCCGAGATTTTCCCTCAACCAATTGAAACAGAATTGCTAGGCAACTTTAGGACCTCGGGCTCATTTAGCTTTGCTAGGTAACTTTAGGACTTCCGACTCATTTAACTTTATCAGGTAACTTTAAGACCTCGGACTCATTTAGCTTTGCTAGGTAACTTTAGGACTTCGGATTCATTTAACTTTGCTAGGTAACTTTAGGACTTCGGACTTATTTAGCTTTGCTAGATAACTTTAGAACCTCGGACTCATTTAGTTTTGCTGGTAACTTTAGGACTTCCGACTCATTTAGCTTTGCTAGTTAACTTAGGGCCTAGGACTCATTTAGTTTTGCTAGGTAACTCTAGAACCTCGGACTCATTTAGCTTTGCTAGGTAACTTTAGGCGTAGAACTGCACGCATTGTATTCTTCACCTGACATAATTAGGAACATTAAATCCAGACGTTTAAGATTGGCAGGGCATGTAGCACGTATGGGCGAATCCAGAAATGCCTGTAGTGTTAGTTGGGAGACCGGAGAGAAAAATACCTTTGGGGAGGCCGAGACGCAGATGGGAGGATAATATTAAAATGGATTTGAGGGGGTTGGATATGTTGACAGAGACTGGATTAATCTTGCTCAGGATAGAGACCGATGGCGGGCTTATGTGAGGGCGGCAATGAACCTGCAGGTTCCTTAGAAGCCATTTGTAAGTAATTAAGGGAACTTTAGGACCTCGGACTCATTTAGCTTTAATAGGTAACGTTAGGGTCTCGGACTCATTTAGCTTTGATAGATAACTTTAGGACCTCGGATTCATTTAGCTTTGCTAGGTAACTTTAGGACCTCGGACTCATTTAGCTTTAATAGGTAACGTTAGGGTCTCGGACTCATTTAGCTTTGCTAGATAACTTTAGGACCTCGGATTCATTTAGCTTTGCTAGGTAACTTTAGGACCTCGGACTCATTTAGCTTTGCTAGGTAACTTTAGGACTTCGGACTCATTTAGCTTTGCTACGTAACTTTAGGACCTCGGACTCATTTAGCTTTGCTAGGTAACTTTAGAACCTCGGATTCATTTAACTTTGCTAGGTACTTTAGGACCTCGGATTCATTTAGCTTTGCTAGGTAACTTTAGGACTTCGGACTCATTTAGCTTTGCTAAGTAACTTTAAGACCTCGAACTCATTTAGCTTTGCTAGGTAACTTTAGGATCTCGGACTCATTTAGCTTTGCTAGGTAACTTTAGGACCTCGGATTCATTAAGCTTTGCTAGGTAACTTTAGGACCTCAGACTCATTTAGCTTTGCTAGGTAACTTTAGGACCTCGGACTCATTTAGCTTTGCTACGTAACTTTAGGACCTCGGACTCATTTAGCTTTGCTAGGTAACTTTATGGCCTCGGACTCATTTAGCTTTGCTAGGTAACTTTATGGCCTCGGACTCATTTAGCTTTGCTAGGTAATTTTATGGCCTCGGACTCATTTAGCTTTGCTAGGTAACTTTATGGCCTCGGATTCATTTAGCTTTGCTAGGTAACTTTAGGACCTCGACCTCATTTAACTTTGCTAGGTAACTTTAGGACCTCGGACTCATTTAGCTTTGCTAGGTACCTTTAGGACTTCGGACTCATTTAGCTTTAGTAGGTAACTTTAGGAACTCGGACTCATTTAGCTTTGCTAGGTAACTTTAGGACCTCGGATTCATTTAGCTTTGCTACGTAACTTTAGGACCTTGGACTCATTTAGCTTTGCTACGTAACTTTAGGACCTTGGACTCATTTAGCTTTGCTACGTAACTTTAGGACCTTGGACTCATTTAGCTACCATTTAGGCCTATTCACATATCATTATCATCACTACCATAGCCCGGGTTAAATTCACTGTGCAGCGTGCTATATTCGTACAAGAGCGCGAACGTTCGGCGACAAATATCATTCATAGAACAATAAGGTTCAAGCTGCGGTGTAAGCTTTTACGCCACTCCCCCGAAAAAGCAAAAAGAAAAAGAGATAGCAGAAAACATAGTCCGCCTCTTTGGACCTTAGCTATGTGGATAATACATGCGCTGTTCGTGGTTCAATTACCGGCGTGGGCAATGGAAAATATTTATTTTCCATTCACGGGACTAGGTGAGTGTCCCTTACTATGTTCTGTCCTGCGTTGTCTCAGCGGTAGTCCTGTGCCGTGCTCACCACACGACCAGAAAGAATAAAGAGAAAATTAATATTCAAGTACCAACATTTGTAATATCGTTTAATGAGAAAATCAAGTCGAAGCTGGTGTGAGTTTGACCACTTGGACTCCAGCCTGAGCCTGGAAATTAAAAACTTACAAACAAACTCATACGCAAATTCCGTAAAAGTATTTCGCTACACGTAGACATGATTTCAACTATGATTTTCTGATAATATGAAAACTCGCTTCTAATTTGCGGACAGAAAAATTAAGATCTATCCAGTTTAATAACTAAAGAGCGGAAAAATATTAAGAAAGTTTTAGCAAATTATCAAATTCATATCTCCAAAATATACAAAATATGAAATATTCTTCAAAAAATATATTAACGAATCCTAATTCAGAAAGAATGAGGCGAAATGAACATCTGATTAGCGCTGCTAACCTCAACACGAGCGAGCATGAAACAAACGTTCTGAAATTCAGCTACAAATACCAAACTTAAGCTACGCCAAAAACCAGAAGATATCATAAAAGCAAATAAATAACAATAAGACATAAGCTCTCCCCAACTTATTGTGAGTACTAGCGACACTGTGCAAAACATTATAACCGTTGTGAACAGAAGTCCATTCGTAAAGAGCAGCACATCTGGAGATGATTTGAGAGAGAGAGCCCTTATTCTTGAATAATAAAGTGAGCCGATCATCAATGCTACAGTTTTAAAGTTGAAAGGTGTATGTGTTGGAGGTGTCATTTATTGGGTTAAAGCCAGTTTTATTTCTGTTAGGTAGGCGACCCTTAATAATGACCTTATCTGGTGTCGGCGCATTCATGAATACAGGAACTTTTGGATGATAGATGCTTTTCACATATCAGGAAAATAAAACATTAAAATACCTATGTCTTCCTTGCAAAAAATGAGGATAGCAGTGTTCTATTTACAGCTGACGGTCACTCCATTGAGTCTTAAATCGGCTACGACCATTCTGCTACAAGCTACTCGACTAACGTTTAGCCAAATTTGGCCATGGTTGGCAACGTTCAGGTCTGCACAATATGAATCGCCTAGAATCAAACTGCACTTTCTCTCCAAATTATGAAATTGTGGGATTAAAGTATGTTTCAGTGCAGAATTTTGCAGGGAATGTAATAAAATGCTCGTTTGGAGTCGAACTGGAATTTATCTGCCTTAACTTTAGTAGTAATATCACCGTTTGTAGTCTAAATGCACTAGTTTTTCGTCTTTTCTGACAAATCAGATTTTTTGATGAAGTACAGTTTGATTCTAGGCGTATATTGTGCGCTGGATCTGATGTTATAATTATGTTGCTTGTGATTGCATAAATTGAAGAAGGTATGACGCATGCTATTGGTCATTTAAGAAAACTGAAGCTCGTTTCCAAAACTCTCCAGTAGATCGGAAATACATCAACGAAAGGACTCGGTGTTGGGAAATATGAAAAAAATATAAAGATCTGTTTTTAATATGAAATTTATTGCGAAATATTATGAAATATGAATAAAAAATACCCCCATTTCGATTCTATTCATGACGAAACAAAAATTATAATTCCCAATACTCTCCGATTAACGATGTAAAATATGAAATTTCATAGAGTGAATCGGGGGGAGATGACTATCGGGGGAAGATGCTTATTTCTTTGTAGTTTCACATTCTTTCAAGAGAGAACGCCACGCGCAAGTCTTCATGATCACTGAGACAGTCGAATGTTTGTAGAGTGGAAGCTAACTCATTTTGCCACGTGTTCTTGTTGTGAGAAGAAGAAAAGCAAGAAAACAGCTCATTTTTCTGCTAGAAAATAATCGCAAAGGTGGGCTATGATAAAATGTTAATACATCCTCAAATTCGTAATAACTGTCAAACCTTTGTAATGGATATTTAGTAAAGGTTCTAAAGTTTGTATTGTTAACAACCAACGACCCTGTTCCGTCATCTTAGGTTGCATCACAGCACTAGGCATCTTACCTAGATACTTGGGAAAGATGATAATTTTTTTCGGGGTAAGATGGCAACTTGTTGCAAGAGTTTTATTTTTTGTTTTATTGCAGGGAATGTGTAAACATTACGTAAAATCCTCTGATAGAAGTCATTGGATTGACGACAGTTTTCAACTTGCGACGGAACATATTATAAAAGAGGGTATGAAGCATCGCAAGTATACAGGATTCCTTACCGTACCCTTAAACGATTCCTAAAAAAGAATGATGACAAAAAAATGTACTGGATTGAATTCACTGTGTGCAAGATGTGATTTCACGAGTCTTGCACACGGCAATAAAGTATGTGCACTGACTGTGTTCCTAAGTAGTGATAAAGGAATGAGAAAGTGTCCATGAGCTTTAGATTAAGTCAATTTTGTTATATACATGTATCAAACCAAGTTCAGGTAAAATACATATATCAGTAATGTGTTAATTGCATTTGCCATCTTACCCGACTATCGGGGAAAGATGCCTACAGCGTATGCAAGGAGAAAAGCTGTGTCTATAAACAAGGTAATTAATGTTTTCTGTTTTGTATCAAAAATATAGTTTGAAAATACCTTCCAGACTTTGATTTTTCAATATGAAATTCAAAACTAAATGAAGAGTATGTTAAATTTTCACCCAAAGAAAAAGTTAGCCATCTTCCCTCGATCCACTATACTTTTCCACTCTCTATGAACAATGTCCGGGATCTACTTCATAATCTGCCCAAATTTCTCGGTGTCCAGCTATTCAATTACTCAACGTTGTTCCCAAAAGCGAAGTTTTGTACTGAAACCAATGTAGCCTACATGGAAGGGTGTGAGATGCATTATCCGTAATGTCGAATTCTGGAAATTACTCCTTGATGCCACATTTCGTAATTCTGCACAAGGAGCTGTGGTAAGCCCACGTGATATGATCTGAATTACAAGAAGACTCTGAACCACACAGCCTGCAGATAATGTAGCGTTAAACGCAGATGATATGAATCAACTAGAATTCACAGAACAGGGGCATTGCTACATAAATGTCCACACATTGAAAAGGGAACCCATTCCGTGCAAAGTTCAAACAATTTGCAGGATTCACGCGACACATATCAATGAGCTGAAGCTTATGGCAACCACGCTGCGAGAGAGTCAGGCTGGAAACATTGTGGATAATATGTGACAACAGTGATATTACGTGAGTTTCAATGATGATCAAATGACGTTATTTAAGTAATAATAATAATAATAATAATAATAATAATAATAATAATAATAATAATAATAATTAGGGGGCGGATGTTGATGACTTAAAAATCTACTTAAAATGATCAATAAAATGCCCTTAAAATAATGAAAAAATGACATAAATTAAAAAATAACATTGAAATATTATTCACCGTACTCACACCACAACTTCTTAAAAATAAGTCACCTTGTTTCAATGACTGCCCTGCAAATGTCGGAGAGAGAAGGCAACTTCCTGGAATTAGACTAAGATAAAGGAAAAGAGCATGCAACAAAATGAAAGTTTTAAGGGAAAACCATAGATTTTAATGAATGATTACAATGTGTTTCAATCAGCGGTGGTCTATGTCAGTGACTTCATTCTCCGTCTCCTCCTCCTTCCGCTCTTCATTTTTGTTACCAGACCTTCCAGATGGGGAGTGTAAAAAACAAAACAAATTGTGGGCGCAGCATACATTCTTGCAATCTTTGTGTTAAAAATACTGTCTACTGTAGTACATTCCTTCCGAACCATATTGGGGACACAACGTCCTATTGTCTAGGAAACGGTGAAAGTTTCCCCCCTTCCAAACATAAATTCTAAAGACACCCTCGTACCAACAAAAGAACAACAGCAGTCAAAGCCCTCACTTAAACTAAGCTGTTGTCAAGCATTTTATATTACTTCTGTTGTGTGAAATGAATCCTTCAGTACAATTAGGGATGAATTTTAGAGTTTGTTCCAAACTATAAAACTCAAACGTCACTGCTATTCACTTATTCAGCAGATAATTACTAGTAGGGCCTACTACTCATCTGTTTGCTTAGAAAAAGACTTAACAGGCCTATATGTAAAGAAGGAAGTAAAATGCATTCAAAATGGTCTAAAAGTTCTTCAGGATATTAAAAATTACTAAAAAAAGGGCGAAAAAATGTAAAACGACCTCTTAGTTCAAAAACGTCATGAAATGCAAAAGATTCAATATAAGAAATTAATTTTTTACGTTGATATTAACAAAGAAAGGATTTCTATATTCACAGACATCGTCCTAATGTGAAAAATAAAAATATGACATTTCATTAACATCCGCCCCCTAATAATAATAATAATAATAATAATAATAATAATAATAATAATAATAATAATAATAATATAATACTTTATTGCCAGGAAAAAAGATACATATTGGTTCTTTTTATATAAAAACACTTTAGCACCCTCAGAAAAGTTAACATACTCGTGCTCAGGAGGCATTTCACAAATGATAATCTGGTGATCTTACATACATTAAAATTACGTATAAACGAAGAATGTCTCTTGAGTTTCAATAATGATAAAGTTAATTTGTTTCCAGACGACAAGAAAACTTGCCCCTAATTGCTGGTAATTCACAGGAAACTTAGGATCCAATGAATTTAATAAGATAAAATATTTACTTCACATTGCGAAGTTAGTAGCAGTTCTTAAAGGGAGAGAATTTTACGTAAAATAAATACGAGACAACTTTTGAAACATTACATAGACGGCGTGAAATTTATTGTATTCTTTGGTAGTCCACAGCAGCTTTATAACTCCAACATAGAGAAAACGTAAATAAAGTATTCCATTTAAAGAAAAAGCAAATGGTTTAAAGATATCCATAATTTGGATAATATTAATCTACGGATGGAGCACTGGACAATTTTCATACTATGAAGTAACAGAATGGTGTCAAAACTCAATATAGTTTCTTGTGTGAAATGTTTTATAGGAGTACAACATCACTCTTCACAGCCAACAATTTTATCGCGACCGTACTACTGACTTCAGTTCAGGATAAAAATGTGGTTTCAAGTATCGACCTATGATATGTCTGAAATTCAGGAGAGAATGCGACAGGATATTCCGCAGACTCCAAAACGACCACACCGTCAGCTGTGTACATCAGCTTTGAGGTTATTGAAAACAAGTGTGCGCACAAATGTTACGCCGAATGAAGTTCAGTATTTACAAAATAGCACATTTCCAGAAAGTAAGTTATTACAAGCGCATTTGTCCCAAGTTTCGTGAAGACTGTCAGCATTAAAAAATTTTGAACCAAATTATCAAGCATTTTCTCTTCATGAACGACGAATTTGTATTTAAATGCATTTCTTAAGAAGGAAACTATATAAAATCCCAGTATACTGTATCTGAAAACCCTTCCATTCACCAAGCATCATTATTTTAAGTGCTATCTCATCTCTGGAAGTCATCGGACCTTCCAAAAATGGAGAGTATATAAGCTCAAGAACTGTAGAACTAACGAAAGTAAAATCTAAGTTCCAAGTCCAGTGGGAACATACATTACGAGTACTTTCTATTTTGAGCTGCTTAATTTTAATTTACGAAATACTCATTAACTATTTATCATTTACAAAAGTCCCTTATATATTTCCATAGATTGCACTTCAAAACACATTAAAAGAATAATTTTAAATAATATAAAGTGATGAGAAAAGCGGTAGTAATATTCTCATGACTCCAATATACTTAAAAAAAAAAAGGAATATCTCAAAGATTGGAAGGAAGCTTCACATTGCTTAACACGAATCGTTTACATCAGGCTTGCAGAACTGACCAACAATTGTGGCGTTACGTCACTCATCGGAATACGTCATTCACCCCTTCCTTCCACCCTCGCGTCATTGACTTGGTAGGGGAGGGGATTTGTATTCAGTGTCTGTCTTATGTGATTGCGTACGTGCCAAGATACGTCATTCAACGCCGGTGGACTGTGGACGGGGAACCAACGCTTTCCCAATGCTTTCCATCCCTATCTCGCCAGTTCTGTATCCCTGGTCTACATCTGCACAATCATCTTCATAATCTTTAAGTACTGTTCTCCCACATGAATTTTTCATTTCCTTTATAATTAAGAATCTGTTTCGGATATCACTTCCTATTCATTACTTATTCATGGTCTTGAAAAACATCCTGTAATGACTAATTTATCATTAATATTAAGTAGGGTAAAGAGGAGTTATTTGAATAAGGAGGAAATATGGATAATACTAAGGTTTTGGCAGCATTGAGACAAAACTCGCGACGCCATGTTGAAAAGTGATATGTAGCGAAAAGAAGATGGTCTTTATGAACTTTCTCTCTATAAAATCAGATCTTCCAAGCTGAACTGAAAATCTATAGATATTTTTTTCTGTTGGAAGATGTGTAGCGAATTCCCTATCCATTGGCAGCTTATAATATTTTACTTCATCTACTTAAGCTTTTATAAAATCTGTGATAATGTAGTACACTTGTTTTAACCTGTAAGCATTTCATGGATGTCTTAGCAGTTGGTAGCCCGAGTTGTGACACATTCTAGTACCGGTATATGAGCTTCGTAGCCTACTATGATCAAATTCTGTTTTGTCGACGAGCGGGGAAATTTGAATAGTCTCTCATAAGGCAATTTGAATAACATATTTAGAACACTATTAGTAATTTATTTTCAAGACAGAATGAAAGGAAAAAAGATCGTAGACAAAAAAGAAATAGCGATCCAGAACATTGAATAATCAAAAGGACGCGAATAAGGAAACTTGTGATGGAAGCATCCAGTGACGTCGATTGAGAGCATGAGATCAATGAAGATGATTGGAAATGTGGATTCTGCAAGATACTATTCTGAACTTTCTTCCAAAAAGGAGAAATGAATTCATTGTCAGAATTGCAAAACTTGGTACCACGAGTGTTCCGTTGGAGCAGAAGGAAGAAAGCAGTTCGTTTGTTGTCTGTATAATATTTCAGTACAGTGACAAAAGAGACTTTTACAAATGTTTGCTGTTCATTATCATGTATGATTAGGTCTGATTAATTATTTGAAGGTAGTATTTAAGTAAACTGATTATGAAAAAAACATTTTCTAATTCTATTTCGTATTATTCATATTTACCCCACAAATATCCAAATTACCCCACATTTTTAAAATCTTGTACAGCTTTGCGGGTAAATCGAATAGCTCAATTGTGACTTTAGTTACAGTTATTTTCATTTTATAGAATTTCTATTGCTTCTTTAAACATGTACATACAACAGTTCACATTAATATTAGCGATAATGTGGGTATATTCCAAGAAAAATGTTAAAACGTCTGAAATTATTGAAATTAACCCCCTTCACACATTTTCAATTTTATTGGTTTCATATGTCTTCAATTTTTAGATTGTCGTTTCTTATAAGCAGCGATAATGATTTTGAAATCTAATTTCGGCTGCCTGTATTTTTCTTTGTAGCGTTCAGCATTTCTAAATTTTCTAACGTGGATAAACAGTCTGCAGGTGGAAAGAAACACAGTAACAATGAAATTACGAACAAGTTAAATACCCAAATATATGTGACTTAGTTTTACGAATGTAATTTGACGAAGCTCTGAGGGAGTGGAGGGATAAATTAGAAAGTTCTGAATTTGAAAGGATGATAAAATGAATGTAAAAACTATTATACGACGTAGAATGTAGACTAGCAAATAGGGAAGATATTCTACAAAGAGCAAAATCTTACAATTTTGAAAATGTTAAAAATAAAAACTAAAGTCATATCTTTCTGAGCAGCTGAGACAGTGAGATGTATAATAATAATAATAATAATAATAATAATAATAATAATAATAATAATAATAATAATAATAATAATAATAATAATAATAAATTTCAGTTTAACAGTTAAAAAATTTCATACAATATTAAAAAGAATTGTATTTCCTTAGATATTTAAATTATGAATAAGTGTCTTATAATGTTTTTATACTAGTTTGGAAATAATTTTGTATTATTATATTTACATTTGGCACTATATTAACTGCAACATTATATTCTAGCATCTATTACGTAACTTTCTTTCTTTTGTGTTGTTTGTTTCGTTTTTTTTTTCTTATTATGTATTTTGTATATGTAACAAGTAAGCCACCTATAATTGGAAGCTTGCTTCTATTGGTGGTGGATTTAAAATAAAATAAAATAAACTAAAATAAAATAAAATAAAATAAAATAAAATGGATCATATGACGAAACAAAGAGTAAGACAGACAATAGGAAAGATTGGAGCAAGCTGGGTTTGCACTCAAAGATCTGTCCTTAGGCAGAACACTAAATGAAAAATGAATAATAATAATAATAATAATAATAATAATAATAATAAATCATTGAGCAAGTCCATCGTTTCAATTACTTTGCATGTGATGGTCATATCACGGAGAAGTACTGTAGATATCCATTGTAAAATTGAAAAAGTAATGTGATTACTGTCACAATAAGAAGTATGTTAATGAAAAAATAAGGAAAGACATCATAATTAAATATACTCGTAAAACATAATAACAATACCAACATGTCTGTACAGTAGCGAACTGTGGACAATGACAAAGAAGATATATCAAGAAATGACTTACAGCAGGCTTACACTCTATTAGACACAAAAATTATTATTGAAATTATAAATCAATTCAACACTGATAGCCTACACGACACTATCAGAAGATACAGAAACTCCTGGATGCAAAATGTGGAACGGATGGATGAGAAAAGGATCCTTAAGAAAATAATACATCAGATACAGCAAGAGAGTGGGAATAAAGGTCGTCCGAAGAGGCGATGATGCGATTTACAGTTTGTGGCTAACAGGCTTATAACCTTTATACTTGCAGAAATTTAATAAAGAAGAATTTGAAAGTTCGCCTAATAAGAATAGAAAGATTATAACTCTAAGGATGAATGACTGCGTTGGAAGGGGGAATGGAGTCGCAGAAGATTATTATTTAGAAATGGAAAACGAATTAAACCTTCAAAGTATACCTAGTCCGTCGCTGTGACTTCATGGGTAACACGATCCGGGGTTCGATTCCAGAGTGGGCGGAGATTTATCTCTATTCCACGAGACTGGGCAATTGTCCCTTGTATTGTACTTGTCCTGTGACGTCTCCACTGTGATTCTGCATCATGCTTGCCATACGGTTAGCGAGGCCCGCAAAGTGAGAGTGTCTAGTATTGGTCCCTGCAAAGAATTAGGTTATAAGCCGATACAAGATGGAGCTAAATCAAGACAAAGATGTGATAGAGAGAGAGAGAGAGAGACGTAAATTATATAAAACTTCAAAATTACAGATCGAACTAGAAAAAACACAAACTGAATGAAAGCAATAAGGGAGTGGTAATTATTGAAGTCCGTATGGGCTGAAGCACGCGGCGTGTGAGTTAACTTTCTTCCCCTACTAGAACGCACCGAAAGAGAGGCAGCAGTGCAAAGGTTGTCCATGCATAGGTTAACTATACCAGCGATGTAAGAACAAGGAGATATATTGTCTTTAATATGTTGAAAACATTGCATTATTAAGAAATGAAATATTCAGAGACACTAAATGGAAATGATTAAACACAAATTAGAGCTCTTTTATAGCCCCCCTTCTGCAAATCCAGAAAATTTGCCTGCAGAGTTACAGTTAACATTAATTGATATTTCACATACCGCACTGCTGAAATGTACTATAATGACAAGGGTTTCTTTAGCTTTTACAATTCCTTAAACTATGAACTATGTCCAAGTATTCGTAAATTTGCAACGAAAATTAGTAGGGTAAAGGTTGATAATATTGTGATACGAGCAATATTGTGATACTTCTTTTTGAGAATTTATTACAATTTTACTGAGCAAGAGAAGGACCGGTTTTGTGCAGAAAATTGTCCACGAACATTCCCTTAATACGTTGACGCAAAAAACCGAACTTCCTCTCGCTCAATAAAATTGTAATAAATTCTAAAAAAAAAAAACTATCACAATATTGCCGGCCTTTACCCTATATTACTATTTTCGCCAGCACATACATACCGGTAGGTTTTCATAAACTTAAAAAAGCCAAGATTAAGGGGCAAACTATTCGATCATGATAAACGCCCTATGCTTAGATTTGCTTCTTTAAATAACATTTTGTGAGATGTGATAAGGCTGGTGTGAGGTGGAAATCGAAGAAGAGATTCTGACGAAATTTCATTTTAAAAGGTTTACTTTCGCATAACAATATTGCTATTATGACGACAATGATGTAATACTTCAGAAGTTTTGAAATCTATATACGTGAACGCAGTTGTTTTTAAATTATTCAATCCGTATTGTAATGTACAAGTAACATTTTGTTGGTTATTCAAAATCGTACACATATAATATCTATTGTGAAACAATTATTGTATTGTATTTATTAAAAATGTGTAAACAAAAGTAACATATTAAGTGTTATTGCATCTCGACTTCATAATGTTAAATTTGTTCACAGTTGTCTCTTGGTTGCTCTTATTTGTACAGCATATACAGGATGATTCACGAATATTTATGGTCCCTTATGGATCTTATTTCCAACGACATTCTGAGCAAAAAAATGTCATACAAACATTTGTCCTAATCTCAATATTTTTAGAATTACACTAATTTGAAATTGTTTGTAAAATACCATTATTCTCGAGTTTTAACGGTAAAAGAATATTAAAGATAAAGAATGAATTATTCAGGAGTATATTTCTTTAATTAGCTAGTATTCTGAAGCTAAAAATGTGTTGTGAATTCCATAGTTGTAAATGTTTCAAGACTCTACGTTATGATGCATAATTAAACTGTAAAGAATCAAGTTCCTAAAGTGTATGATTTGTAGCAATTTTTGTGATAAGTTCGTAAGAATGATGACATATTTAGTTAAAAATTGAAAAACAAAATCTGTACAAAGAAACTGACAACATATGTTTAGCTACAGAACACTAGCCAATTAAAGAACTGATACTTCTGAATAGTTCATTCTCTATTTGTAATATTCTTTTACCCTTAAAACTAAAGAAAAAAGGTATTTTACAAACAACTTCAAATAAGTGTAACTTTGAAAATATTGAGATTAGGACAAATGTTTATATGGCATTTTGTTGCTTAGAATGTCTTCGGAAATAAGCTCCGTAAGCGACGGTAAATCCACGTCAATCACTCTGTATACTACACGCGGAAAAGTCAAAGATTGTTCGCGCGCCATTTCTTACATATCCCTGCAATACGGTATCGAAAATGGTAAATAAGAAAAACCACTTAAAAGATAAAAAAGATGGAGTGGCACATTTTAACTGAAATTCGAATACTACATATACTAGAAGAAAAATTACAATCTCAGCTGAAAAAAATCATCATAAATAGTAATGATTTATAAAAGTGAAGGATAAAGAACTATTGGACGCCCTGGAAGAAGATGGAATGGCTAATTCTGAAGTGGAGCTGCTACAGTATCGTTCAGAGATAGTAGCTACAGATTACAACCACAAACAGTCGGCAGAATTGAGTGTCTGTTAACTTTGCCGGGATTCGAAACCAGTCAGGAAGAGGGCTTGAAGTTGGCACTTCTCTGATGCACACTCCGAAGCCATTACGTTAGTTGCAAGTTCTCCTCGCAATACAAGCCTGCGCTATGCCAGCAATAAACCGTTTCCCTTTGGCGCAATAACTTTGCAACGGGAGAAGTAAATTTCTAGCTCTGCACTTCTCTCGGGGGACCGCTCCCCTCGCCACTGCCGCTTCTCTTGGAAATCAAAATCACGTAGATACGAGTTGCAACGGCCTCCACTTCGAGCCCCTAAATGTGATTTATTTTGCCCTCAGATATTACTCTAATAAAAAGTGCTGCCTGAGAGAGGCTCACCACAAACCATCATATATCAGAGGGTCGCACACTTCCAACCATCCCCTATCTCTAGTGATAGCGAACTGCGATAGAGGACTGGCGTGACCTATTTCCAATCATCACCATCATAATCATCTCCACAGATTAGGTTCAAGAGACTTCCGAATCTAATCAAGACCTGTCATTCCAGCTTTTCGTGGAGCGTGCTATAGTCCCGTCACTCTTATTTCCGGCAGCCAATCATGTTGCTGGTCGGCTACATTTAAACGTGTACGTCTTGTCATTCGCTGCTGATGACGTTATGCACTTCATAAGAAAGCAAACGAGGACATTATATGCCGCTCAATTATTTGCTCAATTACAGTGCGTTTGATTCATTATCATAGGAGCTACGATATGATAATGTTTAACGGTGCGGCAAATAGATTCTTCGTCTGGTAGCTCGGCAACGAAAGAACAAAAATGCCGAACGATACTATACTAAAAGCAAGGTTATGAACCTACTAAACCGGAAGGAACGTTCTGTTGGTCTCTTTCTGAGCTCTGTTGCCACATAGTGGCCCGAGATTCAAAGCTTGCTCAGCGTTTGTCACCGATATGTTTAAAATAACTACTGTATATAGTTCTCGATAACACTATCAACAATATTAGTAATTATAATTACTGTTTTTAAGAAAGCACGAGCTAATGACGCTGGTACAAAATGCGACTCGTAATGCACGTGGTACTCCAATGAACTGAGAAGTTTGGCTACACTGTCTCCGTGATTCCGTTGCCAGATTTTCGTTAGCAGACGACATTTTCACGCGAGGCCCAATGAAAAGCTCCGTTCTCCTTTTCCTCTCCAACCCCCCACACTCAAAGTGCCATCACTGCACAGGCTATCCCTCTAGCCCACACTTTCCTCTCGCCCTCCCAACTACTTCCTGTTTAGTCGGTTCATAACCTGGCTTTTAGTATATATACCTACCTAGACTTTATAGAGCCTTCACTTCCTAAGGCGTAAGCAAAGAGGAGGAGTCACGCCGGAAATAACAGCGACGCGACTATAGTGTATTGTCGTTATGAGGAATCCATCTCCTGTTCACTAGTTCCGGGGTTGTAGAATGAACGAATCCCTTCAAGGGTTGTAGCAAGCGAAGGTAAACTTTTCGGTGGATGTTGAACTGACTGGAACAGATTCTTATTCTTATTCACAACATCGCGGCAAATATCCCAGAAATATATTATTGTCTTGATTTTTTACTTCGAGTTTTCACTGGTCGCTAATATATTTTTTTCTAACCTCCGTCTTGCTTGCTGAATGACAGACTGACTTTATTGGAAGTGTTGAGGTGACTGGAAAGAGAATGTAGAAGGTGCTGCCGTGGGGGAATGACTTAAGAAATAAAATAGGCTAGTTTGAAGGTGTAAATAGGACAGAGAAGAGTGGATGAACTGTTTTCGTAAGTTAAGGACATAAAAAAATCATAGAAAAAGCACACGTCTATATATATATATATATATATATATATATATATATATATATATATATAGTAATTAGCAGGCTATGGGTAGCACGTATACAGAAAAAAAATGGTGGCGAACCAAAGCTAGTAAGCTTGATGTGGAAATAAATGTCCAGTATATATTATATCATATCGTATTTTGCTTCGAAGGGCACCATTTCTTCACAAATATAACTTTTTTCGAACATGAACCATTAAGGGGCCTTACATACTTACTTAGAAATGGCTTTTAAAGATCCCGAAGGTTCATTGCCGCCCTCACATAAGCCCGCCACCGGTCCCTATCCTGTGCAAGATTAATCCAGTCTCTATCATCATAGCTCACCTCCCTCAAATCCATTTTAATATTATCCTCCCATCTACGTCTCGGTTCCCCTAAAGGTCTTTTTCCCTCAGGTCTCCCAACTAACACTCTATATGAATTTCTGGATTCGCCCATACTTGCTACATGCCCTGCCCATCTCAAACATCTGGATTTAACGTTCCTAATTATGTCAGGTGAAGAAAACAATGCGTGCAGTTCTGCTTTATGTAACTTTCTCCATTTTCCTGTAACTTCACCCCTCTTAGCCTCAAATATTTTTCTAAGAACCTTATTCTCAAACACCCTTAATCTCTGTTCCTCTCTCAAAGTGAGAGTCCAAGTTTCACAACCATACAGAACAACCGGTAATGTAACTGTTTTATAAATTCTAACTTTCAGATCTTTTGACAGCAGACTAGGTGACAAAAGCTTCTCAACCGAATAATAACAGGCATTTCCCATATTTATTCTGCGTCTAATTTCCTCCCGAGTGTCATTTATATCTGTTGCTGTTGCTCCAAGATATTTGAATTTTTCCACCTTTTCGAAGGATAAACCTTCAAATTTTATGTTTATTTTACTTCCAAATATATCCTACTAATAAATAATCACAAGCAACAGAAACGCTACTTCATTGACGGCTAACATACGATTTTACAAACTCAAGCACTGTCGTCAGCGTTTTCACCTACCACGAAAGTATTAACAAATTACCGTTACTTTATCTTCAAACCTGATACAGAAGCTGCCCCACTTTCTCAGTGTCCAGCCATGTAAATTGCTCAACGTTATTCTCAACCGAGAAGTTTCATACTGAAACCGATGCACGTGGAAGGGTTGAAGATACATTATCCGTAACCCTACAGTTCTGACAACGACTTCTTGATAACACATCTCATAATTCTGCAGTTGGAGCCGTCATAGGGACTGTGGTAAGCCCTTGCGTAACGGCTTGAATTTCAAGGAGACCCTAAACCACATAGGCTGCAGATAATGTAGCGTTAAATGCAGATATGAATCAACAGGAATAATCTGACTTCGTAGAATTCACAGAATAGAGCCCACGCATTGAAAAGGAGACCTAACTTATTCCGGTTTCGGTGAAAAGTTCAAACAATTTGCAGGATTCACATGACACATATCAATGAGCCGAAGCGCGTGGTAATCATGCTGAAAGTGTCAGGCTGAAAGCAATATGAATAATTTATGTGTATTATATTAGTTTCAACGATGATCAAGTGATATTATTTATATTATAGTCAAATGATCTTACTTGTGTTACACTCATAAGTGAGCGGAGGTCTAGAGTTTCAATAACGAAAGTTGCAATGACGAGTAGTGTTGTTAATTGAATACGATTGATAAAAAAGTTATATTACATAAGTTGCAATAATAAATAGGTCTCTTTCAGTGATATGATATTTAAATTATAAGCAGCGACTGATGAAGCAAATTTGAAATTATAGGTAAGCGATGTTAAGTTGCAACAATGATAGATGAGTGATATTAAGCAAGTTAAAAATTATTAACTTATGCTAAGTAAGTTAAAAGGATGGATAAGTGATGTTAAGCAAATTTGCAATTACAAATAAGTGATGTTAAGTTACAATAATGATAAATGAGTGGTGTTAAGCAGGTTTGAAATTATTATTAATAAGTGATGTTAAGTAACTTACAACAAGGATAGATGAGTGATATTAAGCAAATTCGAAATTATGAATAAGTGATGTTAAGTTAGAACAATGATGTATGAGTGATTTAAAGCAAGTTCGAAATCATAAATAATGATGTTAAGTTACAACAATAAATTTGAAATTATAAATAAGTGATGTTAAGTAAGTTGCAACAATAATAGATGAGTGATATTAAGCAAGTTTAAAATTATTAACTTATGTTAAGTAAGTTACAGGGATGGATAAGTGATGTTAAGCTCGTTTGAAATTATAAATAAGTGATGTTAAGTTACAATAATGGTAATTGAGTGATGTTAAGTAGGTTTGAAATTATTAATAAATGATATTAAGCAAATTCGAAATTATGAATAAGTGATGTTAAGTTAGAACAATGATATATGAGTGATTTAAAGCAAGTTCGAAATTATAAATAATGATGTTAAGTTACAACAATAAATTTGAAATTATAAATAAGTGATGTTAAGTAAGTTGCAACAATGATAGATGAGTGATATTAAGTAAGTTTTAAAATTATTAAGTTATGTTAAGTAAGTTACAAGGATGGATAAGTGATGTTAAGCAAAGTTTGAAATTATAAATAAGTGATGTTAATTTACAATAATGATAGATGAGTGATGTTAAGCAGGTTTGAAATCATTAATAAGTGATGTTAAGCAACTTACAACAAGAATAGATGAGTGATGTTAAGCAAGTTCGAAATTATGAATAAATGATGTTAAGTTAGAACAATGATATATGAGTGATTTAAAAGCACGTTCGAAATGATAAATAATGATGTTAAGTTATAACAATAAATTTGAAATTATAAATAAGCGATGTTAAATAAGTTGCAACGATGACAGATTACTGATATTAAGTAAGTTTAAAATTTTTAACTTATGTTAAGTAAGTTACAAGAATGAATAAGTGATATTAAGCAAGTTTTAAATTATAAATAAGTGATGTTAAGTTGCAATAATGATATATGTTGAGCAGGTTTGAAATTATTAATAAGTGATGTTAAGTAACTTACAACAAGGACAGATGAGAGATGTTAAGCAAGTTCGAAACTATGAATAAGTGATGTTAAGTTAGAATAATGATTTGAAATGATAAATAATGATGTTAAGTTACAACCCTGATCACATGTATATCACATTGGCCATTCCCATGTTATGAAATGGCAACATATGAAATAGAACAACCGCTAGATTCTCCACTGTCGAAAATGTATTGTAACCTCTGATCACATATAAAAGATTGGTCAGTCTAATGCACTTTCAAGGTAACTTTTATTAATTTCACTATGCTGCGATTTAGCGACTGTAAAAGAAGTTACTGGAACTGCATGGAATAATAGCTTGCAGCTGTGCTTCCATCTAGCTCCGGCACGTTGGGTATTTCTGCATAAGACAACTGTAAAACAAACCTCACACCGTACTGAACATTACTAAAGTTACAGTACAATAATAAACGAATAATGTTACTCAAGCATGAACATTAAGTGATATTGGACCCATTCAAGTTATAATAATGGTGCAACTTATCACATTTATTTTATGGCACTCTGACATTCGAAATTATGAAGAAAATAGAAACATTAACAAACAATTTTTCTTTCAGTCTCTTCTGACTTTCTTACTCTGTCTCTCTAATGACTGATCACCAGTAGTAGTACTACAGGGACACCATTTTATTTTACTAACATTTCTAATATTGACCTGGCTATACATTTGGATTAACGGTTGAGAACCGGAAACAGTATGCTACGCCCTTCCACGACTGGAGTTCGATGATACTGGCATAAAATATAAACAAATCACTTTACTACGTTTAGGAGGGAAGAAAAGTAGTTCATCCATTTACGTAAACTAGGAAATATCGCGGTTTTCAGTTTGATAATTTTCATTAGGTTTTTGTTTAAACAAAATACAGTACTGTTTTAAAAATAAGTGTTTTTACTCACGAATTGAGCTAGGCCTATCCATTCAGACGTATTATATTATACTGTCTACAGCACATTAGCGTACAATATAGATTATAAAGTTAAATTGAAAAATAATCATAATATGAATATTTAAACATATTTTTGAAAATGTTGGCCGTTCATTCCGATACAGGTTTCAGTTCTTTTGCGAATATTATCGCACTATAGACTATTGTACCTAATTCCAATTACCAGTTCCGGCCTTCGTACTAGTAACTCATGTTAAAAATAATTATCCTACTCTATAAAAGCGTATCTTACGTACTGTAAATTCAATCTTCACTTCTGTTCGATCCGAAAAGATAAAATTACTCATACATGCTATCTACTGTCCGTCCAAGTGGTTTTGTGGCAGGGTCGTAGAAAGGGGGGAAATCACGTGACAGTTAATTATTTAACGAGTCCCTTTTATTTAAGTAATTTTAAACAATTGTATAATATTACGTAGACGTCCAATTCCTAACAGAAACTAATGTTTTCAGAAAAAAGCTAAGACAGCCCAGACACTAGCCTTTACAGAGTGGCGAGCAGAAACGGGTGGAGAAAACCGGGATGCGACGTAGGCAAACGGACGACAGTACCTGTGCGGAAATATGATTCAATATTGAAAACTCTTTCGTCACTGGAGAACGCGAATATATTTCTGGAATGTACTATACTCACTAACTCAGTACTGCTTACTGTGACCGTAAGGCGACTTTGACTGCAAACAAGCCTTGGTTCTGTGTGAAGAACGTTGGAATTTTACTAGTAGAGGGGGTGGGAGTGAAGTACATTAAAAAATTCAGGTAAAATAAAAATTGAAGTAAAAATAAAATGATGTCCCTGTAGTAATAGTAGTAGCAGCAGTAGTAGTAGTAGCAGTAGTTGTAGTGGTGGTGAGAAAGAAGGTTTTTGAGAATTTTTTTTATTCTCGTACCCCAGCTTCTTGGTCTTTTTGTGCAACCGCTTAAGCAATCATATTAATTCTATACTGAATTTCAGATAAGAAAAATATTAAGATAAACAAAGATTTGATGCGAAAATAAATGTATTACGCCGCTGTGATACGTAACGTCATTTGTCATCTTATTGCAGCGCGCGAACCCTTCACGTGCGTTCGGTACAGTCTGTTAATATGGAAATTAGTTTTAGGTACTACGAAGACAGGCATTGAATTCTATAAAGTAATGCTTTTTTATAAT
The DNA here is from genome assembly GCF_040183065.1 of Periplaneta americana. Lineage (NCBI taxonomy): Eukaryota > Metazoa > Arthropoda > Insecta > Blattodea > Blattidae > Periplaneta > Periplaneta americana. Next base: position 127,456,021 of record NC_091127.1, read on the forward strand.
ACCTTGTTGATGGTTAGTCCGATTTCACCGGTTAATCGATAACCGGTTTATTTCCGAATACCCTCCCATCCATCCCTACCAAGAGTAGGATTCCCCTTCTCTATAAGATATCATATTCGAGCAGAATGTGCTTTGCAGTTTCTCTGTGCTGCTTGCACATTCTACAAATAATGAGGACTGCTTGAAAGAGCTCACAGTTTGTAGGTATTTCCTAAAATCGTACCCAGGGATTAACCCAACCACAAAAGAGACTTCGACTATCACCAACTGAATCATTATTAGAAGTTTTATGCATTCAGTGCGCCGTGTCACTTGTTTCAAACTTAATCTTGACTAACCTATGGCATCACTCATATTTCAGAAATACAGTAGAATTAACAGTCCCAGTGTGCAAAGGCAATCTTGGATATTCACGGTTGTAACATACCACTCCTTAATAAACAACAATCACTCGGACCTACAACGACGCTCTCATGGAGACGGCTTCAAACCCGGAACTCAAGACTTTTCACAGTCGTCCTCTCAAGCCGCTCTATTACCGGGATGACGAGGACCGTTGCTATGGTTACAGGGGAGCGACCAGTGTACCAAGAGCACAGGCTGCCCCACAATGTGAGCTCTGGTCAATAAGAAGTACGCACCAGTTTTATGTTTACAGAAAATACCACAGTCTAGTATATACACGAAACTCAATATGTAGTAAACATGCATCCATAGATAGTTGCTAACCACTAGGATCGCTACTATCGCCTCATTACAGACAATGCGAAATAGTACCTACACAGTCTATGGTTCCTAGCACCTTCACAACTCAAGCTTCGTGACTGTATATACTAATACTGTACTTAGAATCAGCCGCCTCATTTTTACTTGCTGACTGCACAAAAAATAAAGAAAAGTAATGCAATACTGCAAGACATTTTTCACTAAAATATACTCTTTTTACAGTTACCATGTTGATAGGATGGTTTCTGCAAGGCGTCTGCCTGTTTCTGCACAGGAATATTCATAAAGTTTGACTCGGATTTTATCTACGAGCCTCACACATGATGCATATAGAATGAAAATAAATACTTTATTAAAACAATGTAGACTGCATGTCAAAAATAGTATATAGCGATACAAGAGTGGTAAGTACGTTTAACAAAATCGAGGAAAATTTTGAAAAATGAGCAGAACGAGTTTTTCAATTTCCGAGATATTGTGATGCACTTCATGGACGTATATTGTACAGCATTTTTTGCACGATAGTATATTCCAAAGATTCCACGAATTTGCTTTTTAGAGACCAGTTTGGTTTCCAAATGCGGAAATAGCTTTGATAGCTTCAAACTTCTGGCAGATAGGATTCGAAAACAAAACAATACTGTAGTTCACTATCTGATAAAAACATTTTTAAATAGATGCGTTGTACAATCTCTTATTTTTATTCACCGATCCAGCGAAGGTAGACTACTCACTTTGTTAAGTCACAAATTTACCCATTTTGTATTGCCAACTGAAGAAAATGACTTCATAAATTACTTTTATTTAGAATTTAGCCTATGACATCCCTTGAGGGCTAAGGCCTCCGGCACGTAGGCAGGGTAGCTCTGATTCACTCTTTAGGTGAGCTAGCCTAGAGAATGTTCGACCTTGTTCTCTTGTTCATCGTCTCTCGTGTTGGGTATGAAGCAATTTCACTGGTTTACGGTCACTATTCACTGATTCTGTCGCGCAATTTGCATCATTTCACTATTCACATATTCATTCGCGTTGCTGCTGGCACTTCAGAACACATTTCACTTTCCACCGATTGATGTTTCCTTCGACAGTTTTTTCCATGCTGATCTGCTTCTTGCACGCTTCGTCCGTTGCTTCCCCGCTCTCTGTGTGAATGTATCCGTCCGTCTGGTTCTCTGTCTTCCTGTACTCCGCTTCCCTATCCTGGGGTCCCACATGGTCACTCTGTATGTCCACTGGGTGTCATGCATCCTAGCTACGTGGCCTCCCCAATTCCATTTAAGTTCGTCTGCAACCTGTACTTCGTCTTTCATGCCCGTGTTCTTTCTGAGGTCTACATTGCGAATTCGGTATTTTACCGTAACTTGCATTATTTTTCGCTCCATCTTTCTCTGGCAGACTTTTACCATCTGTCTCAGCTTCTCGTTCAGAGACCATGTTACTTTTATTTATCGCATACTAAAAACCGAAACTTAAATATTAACATTGAAATTAGATTTCGTAAAAACAAATGAAAGTACCAGCCGCAACCTGGAAAATGATTCTCTGTCTCCAGTTGCGCTTCTTTACAACAGACACTGATAATCAGGTTATGTTATCAGTATCACGTTTGAGCAAGCCAAGACGTGTGCGGGCGTGTTGTACGCGGCAGGTCGAAATTCGCACACAGCTACGTGTACACTGGGGTTCAAAGATATCTGACCTACAATTTTCTGATCGTGTAAGCGAAATTTTTAAGTCAGAACCAGAGATATAACAAATTGACAAACTTTGAAATAGTTCCGCTAGTTCTCAATAGGTGACACTTTTATTGAGGTCGGCAAAAATGTGTTGCGGAAAATTATGGTGTAGATTAAGTATAAATTATTCTCATAATTGACAGTATCAGCGGTTTTCAGCTAAACTTAGTGTTTTCACAATAGAGGGGTATGAAATTTTGAATTGTATGATGTTAGTAAATTTATGTAATATTGGCAATACTGACTGTCATCTTCATCATCTATTCATAGAAGCCTAGATAATATATATAACAGATAACTAATGGCTATGTTAAAATCGGCAGCACTTTGAAGAGAACAACCGCCAGGATCGCTACCCGTCCGCCGTAAACGAACACGAGATGGCAGTATAGTCGCTAATGCAATTCAAATGGGAATTATGACGTGACTCCTTATGTAACAACTAGATGGCAGCGTAGTAAACCTGACAAAAGTTGTTAACGTCAAAGCCTATACGACCGACCTATCTGGATATATATGATCTAGGATAGAAGTAATAACTAAAGAAGTTACACTTACACGAACAAATTATCGATCACTATCGATTAGTCAGGTATCTCTAACAAGGCAGCTAAACTACAGTCTAGTACAGTCTATGTATTAGACTGTGGCTAAACTGTTTGAACTAGTCGCTCATATAAATTTGTATTATTATTATTATTATTATTATTATTATTATTATTATTATTATTATTATTATTATTATTATTATTATAAGTTTTTTGCAGGGAGTTCACGAAGTATTAGATTATTTACGTTTTGGGGGCTAATTGGCTAGCCAGTTTGAGAAACACTGCACTAGATGTAAGATTTGTTCAATAACACATTTTTAGTAGCAATATCATAGCCAATTTTTAAAACGGCTGAAGAACTAACAATTGACAGAAATTTAAATATGAAGAATAGGAAAAATGCACTTCCTTTAACCCTTTGCAGCACAAATTCATTTTTTAATGTTTTTCACTTCATGGATCATAACAAAGCTTCGAGCCCTTTTTTTCAACATGTTTACTCTGCACACAATTTCAAAACATAGATGGCACCTGTATGTATACTCAAGAGGAGGTCCCTTGGTGGAATATCTGTGCCATAAAATTTAGTAAGAAAACGGTGGTTCTTCTGAATAACTACTATGCTGCAAAGGGTTAACTCGGGAATAACTTACGTTTTACATACGGTGACGTTAGATCAATAATATTGCGTTTCTGGGTCACTTAATACTTCGCATTTTCTTGCATTTTAATTAACAATTTAAATTCATTAAGTTTTCGAATAATGTAACAAAGTAACTTATTTACCAACAAAATTTCCCAACATCGACGTAAAATATAATTCGTGCATGTTTATGATTACAGTAATTATTGTCACTAATTACAAATGAACGTCAGTTCATGTATTTTTACTTGATTATTTAACGACGCTGCATCAACTAATGGGTTATTTAGCGTCGATGGAATTGGTCATAGCGAGATAATATTTGGCGATATGAGGCCGAGGAATCGCCATAAAATGCCTGACATTCGCCTTACGGTTGGGGAAAACTTCCGAAAAAACAAAACCAGGTAATAAAACCAAGAGTCCACACCTGTGTAGCAACGGTTAGCATGTCTGATAGCAAAATCATGTGGCCCAGTTTCGAATCCCGGTCTGGGCAAGCTACCTGGTTGAGATTTTTTTCCGGGGTTTTCCCTCAACCCAATATGAGCAAATGCTGGGTAACTATCCATTCTGGACCCGGACCTATTTCACCGACATTATCACCTTCATTTCATTCAGACGCTAACCTTAGTTGTTGATACTGCGTCGTAAAATAACTCACTAAAAAAAAAGAAATAAACCCAAGAGGGAAACGAAACCACGCCCGACGCAACTCCGGATCAGCAGGCAAATGCGCTACCGCCTGAGCTACGCCGGTGGCTGTCAGCTGATGTTACGAATATTTAATATTCAAGTTAGTAGGTAACTATTACGACCATTTCGTAACCCAGTATTATAACCATGTAGTTGGCATAGAATTAACGCAATTTTATATGATTGATTTCAAAATTAAATTATAGTTACCAATTCACCTAAAATTAACATAACTATGATGTTTTAATATTATTATTATTATTATTATTATTATTATTATTATTATTTTTTCTTCTATTCAGTTTTCATTATTGGTCACACCCGACCTCAAGCATCTTCCTTTTTTCGGGTGTGAGCCAGTTACATTGTATTTATACAATAATTTGTAATATGTAGACTATTTGACTATGAGATTTGTAATCAATTTCGAATTTTGAAGAATATTCATATACGAGTATTACATAGTATTGTATCGAATTGGAACATATACGGAGAAAACATTTACTACCCTCGATGCTAAGTCAGAGTGGGAGTTCGCTTGCATGTCTTGACCTCATGGGGAATAGAGAATGGGAACAAAAGACTGGATTGTTCCTCTTGAAGGCGAAAAAGATTAGAGCTGCAGCTGTCGAAGTTTGCGACGCGAACTGAGGAAGGGATAATAGTATCCGCCCAACTGTACACTTTTAGGTCTTTTAGGTTAGAATATATTATATAATGTGTTTTATTGTGCCATTTCCATTTTAATATGTGTTCTTTTAGAGAGTAGTTGGATGTAATCATAGTTGGGGGGGGGGAACCTACAAAGGAGGACTTGTTTTGGGTACAAAGCACGTACGGTCAGAAGACCCGTGCATTGGATTTTAGACAAAATTATGATAATATAAAATTTGTATGTATAATATTACTCAATAAATCCATCTATCTATCTAGTATTGTAAAATCTTTGTTATTGTATGTAATTTTTGCTTGCAATAAAAATCTTGTAATGTTGTTATTGCGAGTCCTATATAACTTATCAGCAACGCGCCGACCTTGTTTTACTGCGCCTGCGCAGGATTTGCGTTCCAGCACGTGCACCGTCTCTCCTGACGCAAGAGTGCCGCGCTCCACAGTCGCAGGTGGATTGTTTCATTTTGTGCCTCACAAGCGACATCAACTTCTCTTTGATTTCCCTGGTGCTACCCACCACAGTCAGCTAACAGCTACTCATCAAAGAGAACGGCGTTCGATCCTCTCAAGTTCTGTGAGCTCTATCGTCAATAAGGAAGTTGTGAAACTGATTCTGTTCCACATTCAACAAAAGAACTAAACTTGGCTATACCGCTGCGCGGCTACTTTTCTTATCGGCGCCGGCGATTGCAGCTACATACGGAATGCATCATCGTTCGTATTCTTCGTTTACTCCGAGCACACTATAATAGTGCAGCACGCTTGGATGGTAAACAGTACCAGAGGTCTGCATGGGGACGGGCCAAACTTGGATCGGCCGAGAGCAGAATTCGGGCTGAAATTTTTAAGGGCTTATTCGGCGGGATCGGCCTCGGAGAAGATTCGAACATTTTAGAAGAATTAAATATTTTTATGAGCCTTTTTCCAAACCGTGATGGAGTTTATTTTTGACTATTACACTTTTACTACGTCATAATACTTTTGACCAATAAAACGCTACAAAAGGATGTCTTTCAACCAATCATGGCTGATTATCGCATGATTTTATCGCGTCCCTAGCATTTAATTTTATCGCTTGCCTAGCATTTGTTTATTTTTAACACTACCCTAGCATTTGTTTCTTTGTTTGCCAACATTTCAAACTACACTGGTCTGGACGAAAAAAAAAAAATTACAAACCACTCCTGTCGATCCACAGCAGTTTTAAATATGACTCGCATTGGCATCCAAGAACAAGAATTAATAAAGATCACTGGTCATAGCTATGCATCTTTCCTGAAACCTTCTTTACAAATAAATGAAGAGCTTCATTCGGAAATCCTGAATAACTTGAGGGATACACCATGTATATCAACGAGTTCACTTCTTTTACGCACACGTCCAATATAACATCAACTGAACCACCAAACACTAAAACATTCAAATTTAAAAATTGTACTTTCAATAATTGTTTCTTTTAAAATTATTCATGTTTATTTTTTATTTCATCATCGTTAATTAAAACGTTTCTTGTTTATTTCCCTAATTAAAACTTTTCTAACACTTGTTTATATTATTTAGGTTATGTTATAGCTTCTGCTATATGATACTACGGATAGTCACGTATCAGAGATTGTTTAATACTAAGATTTACTGAAAATCATCTGTCAAGTGACGTTGATTACTGGGATCCGGATGATTGAAGTGGAATGCAAATGTTTTAATAAAAAGAAACTGAATCAACAAAGGCTTCTTGACTAGTAATCATCCACAGAGTTCAATGAAGATTCCATAGTTGGCACAACTGATAACAAGAAAACAGCTAATCATAACACACTACTGCCATCTAGCGTAATGTTGAGATGGTACAATAATACATTGAAGACAGTTGTATTTTCGTAAGTCAATTAATATTTTATTGTATTGGAGTACTTTATTACTTCTAATCTTTATATACTTTCCTCTAATCGTGTAATAGTCAATTAAATTCCACTCGAGTTTTGATTTTCTTTAGATAAATCAAAACCTCTAGTGAGATTACTGTTGATAAATAAATAATATAGGCTATTAATAATAATTTTTCACAACAAAAATGAAGTAAAGAGGAACCTTTGTTTCACAACTACAGCCAACATTAATAGGGAACCTTTGTCTTATGTCTCCATATGGCAAAAATAAAATCCGCACATTTCATTTATAATTTGATACTGTATCCAGATAAACTGTAGGCTTACATCAGATTTAAGTTAATTAGTACACAAAAAATAAGTTACAGCATGGATCAGCAATGACTTGTTGATAAAGGTTCATTATATATGCCTCACTAGAAAATATTACTAAAATATCTTGAAAATCGCTAGGATTTTATAGTATGGAGTAGTAGAAATTAGCTGTGATTACTAAGAGAGCTGTATGCCTACCCAGTCCTAATTACTTATATAAGAAATTTGTCGTGCGTGAATGAAGTAAAGCCTAAGGGAATCATGGGATTTTCAGTGTCATCAACTGTGGAGAATGGTGTGCGCGGAATGCGATATGGACCTAACCTCTCACATAATATTGCACACCTAATCTAACCTAACCCACATAATTCTACACACCTAACCTAACCTAACTTAACTTAATCTAACCTCTCAAATAATACTACACACGTAATCTATTTTGTTTGCAATGTTGCGGTCCCTGCTACGACGAGTGGGGAGCCACCTAATGGATGAAGCGGGAATCATGTCAAGAATGGCGACTCATTCCAACCACTACTCACTATTTTTGATTTTATTCCTGAAATGCGTTAATACAGTGAATATCCCATTTATAGTGTAATAAGAAGTTAAATGTATTGTGGCAGTGATATAATTGTGGAAAATTCGTTTACAGTGCAGTGGCGCGAACATATTGAACCTTCAATTATTTGCTTTTACACTTATGGTTATCTTTACCCAAACTGTACAGATAGCACAATGGATAGTTAGAGAATGTAAACAATCACACAAGGTCACATGCTCTTTACCGCCCCGAGTGGTTGGGGGTAGGGGGAGGAAATAGACTACGGCGTGTTTGTATTGTCTAGATATCCATTGAGCTTACTGTACTATTATAAGCCTAACACCAAAAAGTTAAGTAAACATAATATTAATGTCTTAATTTTACCTATCGCCGGTTACTTTGAACGCTTTAAAGTTTCGGGTTGATACGGGTATCATATTTAGAAATAATCTCGATCTCAACTGTACTGCCGTCTCGTGTTCGTTTGCGGCGGACGGGTGACGATCCTGGCGGTTGTTCTCTTCAAAGTGCTACCGATTTTAACATAGGGATGAGCTATCTGTTATATATATATATATATATGACCTAGAGTTTTACGTATTTAGCTACAATTCAGTTCCTTTACAATTTCGTAAACTATATTATTATTTATTGTTTATTTTCTTGAAATGTATTTAAAAGACACGGTAAATGAAGTCACTTTGCACCGAGACATACATGTTCGTTTTTTGGATTGCACATAAAACGCATTAAGTATTAATTAAGTAATTAATTATACGGCTTAACTAGGGTACATAATTATATAACTAATTTTGCACTAGTTCCCATGATAAATCTCGTCACATATTGTATTCGCTTCTAATTATAACAGTATTTAAAATTGATAGAGTATAAAAAGGTATTAGTCTTCTTAATGGGATCCTGTGTTACTTGTGAACAAATTACTCATTTGAAAATGATTTATGGACATCCGCTCTCCAATACAAAGCACATGTTTAAAATTGACTGCAAAAACTCTATATTCATATGTCTCTCTCCTGTCCTTCAGAAGCCAATCTTCTTCTGCATTTTTTTTTCCGTTGCTCTATTTTCGTAACGGCTCGAGTTGTATCAGTTTTGAAAATTAATAAGTGTATATATTTTTAATGTACTAGTTGGCAATTTAACGACACTGTATTAGCTACTAGGTTATTCAGCGTCCATGAAATTGGTGACAGAGATATGGTATTTGGTCCAGGATTCACTATGTGGTTACCTGACATTCTCTTTACAGTTGAGGAAAATCTCTGAAAAACCCGACCATATTAATGAGCCCAAGCGGAGCTCCGGATAAGCTGGCAAATGCAGCTACAGTCTGCACTACGTTACTGATTGTAGATAGGCTATCCTAACGTACGAACATTTTTATCTGAAGAAGTTTTCACTTGAACGTTTAATTACGTCGATATTAATAATAATAATAATAATAATAATAATAATAATAATAATAATAATAATAATTTTAATTTATTTTTATACTGGCAGAGTTAAGGTCATAGGATCTTCTCTTACACTCTACCAGGTGACAAAGTATACAAGGAGTGAAAATTTAACAAAAAGTTAAAGAATAGGATACTAACATATTACAAAAAATAATAGCATAACAAAATCGACACTAAACAATATGAAAATAATAGCTTAATAGAAAAAAAGAAAGTAAAATTCAGATCTAAAGATTGGAATATAATAAACGCAAATCAGTTTGTACAGATAGTTAACAGGGAAAAACGTAAGGAAGGATACAACAAATGGAATGTAATAAAATAATAAAAAATACGAAATTTAAATAGAATCAACAATAAAAAGGGTACGACAATAAATTCATCTGGTGATTAAAAAATGGAAAGAAAGAGAAACATGTATTTTTACAAAACTATCGCAGAGAAAAGGGCTTATAAGTGAAAGGAATCTGAATCGAAAAAGTGCAACTTTACTTTATTTTTGAAACTAGATAATGTCCGACAGTCTCTGACATGCTGTGATAGAGTGTTCCAGAAATGAGCTGCAGAGACGGTGAAAGATGAAGAGTAGGAGGATGTTCTGTGTTTAGGAATGGAGAGTGTGATATGGTGTTGTGTTATGAGAACAGGTGTTGAAAACGAGAAGCTAAGTAGCTAGGGTTAGAGTTCTGAAGAATATTGAAGAGTAACGTGAGAGAGTGAATAGTTCTTCGCTCTTTGAGACGGACCGAGGATATTAATTATTTCGATTAAATTAAATCATCTTTTTCTTTCTATTTCTACGATAATTTTTACAAAGCAATTTGAATAGAATTTTTTTAAGTTCCAAGTTCTTTAACTGACGAATTTTTAATTTGGAGATATAAGCAATATATCGAATCTTTCGAAATTTCGGGCATTGTATGGAACCCGTTCCCACCTAACATTGAGATGAAATCTTATGTTTTATTTAACGACGCTCGCAACTGCAGAGCTTATATCAGCGTCGCCGGATGTGCCGGAATTTTTTCCCGCAGGAGTTCTTTTACATGCCAGTAAATCTACTGACATGAGCCTGTCGCATTTAAGCACACTTCAATGCCATCGACCTGGCCCGGGATCAAACCCGCAACCTTGGGCATAGAAGGCCAGCTATTGTGATGAATTTAAGAAGCTACTGCTAGGTAGAGAAACCCTGTTTTGAAAAGCCTTAAGAGATCACTATGTTGACCACACGTAACCTCAGTAATGGTTGGATGATCGTTTACCTCTGTTGAGGGATGTGGATGTGAGATCAGCAGCAGGTTGATCGGCTTTGGCCCTTTATGGGCTGTCACGCCACGAATTTAACTTAATTTAAATTTAGAATCTTCGGTATAATCTCGCCAAAATACTGTATAGGCCTACAGTTATCATAATTCATAGTCTCGCAGTTGATTTAGCGTCACTAAATAAACGATTAAATAGATGCGAAAATCTACTACCAAAAAGCGAAATTAAATAACTGTTACATTTATTTTTATATACATGGATTGCAATTGAAACTTCAAGTCAGAACTTGCACACAATACAAGCTTCAAAACAAACATAACATTAACATGAAAGCTAAGAACAGTACTATAACTCGATTATTAACAAAAATTTTACTTAAACCCAATCCTACAGTAAGATTAAGCTTTGAAGTTCTATTTTCAAGTTACACTGAAAAGAAGTTAGACAATCCCAAGACACGTGACGAGATAATGGAGGACTGTGAATGAAATCGAATTGCATAGAATAGAAGAAGACAAACACGACAGGATGGCTTCGTTTGACGAAAGATCAATTATTATTCTTCTCGTCCTTGAAGATACAAGGGAGCTAGCAGCATTGTGAAACTTCTTTGTGAGAACAGAAACACATCACTACTCGACTCCATGAAACGGAATGTAAACAAAGGACATTGCCTTGACAATATCACAAAATCGATTTCGTCACTCGACAATACCCCTCGAAAACCAATAGAATTTATTATTCTTTAGTATGCCTTTCTTCTATTGAGTGTTCCAATTTTCTTTTTAGTTTACTGTTCACGTAAGGTTGTTGTGTTTTATAATAATAATAATAATAATAATAATAATAATAATAATAATAATAATAATAATAATAATTAATTCATAGTATTCTGCCCACGGGAAGGTCTTTTTTAGATGGCGAATATGTTGCGTCAGAACCTCGCAATATACAGGGTGTTAAAAAAAGTATCCAATATTTTAGGAGATGCTAGTATGCATCAAAACAAGAAAGACATGTCTAATAAATATGGGTCCTACAACACATACTTTCTGAGATCTGAACACTTGTTCATAGGAGGCGCTCAATGTGACGTCCATTCACGACAGTGCATTCCTCTGCCCTTTGGTGTAAGGAACCACGCAATCTTTGAAATTGATCTGGTTGTTCTTGATAACCAAAAGTCTAGGGGATTTAGGTTTGGGAAACGAGCAGGCCAAGATGTGTGTGTGAAATGTCAACGTCACGTGTTCATGCTTATTGCGAAGAAAATGTGCTGGTATGCCATCATGCATGAACCCATCCCTAATCTTTGCTGACATGGCACATTCTCCAGAAAGGTAGGCAATACATTAATAAGAAAGTCCTTATAACGAGCCCCAGTTAATCCTCATGGCCCTTAATCTATTGCTAAGAACGTCTGCCCAAATGTTGATTGAGAATCGGTGCTGATGCCTTGTTTCTTCAACTGCATGGGAATTTTCATCAGCCCACACATGCTGATTACGAAAATTCACAATACCATCTCTGCTGAACCCCGCTCATATCCGCAACCAAACTTTTGTTTTCAGTATTCCTTGCGACATATCAGTATTCCACGCCAGGGATGTCAACTACGGTATGTTTATCTGGTAGCCTGCTGTATTGTAGAACAGAAAAATGCATTGCCATAAATGGAGCACCTCCTATTAACAAGTGTTCAGATCTCAAAAAGTATGTATTGTAGAACACATGTTAGGTAGACATTTTTTTCTTGCTTTGATTCATAATATCATCTCCTAAAACAGTGGACACTTTTTTTAAACACCCTGTATGTTGCAAGATGGCTGCGCGCACGGAAACAGGGTCAGATGTGAAAGTACATAATGTGATCCGGTTTTGCGTCTGAATGGCACGTCACTAGCAGAAATTTATAGTCAACTTGTTGAGGTGTACGGTGCCAAACGGCGCTTCTGGTGGAAGGTACTAAACCATTCTTCCTACAGTCCCGACCTGCCCTACAGTTATTTCTATCTCTTCGGTCAGTTGAAAAAGCACCTGGGTGGTAAGCAATTGAACGCCAATACAGTCGTCATGATGTAGCTTCAGGGACTTGACGCAGATTACTTCTGCGCCGGCATCGAACAAGCATGGTGACTATGTTGAAAAGTAATACGTACCAGTGCCCTAGTACTGTGTATCAGTATATCTGCTTGTGAAATAAAAATTTGTTCATGAGTGTTCTTGCTATCTTACTTTTTGAAGCACCCTCGTATTGACGAATATAAAGAAGAACGTTGCAATTTTAAATCTAAAGAAAAACACAAATAATCACATCTACCAATACTTAAACACCATCGGGTAAGACAAAATTTTCTAATTTAATTTTCAATTGCGATAATGTACGGCATTCCCTGACGTCTTAGGTAATGAGTTCCAGAGGCGAGATATTTCTATTGTGTCCGAGGATGAGTATAAAGAAGTTTTGTGATGAGGAATAGAAATAAGTGCTTGATGCCGGTTTCGAAGAATTACAAGAAATTGTAAGCGCGATACCAGAGGATTCACAGTAGAAGTATGCATGATTTTAAATAGAAAAGACAGTGAATGTATTGTTCTTCGTTCCTTCAGACATACCCATGGCAGACATTATAGCCATCGATCGCCGGAATCAAAGAAGCCTCATTCTTGACCCCACTGACCGTTTTGAGAAGGATGATCAACAAGCCAATAACGTTAACGATGAAAAGAAGTCTATATACAATCCATGTATTCCTCACTTCAGTGAGAGATACAAAATGAATATTAATAGATGGGAAGTGAAAGGACTTCTTTTTGGCGCTAGGAGAACTTCATTTAAGTTAACCAAAACCATTCTCCTTTCTCCTAAATTTTCTAATGAGGACATTAACAAAATTTGTCTAACGGTATTGTGAGATTCATTATCCATTTTAAACAATCACTTGTATAACACTACGTAATATTATTATTTTTTTTACTTCATTTCATTACTATTAATTTTACTTTCATCTCATGTTTCTCCGAAATCAAATTGTACCTTATTTTTAAATTTATCATTGTTCTGTATTCTCTCCGCAAATCATATTGTATTTTACTTTTAATTTAACCTCTGCTTTGTATTCTGGATCCTAGTGGTCAGCCGTAGATGTCGGCCAGATGTCCCTAATTGTGGAATTAGTAGTATTCTGTATGTACAGTAGTGGCAAAAAAAAGTCGGACCGACCCTTGTAGCTGATTTCAGAGCCTTGTTCACTCCAGAGCACGATAGACTGGTAACTAATACTTTCGTGGTTCGAATCCTGCCCGGGAAGGAAACTTTTTTTTTTGTTCCTTATTCAAATTTATTCCCAATACTTTTCGATTGCTGGTAAAATTCATGTTCTGGGAATAATAAGTTAATTAAGTAGTAAAATATCGCTGCAATCGATAGGTATTGGGAATAAATTTGAATAAGGAACAAAAAAAGTTTCCTTCCCAGGCAGGATTCGAACCACGAAAGTCTTAGTTACCAGTCTATCATGCTCTGGAGTGAACAAGGCTAAATGTTATGTTTTATTTAAGAGGCTCGCAACTGCAGAGGTTATATCAGCGTCGCCGGATGTGCTGGAATTTTGTCCCGCAGGAGTTCTTTTACATGCCAGTAAATCTACTGAACATGAGCCTGTCGCATTTAAGCACACTTAAATGCCATCGGCCTGGCTCGGGATCGAACCCGAAACCTTGGGCATAGAAGGCCAGCGCTATACCAACTCGCCAACCAGATCGACGTGAACAAGGCTCTGAAATCACCTACAAGGGTCGGTCCGGTTTTTTTTGCCACTACTGTATCTATAATGAAAATTCTCAGACTTTACAGGGACTCGAACCAGAACCGCCTGCGTGACAGACCGATAGTCTAGTTCTAGTCTCTAGACCACGCAGCCGCATCAGGGACTCACAAGTCAGCAGTTTCAAAATAATCCTACATTACTAGGTTACTGTGACTATGTTTATATTATGAGCGAAGTTTCAGTCTTCTGTCACGTTAGTTGTACGAAATTGTTACGATAGGGAATCGTACTGATACTGAAACTGAAAGAAGGCGCTGTTAATAATTTCGCGTTATATCTTTATTAATGACAACTGAACGTCAGGAGTCTGCCTCGTTACGTGGCTGGGCAGGCAGAGTCGGAGTGTCTTGCAGGACTGAAGCTCGCCAAGCCAGTCTCCGCGCCTGCTATGTCCCGGCAATCATCTCCCCAGCCCATGGGGATGGATCTCTGAGGATCGCGAATACGTGACATGTACCTCCATCCCTGCACTCCCACCCTCCACCTTTCTTTCCATCCCTAAGCTCGACATGAGACAGTGAAGGTAAAATTTTATAATCGCTTCTGTGAAGACATCCTTGGAAGAAACGGACGGAACTAACGGTGCAAGAGCACGAACGACATTTTGATTTTAAAATTATTTCCTCGGAGCTGTTTCTTACTGTTAGCTGAGGATATGTGCAAAATCATTCTACTTTGATTTCATATCTCTAGGGAAATTAAGTCTGACCTCTCCCATAACGATCGGAAGCAGTGGCGTGTGGTGATAAATAATCCTGGTGGTGCACAAATATTTATTATGATTATAATTATCATAATATTATTAGACCCTATTATTATTATTATTATTATTATTATTATTATTACTACCACTACGACATACCTATTAACATATGTTATATAGGTATAGATTTACATAATTTTGTTAGTCAAGAAATTTCAGTTAATCATTTTCCTATGTAGGTCCAGTAATAGCAAAGTAAAGTGTTCAATTTCTATTGCAGCACACCGTAAATAGTATTGTTTTCGCTATATTGCGTTTTATAACACAGTTCACACATTCACAAGCATTCGATACGTGTGTCGTCTCATCAACCTTAACTGCTAAAAAGTCAGGAGCATTCTTTATTTCTTTGAAATCTCATCATGGCATACATCAAAATGGCTTGAAGGACTTCGTTCTGTATAGTGTTTGATGTGCTCTTAAACACTGTTCCTCTTTCCAAATGTTCCTTAAGAGTGCGTCTAATTCAAAACTAAAATTGACGAGGCCAAGAAAAATACTGGCGTTTAAAGATGAGTCTCTGTCATCGTGTCCTCTTAAAACCAACTCAAAAGCTTCACAAAACCGCACGCACATAATTGTTCTTGTTAACTTTATCATTGTGAAGTTCGACAGTCAAATTGAATCCAATTGTGTCTGTATGTTTGTTTGACCCAACACTGCTAATTTAACATTATTGTTGATGTGTGCAGCTGAAGAATCGTGTTTTTTAATTCTTTCATTCATGTGTTTCAAATCAATCATATCTGCAGAATGGTAATCAAACTTACTTAGTTACTACGCACAGTCCTAAAATCAAACAGAAAAATAAATAAAATTCATAAAACGTACTTGTTTTTGTCAATGAATGTTCGCCGTCGAACAATGGGCAAGGAAAACAAAATACAGCGTCTTTTATATTGCAGCCGCATATTGCATTTTTCGTAAGTCCAAATGTTGAATTTTCTTGTTACTTCTCTATTACTGTTCTTCGTCACTTACAATTTTTATTCCTGTGTACGTCTACCCACCTTCTTTATTTTTATCTCTTCGTGTAAAGGTCTTACAGAAAATTACAAGACCAGTACACGTGGAGCGTTATTTTTACAAGTACCGTATTATAATAAAGAATTATGTCGCTCACATAGTCTACTGCAGCTCATTGATATAACTTTAAAAACATATGTTATTTGAAGAGGTGGTGCACTGCTCCTGTGCTCCTTAAGACAAATCGCCACTGATCCGGAAGCGTGTCCTGTTTGGTGTTGCATTGTCCTGAGTAAGAAATGCCAGAGTCTCACTTAAGTGATTAGTTCCAATAGCGTCCGCAGAATTTTGTCAAGGGAGAGGGAGTCATTATTAAAACTTGTTTACAATTTACATTAACGGCATTTTAAATGTTGTGTATTATTATTATTATTATTATTATTATTATTATTATTATTATTATTATATTGTTGGCCTATATTTATTAATATTATTATAAGAAACTAGTTCAATTAATTAAAATGTGTCTCAGTGAAACTTACAGCGGGGTCCGTATAGGCCAATTTCTATTTGATGCTTTTCCAATTCACTGCGGGCTAAAGCAAGGAGATGCACTATCACCTAATTACTTTTTAACTTCGCTCTAGAGTATGCCATTAGAAAAGTTCAGGATAACAGACAGGGTTTGGAATTGAACGGGTTACGTCAGCTTCTTGTCTATGCGGATAACGTGAATATGTTAGGAGAAAATTCACAAAAGATTAGGGGAAACACGGGAATTTTACTTGAAGCAAGTGAAGCCATAGGTTTGGAAATAAATCCCGAAAAGACAAAATATATGATTATGTCTCGTGACCAGAATATTGTACGAAATGGAAACATAAAAATTGGAGATTTATCATTCGAAGAGGTTGAAAAATTCAAACATCTTGGAGCACAGTAACAAATATAAATGGCACTTGGGAGGAAATTAAACGTAGAATAAATATGGGAAATGCCTGTTATTATTCGGTTAAGAAGCTTTTGTCATCTAGTCTGCTGTCAAAAAATCTGAAAGTTGAAATTTGTAAAACAGTTATATTACCGGTTGTTCTTTATGGGTGTGAAACTTGGACTCTCACTTTGAGAGAGGAACATAGATTAAGAATGTTTGAGAATAAGGTGCTTAGGAAAATATTTGGGGTAAGAGGAATGAAGTTACAGGAGAATGGAGGAAGTTACACAACGCAGAACTACACGCATTGTGTTCTTCACCTGACATAAGTAGAGACAATAAATCCAGACGTTTGAGACAAGCAGGGCATGTAGCACGTATGGGCGAATCCAGAAATGCATATAGAGTGTTAGTTGGGAGGCCAGAGGGAAAAAGACCTTTGGGGAGGCCG
Source organism: Periplaneta americana (assembly GCF_040183065.1). Lineage (NCBI taxonomy): Eukaryota > Metazoa > Arthropoda > Insecta > Blattodea > Blattidae > Periplaneta > Periplaneta americana. The sequence continues at coordinate 127,473,484 of NC_091127.1, forward strand.
AGACGTAGACGGGAGCATAATATTAAAATGGGTTTGAAGGAGGTGGGATATGGTGATAGAGACTGGAATGATCTTGCACAGGATAGGGATCGATGGCGGGCTTATGTGAGAGCGGGAATGAACCTGCAGATTCCTTAAAAGCCATTAGTAAATAAGTAAGTAGAATGTTAAAAATAAGAACTGTCAACTGCACGAAATGTTAAACCAGTAGTGTCAGAGTTGTAAGCTCAGAAACCGGTTGTGGAGCTAGAGACGTGCAGTCTGAGCGTGTACTTGCTTATGTCTGTGGAAGCACCGGAGCACGCAACGAGTTATAGTGGAGCGCTCCGCTCCGTTTAAGCTCTTTCTGACAACGCTGTGTTAAACGAACGTTTCACAATAAAGTCAGAACTCTAACGAACGTATGAATACCGCTCTTAAAATGAGTTTAAAATCGACAATGCACAATATTTAACATATGCACAGCAGAATTGTCAAAGCATACTTTTCAATATATTTCACAAGTTAAATTTCATATTGTGTCGGCTTCATTTTATTACAAGGTCGGTATTAGGCTGTAGGTCTTTCTATAATAAAGATAGCATTGTTATAATTCAAACGTGCCGCAGCACCAAGCATAGGAATTACATTGAAGGTGAGGTGAGAGAACAATATCTTTTGTCGATGTAGGTTTTGTTACTCTGACAGTGAAAATTAGAGAATGGAAAACGATTATGAATTAAAAAACCACTCAAATCTAAAGATGACTTTTTTTTAAAGTTCAAGGGGGTTTTCAAACCCGCTAACCCCCCCTCCCTTGCGTACGCCACTGATTAATTTCCATCATAAATTATCATAGTATCATAGAAATAAGTGGATACTACAGAGTAGTGTGAATCCAGAATCCCGCAGATCGTAGGACAAAACATACGTTGCCTAATTATGAACCAAAAGGAACCAAACTTTTGACGAACGCGAAAATGCTGAAGTAGTGAGTGAATGACTGGAACATTGAACATGGCCCTGGTTTCACTCACATTTTTATGATAATGATAATAATAATTTATTCTATTGGTTCATTAAATGTAAATAATGCAAGAGTGACGCACATGGAATAGGTAATCGCAAAACGTATCACAGATTTCATGTTTGCTATACGCAGAATACAAGTCTGTGATGTCTCAGCATTCAGTGTTCCAAGTATCGCTGTTCTTTCACACTCTCTCTCACTTTACAAATCGTGTGTGTGGTTTCCATAAAAATGGAGCGGATGTACACCTACAACTATAGACTATAGACTGATGGTGAACATCTTTCAGGCAATTCTTCCTACACATTCTTCGATATACTACAACAGCCATATGTGTACACGGTGTCTTTCTGACAATAGGAAACTTTTTCCGAAAAGGTCGACATATTCTGACAATAGAAATAAATGGATAACACATACACAAAGAAAAGCCAACGAAATAACGCCATAAAATACCGTTCAGTTCAAAACCAAGAGGCGGAAGGGCAACGAAGACCTTGAAAGAAGATTGTACGGATGAGATCGCTATCGGGAATAAAAATAGAATTATTGAAGTAGCGGAAATCAGATATATTACGTAAGTTGCAGGCGTATAATTACGAGAATGAAAAAAGGAATGGAAATATTAAGAAATATGTGGATATTTTACCTAATAAGGCTTTACAAAATGTGAATACCGAGCGAGGTCGCTTAGTTTTAAAATACTGGACCTGCATTAGAGAGGTAATGAGTTCAAATCCTGGGGACGATAAATCTTATTGGGGGCTTCAGTAGTTCTCTCGATCACAAAACATAAAAAGCTAGGAATATAGTTATTTAAAATGTAAATTCAGGATCTTAATCCTTACTGATTGTAAGCTTTACGTCATTCATTCACTCATAGTTTTTCTGCTCAAGAGCAGTTCTTTTAAAACCCAGCATTCCCCAATCTTTCGTATTTTCTGCCTTCCTCTTAGTCTCCGCATATGATCCATATAACTTAATGTTGTCTGTCATCTGATATCTTCTTCTGTCCCGAACTCTACTCCCGTTCACCATTCCTTCCAGTGCATCCTTCAGTAGGCAGTCTCTTCTTAGCCAGGGACTCAGCCAGTTCCTTTTTCTCCTCCTAATCAGTTTCTGCATCACTCTTTCTTCACACACTCTTTCAACACAGCTTCATTTCTTACGTTAGCGGTGCATATTCAAGCCCGTACGGGTTAACGGGCGCGACGGTCAGATTGTTCTGTGCGCGGGATACTTCACTTCCCTACTAGAACGCACCAAAAGGGGGGTAGCGATGCGGAGAGGTTGTTCATGCATACGTTGAGTAGAGCAGCGATGTATAGAACAAGAAAGAGATATACTGTCCTTAATATATAGAAATCATTGGATTATTATTAAGAAAAGCAGAATTCAGAGACGCTAAGTGGAAATGATTCAACCCAAATTAGAACTCTTCTGTCGTTCTCATTATGCAAATCTACGAAATTTGTCTTATATATATATATATATATATATATATATATATATATATATATATATATAATTATACAGGGTGTTTTTGAGGTGGTGTTACAAACTTTCAGGGATGACGGCGAAGGGCACATGTATCAATTTGAGATAAGGAACCATGGTCCGGAAATGACTGAGTCGAAAGTTATAAGCAAAAATAGTTGTGTGGAAATGGAATTGTAATTTCGCACCACGTGCCCTCCTTCCCTTAACCTTTGGAACAGCCGTGGTAAGATGGTATGGGCAGGATATCTCCTACGTGGGTACTTGCCCCGATCCAATCTGTGAGCTTGTGTACTGTTCCCATTGGCTCATCCGTATTCGAAAATCAGGTCTGCTTATTCCGCTCTCGTGTTCGTCCATTTCACTAGGACTGATCGACTGGACACTGCAACTTGTACACATACACTGTTGTCTACAGACGTGCATATCAGGACCGACCATGTCCGTTACACATTATGCTATCTGCATTGCTTTAGTGTAGTTTCCTGTCCCCACCCCTCAGACAGCGCACAGAATGGAATACTGTAAGTAGACAACGTAAACTACGTCAGATGAATACACTATGTGTAAGATGTACAGATAAATACACATAAATAAGGTGTACAGAGGAATAAAATTATGTAATTTCCACACAACTATTTTTGCTTGTAACTTTCGACTCACTCATTTCCGGACCAGGGTTCCTATCTCAAATTAATACATGTGTCCTTCCCCATAATCCCTGAAAGTTTGTAACACTAGCCCAGAAACACCCTGTATATATACAATTTTTAATATAATTTCTAAACTTAACTATCTAATATAAGATGTTTTATCTTGGATTTGCGACTAGCTGCGATCCTATCATGCACCGTATCTATATCAACAGTGGGTATGGAAGGGGAAGATAAGGTTTTAGCAGCCTAGTATAAACCGTCACGAAGCTCAATACGTAGTAAATATGCATCCATAGATAGTTGTTAACCACTAGGATCGCTAATATCGCCTCATTACAGACAATGCGAAATATTACTGGCATAGTCTAGTGTTCCTAGTACCCTCACAACTCAAGCTTCGTGACTGTATATACTAGACTGTGGTTTTAGTCTGAGCTGAACTTTCGTGTCTGTAGATTTGTGTAATATTAACGACCATCACCCTTCTTTCTCTGATCGCCTAACCTTCCCCTTCTCGCGGAATTCATACGCCAGGTCTCGCCTCCTTAACTACAGTATGTATACTTACTGTGTATTGATATTCACCGATGTATCATTAATGCAGCACTAATATAAGTTAAAATTTCCATCAATTAAACGAATAACTTAGTTTTCAATTACTTGCTTAGAAACTAGTTATGTTTGAATTAATATATAGATTTAAACTATAAACTAAAGAAGAAAAATCTGCAAATATATCAGTCTATGTTTTTCTTTCAATGCTGTTAAACAAAAATTCTCAGATATCGGCGTCGACTTCCAAGAAACTCGTTGGTTACGTTTTCCGAGAAAAGTCTTCCATTAGATTTCCGCGTATTTTATAGTACGCTGTGTTTCTCGTTACTTCTGTGCTTGTGATAAAAATAATTGGGTTTCGTGGACAAATGCTAAAAACGATGAAAAGAGGCAACACCAGGTAATGTCCACTAAAACTTAGTCAAATGTCTACTCTTCGACCCCTTCCTTCAGATAATGAAAATGTTGCTGAATCTTGTTTTAGAACATATTAATCCAATTCACTTATTGTATTAATTATGGTTCTATTCAGTTTACAACTAATTCATCAATTTCCTCCCAGCTGACCTTTGTATACAGACCAGAAATGTTAAGAATTTAGTTTGTGAAATCTTATTAAATTCTAAACTAAACTTGTTTATTTTGTTTCGCATATAGAAGATGCATAAAAATAAAATCAATATAACTACATTTAGTATTTAAGATTAACGTCTGATTTTACTAGCAATAATCTACTCTGAAAATAATTGATTTCAATGTAGTGGGACACAAAGAAGGAGTTTTTTTACTGGTAAGAAGAAGTGACCCAAATGTTACAAACTTTAGTGGGCTTAAGACTTTTTTAAATCCGAACAGTCGCTATCTTGTAGATATCGTGACTCAGCTGCGTGATACCATCAAATTTGTGTACATCCCTATTTAGCGGCTCTTCTATTGAATCATCTTCTTCTTCTTCTTCTTCTTCTTCTTCTTGAGTTCATCACGTTGCTACTGAGGCTTGCCCACTGTAAGTTCTACCTATTCGAATGCCCCCTCTCCCAGATTCAAATTACTGCAGTCAACATTGGGTGTTCCGCGAAAAAATCTACAGCAACATGCCATTTTACCCCCACAAACCTTACTAAACTCTCTTGGATTTGAAATCGGGTCCCCATCATAGGAAGCAGCTCTACTCCTTAGAATAACGCTACAAGAGTGGTTAAGAGTGTACACTGAGTACGAGGTTGTGTTCCGTCTTGCAAACATCAACGAAGGATGAAACGAAAGAGAAAGCCAGACAAAAGGAGAACGGAAAAAAAAAGTAGAGAAGACAGTGTGGGCGAGATAGGATTGTCAGTAAGTCAGGATGCCGGTGAATGGGGAGAAGCCCACCGGACCAGACAATCTCGTTAAGGAGTCCTACAACCCCTCCATCCCGGAGAGATCCTGGATTAGATCTTCTTAGCGTCCGCCTAACCACAACTCACAGTTCAGACAGTTGGCTACCTGAACCAGGAGAAGAAAACTGCTAAACCGGAAAATAAGGTTCCAGATGCATTTTAATTAAGATTAATAAGTGTAATAATTAAAAATAAGACCCTATAAGCCAATTTCCACTTTATAGTTACACATCTGAAATCACCAGCATCAAACATGAACGCTGGCTTGAGCCCTCATGAAAAATTTTCTCATGAAATTTCGCCCAGTGTATAAGACCAGTGTCCACCTAGTATCGAGATGAATAGGGCTAGGATTCTTAGGTAAATAAATATTTTATTTGCACTGTAATAGAAACTCGTAATTGTGATTTAAGTTTCGGCATATATTTTAAATTTTATTTCACATAAAAACAAATTTTGAATATTTTAAAAATATAAATACTTATTTTCAAATATTTACAAACACATAAACATTAGATTTTCATCAAATAATTTTGGACAACAGCCCCATTTCAGATTAGTCATCATCTGAATGTTCAGTGCAGTCAGACGTAACAGCTAGCAACTGTTTCTCGGAATTGTCTATCTGTGGACCTGTGGAACTGCAGTCTGTTCTCTCACTACAAGCGATAAGAGCTGTCGCGCACTAAAAGAGTGTACTGTAACTAACACACATAAACTTTGATGTGTCATTTAGGAATGCCTTGTAAGTTATAACACTGATTCAGGAAGCAATTATAATTTCATAAACATTAGTTGCCTCTGTTTTCGTTTCTAATTAGAAACATGTCTCTAAGGAGTGCATGACCAGGGCGCTCTTCTTCCAGTACAAGGCAGTGTTCAGCGATAATCATCGGTCATTTGTGATGGACAACTTGAGGATGAATCTCATTGTACACTGTAATTCTTCAGCAGTTGTCGAGATAGCATAATTATACTGGCGAGTACTGCATATTGTTTGTATTCACATAAAATAATGGACCATAATTAATTTTTTTCCTTTTTTTGGTCAAATATTTTCCCGAGTTTTAGCATCTAAAAATCCGGGCCTTAGTGATGAATTTGAGGAGATACGATAGGCAGCGAAATCCGGTTCCGCGAGCCAGCAATAACGGCAGAGGGGATCGTCGTGTTAACCACACGATACCGCCATTATGGTTGGATGATCGTTCACATTTGCTGAGGCATGCGGACGTGAGGCCAGCAGCTGGATGCTCAACCATGGCCCTTCATGAGCTGTCGCGCCTCGGTTTTATTTTATTTTTAATAAGAACCTCGCTCGTGGCCGAGCGGTTAGCCTCTCTACCTTCTACAGTGGCGATCCGGGTTCGATACTCGTCTGAGCCATAAAGGAATTTGTGGTGCACAAAGCGGGCACGAGGGGTTTTCTCGGATTTCTTCAGTTTTCTTCCACCATTATCATTATTTCACCAATACTTTACAATTATTTTTCACTCTGCGAGGTACCGAGTCATACATCCAGAACGTATAAAAATGGCTGAAATTTGTACACGTCGCGTTTAATAAAGGTTATTTATTTATAAGTTACCATGCCGGAAACACACATAATTAGAAAATATGACAATGATTCATTAGATCATATTTAGTTACTATATTTCTCTATAATTCAGACCAATTTAACTAGACAATTAATTATTGTTTACAATTTAATATTCGCACTCGATGATCTCGATCTTAGATAAATACACCGTGTCCCGCTTAGAGGGATCGAGAAATAAGTGATAACTTAAAGTGTAAATAATGGTTTATTAACATAATTTTATGTAAAAGCTCTCCAAGTTTCGGAGAATGCTGAATGCAACTCGATGTGTGCGCCATGAGTTGCTCTGCAGACATCTGAACGACGGTATTCAACCTCCCGCCAAGTGTTCTGTGGCATTGTGGAGTCACTATCACAGCTCCATTTGTGATGCGTTGTCTCAATTCCTCCTGTCTCTTTGGTACACAGCATCCTTCACAAAGCCACAGAAAAAAATCCAAGGGGGTCAGATCGAGTGACCTGATTGGCCAGGCAATGTGTTCTCGTCTTCCGATCCATCTATCCATGTACGACGAACGTTGTACTTGCGTAACAGGTTTTTCTTTTGCTAGCCATAGCACATACTGAACTTTCTGTTGTGGTGTCCACATGTTGACCATGGTGTGTTCTCCTACAAAATGGCGCCAAGCTTGTTTTAGCAACAAATAAAGGAAAGTTACGCATGCAGCTGTTTTCAGACTTTGTTGCGTAAACTTGAACAGTTTCTCTATCTTGTCAGATGTATATCACAACGATATCTTTATCTGGTTTTAAGTGGGGACACGGTGTATTTATCTATAACTTAAGCCAATTTCAGTAAGACATTAATTTATATTTTACAACTTCTTATTTCGCTGTAACTTAAGTCAATTTAAATAGCTCATTATAAGTATAGCTCTGATATATTCAGTCACAATTTATATTTTTGTTAAGTTAAATGAAAATATAAATATAACAATATGTTATACAGTTGGAGTAAATAATGGATATTCGAATCCTCATTCAGCACTATAGATAGTGATTGAGGGGCGTTAGTTCTACAACTGTACTCTACAATCTGTTTTAAATGGTAGGATTTAAATGTCACTGTAGTATGCTAAAAGTGACAATTTACAATAATATAGGTAAAGTAATTACTGGTCCCTATAAATAACAATGTATTTGATAGGTACATGGGAAATTAATATTTGACCGTAATTGATTATAATTATCTCCGGTGGGATTAAATTTCCCCGGGGACAAAATACACCTCTGACCACTCTTTGAATTCATCGCTGCTTTAATTTCACTGCTGTTGTAGAGCTCGTGCCCCTCTGCTGTTTGTGAATGGAAGAGCCGCTCCCACACTGACACCCACAAGAGGTTCGCTAGGATTATTCTGCAGGGCTTTATCATTGAGCGTTTCAGAAATTAGAACGTTTCATTAAGACATCTGTTCAGTACTTTCAATTAAGCATTAACAGCGTTCCTTAATCATTGGTGGCACAGTCGTAATAACAGCAAACCAACTTTTTGTCGATCATTAATTAATACGATATCAACGCAATATTCCTCAGTTGCCAAATGAGGAATTCAATAAATACGGAACTTGGTCTGTTCCGAGCCCACAAAAATATCGATTAGCCTCAACAGGATTATGAATATGATAATATCCGACTTCAGTTGACAAAAGTACGAAGGTCGCTCCAAAAGAAAATGTCTGTTCTATCGTCCACAAGTTTAAGTATGAAAACATATTTTGTAATACATACTCGGTTCAAAAAGTTTCCGGAATATTTTTTTTTTCGCCGAAATGAATATGTTAAGGCAATGTATCGGTGAAATAGTGAAAAATTAAGAAAAGTACGTTTTTTTGTTTTTATGTTTGTATTTACAATTAAACCTTTTAGTTTCATAACATGGTTTCATTTTTTCTTTAAGAACACTTTAGACTACGTCTCGTGACTTTTATATATTGTAATAGAGAAAAAAAGAAATAAAATAAAATAACAATAAACTCTACAGATCACATGCGATTCCAATAATTCTTTAAAGAAAACTGTTAAATACAGGTGTCTACACAATTTTCTATCAAAAGTTCCAGGATTCGATATTAATGAACAAAAATATTCATAGGAAGTAATAGTTTTCTCGGTTTATTAAAATATTTAGACGCTAATGAAATCTGTAATTTCACAGGGATTCTTCTAATACTTGGAGGAAATGTTAAATTCATGTGTCTACACCAGTATCCATCATAGGTTTCATCGTTCGAGGCAAAGAAAAAAAGACATTGTGAAAATGAAATTTCGCGAGATTTTAAAACATGAAAACTTGAATCAAAATTACATATCCCAACAGATTCTTCTAATTCATTAAAGACGGGTAAAATTCATGTGTCTGGAAACATATCAAAAGTTTCATGTTCCCACGCAGAGAAACATAAGTTTGTTAGTGTACTATTACCAAGATATGGGGAAAACGTTCGTTTCAGGCGACGAAAATGTGATTAGTATAAATGCTAATAAAACCTATAAATTCATCCACTCATCTATCCATCATAGGTTTCGAGGTTGAACGCAACTCTTTGGAATATTGGTGCTGTCAAGTCTGTTAAGAAGTGACTCATTTGGACAAATGGCTACATTGTACAAGACATGGGCACAGCGACTTGTTGCGAGATAAAAAAAAACGCATGTCAATATTACAGATAAATTCTGTAGGACAAATTAATATATCTATAATATTCTCTCAGCTAGCAGTGCATAATAACTGTGGATTCCCGGCCGACAAATCACTCGGCTGAGTGCACTCCTAGTATAATGTGTGTGTGTGTGTGTGTGTATGTATGTATTTATTCACACTGCAAATGGGTATATACACGGTGGCAGTGGTAACTAATTACACTCAATAACGACAATTAATAATAAACAGAACTAATAAAAACAATAATTAATAATAATAATAATAATAATAAATAACAGTATAATAATAATAATAATAATAATAATAATAGTATAATAATAATAATAATAATAAAATATTAATAATAAGGAGCATCCTAAATTAAATGAAGCATGGTCACTTAAAATAACATTTAAAGTAAATCTAATTTGTATCTTAACCCTAAGTTCGAACTAAGACCCACGAGTGTGACAGGTTCATACCTGCACAAGTACCTTTCGGCACTACACTTATTTCGCTGTCAACTCACTCACTGCACTGATTGTACCTGATTTCACTAACACTTCTAACCATTTCACTGTTCAAATACTTTGCACAGCCACTTCACCGACACCAACACACTTCACTTACACAATAGACTTCACTGACACAACACACTTCCTCACTAACAGAACACTTCAAATAACAAGATATCAATTACAGTACATCCATTAAGTAGTGTGTATAATATACTACCGTCTATTAGTAAAGTCCTTAAGCCTATTTTTAAATACATTTTTGGTTATTGATAAAGCCTTTAGTAAGTCTGCAGGTAAAGCATTCCAGCCCCTGATAGTACGATTGAGAAAAGAAAACTTTCCAGTGTCCGTCCTCTGTCTTCTTTCCCTCAATTTATATGAGTGGTCGTTCCTTGAAGAGTAATTTGACGGCTGCAACTTATTTTTTTATTTCTCTCCAGGCAGGCTCACCTCTGTATGTTTTGAACATTGCGCATAATCGAATTCGCGTTCTCCTGTCCGTGAGTGTGTCCCATTTTAATGGTGAATTATTACAACAATGGCAATGGCAGTTGACATTGGAAACACGTCAACATATATTTATTTATTTAACCTGGTAGAGATAAGGCCATCAGGCCTTCTCTTCCCCTCTACAGGGGATTACAACTACAATATTGAGAATACAATTACAATTATAATTATGATTAATATTGAATTTACAAATACAATAAAAATCAAAGTACTAAAAGATTAACTGACTAATAAAAGCTAGACAGTTCATTGTAAAAATTAAGAAGAGAGAATTTTTTTTTATTAACTAAGTAAAAATTAAACCTACTCTACGCAGTAAGAAAATGCTTAATAAGTTTGCTTTTGAACGCTACTAAATTCCGACAGTCTCTGATGCCTAACTTGGAGTCAGGCCATAATGGGAAACATCGAAGGAGGAAGGTTCGTCCGGTACTGTGGATTGAATTCGGCGTAGTTCAGTGGTCAGAGCGCTTGGTACGTAGAACCAAGGACCCAGGTTCGATCCCGGCGCCGGAGCGAATTTTTCTCCTAAAATATTAAATATAAAATATTAAAAGTCATGGAACATGGGTGAGGGCGAATTTCAAAATAAATAAGCATAAGTACTTTTACGTTTGATAATACGAGTATATAAATATTATTTTTACATCAGTATTAACTAAAAATAAAGTACGCGTAACTTTTCCAGTGAACTTCGTATTTATGATAACTCTCTTCCATAAAATTCGACTCAACAACTCGCTATGGACTTGAAAAACATGGGTTCGGTTCTGAGAGAAATTAAAGTTTTCTTCCCAGAAAGAATCTTAGTTCTTTCAGGGAATACTGAGCAGCAATACGTTCGAAGAGGATTTCTGAAATGAATCATGAAATAATGTGATCGGCGTTCTTCCCTGCCCCCATACGCCTGACTCCACCTGTATTCGAAAGCAGAAATTAGTTGTGGAACATGTGAGAGTCCTGTACACTGACTAACGGTTGAAATACCTACGAAATGGTCAGTATTCATCACGTTCCATTCAATCTGAAAGCGAACAGACTGAGATGAAAAGCTCCTGGGAGTGCAATATGGAGGTTTCTTGGAAAGAAATGCTCTCTTAAATCCCGTACCTGCCTGATTAAAAATCCTGCACAGCCCAATCCGTTTTACTGCAGCTTCAAAGCAGACCAGAGACCATGCTGAAAAAGTCTCGAATGATGCTGTTCCTATAGTGGTCAACGACAAACTCCACGAAGTAATGGAGAATCATTTAAATGGTTTAAAATTACGTAACTTGTTAAAAACGTACTACACCTAACGGAGACGTGAATTAATTGAAATAGCATATTCTGTTGCCCTAAATGTTGTAATAAACTTTCAATTAATACAAAAATTTAATAATAATAATAATAATAATAATAATAATAATAATTGTTGTTTGTTTAATCAACTGTCCGAGGACAGGTCTGAACCTCACAAGTGATACTTATGAGGCCAGGAGATAATGGGGTAGGGTGGCCAGTTCCTATTATTATTATTATTATTATTATTATTATTATTATTATTATTATTATTATTATTATTATTATTCCTCATGGGGTAAGAAATTTTCTCATGAAATTTCGGCCAGTGTATGGGACCGGTGCCCACCCAGCATCGTTATGCACTTGGGCATCTACTAATTATAGGTAGCGAAATCCGGTTGCGAATGCCATCTATAACGGCTGGGGAGATCATCGTGATAACCACACGATACCTCCATTCTGGTTGGATGATCGTCCACCTCTGCTTCGACATGTGGGCGTGAGGCCAGCAGCCGGCTGGTCGGTCTAGGCCCTTGACGGGCTGTAGCGCCACGGATTATTATTATTATTATTATTATTATTATTATTATTATTATTATTATTATTATTATTATTATTATAAATTAATCTGCAACGATATCTGACAGTATGCTATCCCATCCAGTAGGATTATTTGCAAGGTTGGAATAAAACTAGAAACAAACAAATTGTATGAAGATCTACTAAATTCCAGTGCCAAACGAAGATTAACCAAGCTCACAGAACCGTGACATCCAAGCCTGATATAGCAATAAGGATATATATATACCGTATACATATATATATATATATATATATACACGAATTATGGAGAAGAATGGAACATGTGAAGTGGACAAGCAGAAAAAAAAAATGAAGCTGTGTTGGAACCTAACGGAGGCGTAAATTAATTTAGAAATCATATTTTGTTGCCCTAAATGTTGTAATAAACTTTCACTTTGTATAATAATAATAATAATAATAATAATAATAATAATAATAATAATAATAATAATAGTTTGTTTAGCCAACTGTTGTGCATATGGAGAAGAATGGAACGTGTGAAGTGGACAGACAGAATAAAAAATGAAGCTGTGTTGGAAAGAGTGGGTGAAGAAAGAATGATGCTGAAACTGATCAGTAAGAGGAAAAGGAATTTGTTGGGTCACTGGCTGAGTGGCTACTAAAGGACGCATTGGAAGGAATGATGAACGGGAGAAGATTTCGGGGCAGAAGAAGATATCAGCTGATAAACGACATTAAGATATATGGAACATATGAGGACACAAAGAGAAAGGCAGAAAACAGAAAGATTAGATAAAGCTGGGTTTGCAGTGAAAGACCTCCCTTGGCCAGAACAGTGAATGAAAAATGAATGAATGTACGAACATACATATCTACGACAGCTCTTATATTGTTTTCGTCCAACGCTATTCTGATATTTGTGAAGCTATAATTTGTATCATTTATGATAGATTGTGTCAGAATATGTTTTTTTTAATGAACACTCGGAATCAAGCGCTGTACATTCAGGTGAGCAGAAACCTGACATTGTCAATCATTACTGAACCTGTTGGTTCTATTTAACGAAGATTGACGTAAAATGTGTAAAAATTATAGGACAGATTAACATTGGCAAATATGAGACGGTGAGTCGAATGTAAAGCACATTCAATACTGTGGCAATTATAATTCGATCTCCATTATATACTACGACAGTCAATAGTGGTGGTGGTGGTGGTGACGGCAACAGCAGTAGCAGTAGTAAATCTACGACACTGGACCCACAGCTTTACTTTCCTCCCGGAGGGAGCCATGATAAGGATTGTATTGCCCTTTAAATTTCATCTTCCTAGGACGCTTTTGAACCCATGAACCTCGGCTCCAGCAGCAACAATAGCCCACACAGAAGGCTATTACGATACAATGGTTTTGTTTTAACTTTATCCATTATTACAAATAAACAATAAATTTAACTCCAAATCCTTCAGCAAAAGATTGACTTTTTGTACCATAATAGCCATACTTGACCCTAATAATGTCGAAGTGGGCTGCTTGCCGCATCGGGTTTTACTGCCGAGGTTAAGAAAGCATGGGAGCTCTACCTTCCTGCAGCCTGTTTGCCTTAATGCCGTCTACACGGACGTCTTTACTTTTTACTCCCAGAAATCTGACATAGCCATCTCACTATAATACTTGGCTAAACGGTACTTAGAAAAGTCAAACTCCTAGGGTGCTATTCAAAGATATTTTGCTAGCCCGCTCTACGAACGTGCTAAACTAGCCCCGGTTATCAACTGGTTACTTGTAGAGGATTCATATCATATCATATCATATCATATCATATCATATCATATCATATCATATCATATCATATCATATATCATATCATATCATATCATATCATATCATATCATATCATATCATATCATATCATATCATATCGCTAACACTGGTTTATGAATACGAAAAAGTTAGTTCGCTGATCATCCACCTGAAGCCCGCGCTAAGAATATCTATGAATATGGTTCCCAAAGATTAAACCTATTTCGCATACTAGCAAAATGGTCTTCATGTACAGTATTGTTTCCCACCAAATCAATCAGGACAGTTTCATGTCACGAACTTCAGCGCAATGACATTAATAATGCATTTCGCGTATTAAATAATAACGCTCTGCTAAAATGCTACCGGTAAACCCCGACTAATGCGATTATGGTCGGCTAGCAGACCACGCATTAAACATTCATCGCACTGCAATTCTTCGCTACAGCGACAATGCTTTCCTCTGAACGATATTTGTATTATGCGAGCTTTCAAACCGGACTGCCACACACGGGATCCGTCACACGTCCGTAAATTTCTCATATCGGGTGTTCAGAAAGTCACTGTGAACTTCCATTGCTATCCTCCTTTTGACTTCCTGGCAGCAGCTCATGTTACTGCTTACATTACACCCCAAGTATTTGAAGCTGTCCACTTGCTCTACTGCCTCATTTATAATTCGTAAGTTTATCTTCTTTGTTTTTCCTTCTATGGCCATGGTCTTCGTCTTATTTGCATTTATCTTCATCCCATACTGCTCACAGCTGTTATTTAGCTCCAGTAGCATATTTCTTGCATATACAGAGTGTTTCCTGGCTAGTGTTAAAAACTTTCAGGGATGATGGGGAAGGGTACATGTATCTATCAATCTGAGATAAGGAATCCTGGTCCGGAAATGTCTGAGTCGAAAGTTACTTACTTACTTACTGGCTTTTAAGGAATCCGGAGGTTCATTGCCGCCCTCACATAAGCCCGCCATTAGTCCCTATCCTGAGCAAGATTAAGCCATTCTCTATAATCATATCCCACCTCCCTCAAATCCATTTTAATATTATCTTCCCATCTACGTCTCGGCCTCCCTAAAGGTTTTATTTGAAGGATTCATAACAAGCTGTTTTTTACTGTGATGGGTTGTTAGCCCTTCGCCCAACCCCCAAGATGGAGGACCACCCCTCTTCGGCTGTGCGCGACTGCTTATTCAATATATTCTTACAAGCAAAAATAGTTGTGTGTAAATGGAATTTTATTCCTCTGGACACCTTATTCATGTGTATTCATCTGTACATCTTACATATAATGTATTCACCTTACGTTTTTTACGCTGTCTACCTACAGTATTCCGTTCAATGTGCTGTCTGAGGGGTGGGGACAAGAAACTATATTAAAGCAATGCAGATAGCGTAATGTGTAACGGACATGATCGGTCCTGATATGCACGTCTGTAGACAGCTATGTGTACAAGTTGCAGTGTCCAGTCGATCAGTCCTAGTGAAATGGAGGAGTACACGAGAGCGGAATATGCAGACCTGATTCTGGAATACGGATGAGCCAATGGGAACAGTAGACAAGCTCACAGATTGTATCGGGCAAGTACCCACGTAGGAGACATCGGGCCCATACCATCTTTCCACGACTGTTCCAAAGGTTAAGGGAAGGAGGGCACATGTTGCGAAATTACAATTACATTTCCACACAACTATTTTTGCTTATAACTTTCGACTCAGTCATTTCCGGACCAGGGTTCCTTATCTCAAATTGATACATGTGCCCTTCCCCATCATCCCTGTATTTTGTAACACCAGCCCGGAAACACCCTCTATATGCACTATTAAATCTTGACCTTTGGTTACAAAATAACTTGAAGTGCATTTATATAATGATAGCATATGATTTGCAACGAAGGAATAAAACATGGAAATATGCTAAAATCCGCCCTTTAATAATAAGTGAAAGTGTTTACAGATATTCTAAATTCTATGTGAAATTAATGTTAGATTCTAAAAGAGTTTTTGATAAATCAATTTCGGTCTCACATTGGAGTGATTGAGAGAGAATAAGATAAAGGCTGGCAATATTGTGATACGAGTAATACTGTGATAGATCTTTTTGAGAATTTATTACAATATTACTGAGCGAGAGAAGAACCGGTTTTGTGCAGCAACTTGTCCATGAACATTCCCTTAATACGTTGACGCAAAAAAGCGACCTTCCTCTCGCTCAGTAAAATTGTAATAAATTCTCAAAAAGTACTACCACAATATTACTCATATCACAGTATTACTAATCTTTAGCCTATAGCAAAGAATGCGATTTTGTATAGTGATTGATGAACGTTACGTAATTTCGTAAGGGCGTAATATAGCAACGGCATGATATGTATTGAGGATGTTAGAACAAGGTGTCCAAGACTGAACAAAGGGATGGCAGTATTACATCAAGAAAGCAGCAACAAAGCGAATAAAGACCCGAGTGATAAATCGAGAACGGTCGCTAATGTGTCATGAGACTGTGAAGTGTAAAGAATGTTAATTTTTTATTTCCGGGCTGGTTAATACACAATTCTGTAACACGATCTGGCGGAAATTGAGTCACATTGATTTATATGGAACCTCAAACTACTCTGCCGTCATACAAATCAATCAGTTTCAATTATGGATGCCCCAATAAACTGAGTAGCACATAAATATGTGCAGGCAGATGTTGTCCGTCCATAAAGCGTCACACTCTAACAAAATACAATTGATTGCTATTTCCTATGAGGGTGATATGTCCTTAATGGAAGGGATAACATAGTAAATACAGTATAAGCGAAGACAAAAGCCTGGTTGCAATTTCATTAATTTTTGTATAAAAAGGGGAGTGAAAAGACCCATTGACCCAGATCGAGCTTCATTCACTGCGCATGCTGAGAAACGGGGAACAGTAAAACGCGATCAACTAGAACGCACAATCCGCTTGACTGCAATATAAATCATAGGCTTTTATCTGCCATTTTTGTGAAACTTAAAAAAAGTACATTTGCAAATAAAGTAGAAAAAAGACGATTCTAAAACCCGATAGAGAAATGGACAACCAATATTGTTTAATGACTGTGAAAACGGGTGTGGAAAAGAAACATCAAAGGGATGTGAGTGACAGAAATATACAAGTTATCACAGAAAGCTAATTCAAGACAGAAAGAGAGAATTAAGCTTGAAAACATAGAAAATATATTTTATAAACAAAGAAGTTATTACAGATATTATTTGTTAAGAATGTATTATACTAAACTAGAATTGTATATAAAGCAAGACTTAAAGGATAATAAATATATAGACGTCAAAAAAAACGTTGAAATGAGCAGTTCTGTCATTGGAAAATGAAGAAAAGATATACGATCTTACTAATAAACCGTGTATAGTTTTTATACGAGACTTATGCAGCGTTGAGACAGAAAACGTTACTAGTAAACCATGCATAAGCGATGGATGTATAAACACTCTGTAACTATACAATGGGAATTCCTTTGCAGTCGTTATATACACGAAACCCCTTATTTAAGTGTTGTATATAGAGAAAAAATGGCCACCCTCTAACAGCTGTTCGTATCGACTGTCATTTTATGATGATGGATGCCTTGTAACCACAGAATAACACACCAAAGAGCACAGAATAAGTAGAATATTATTGCTGTAGCTTGTTCTCTTTGACCAAAATATAGTATGGTAATCCATCAGAGCCAGTTGTACTATCGATTCTTAACATGGCACACTAGAGCGCTCTACCGGATGCAATAGAGAACCTCAGATATTCTATTATCTTTCGTAATTAAGTAATGACGAAACTATGACGTAGCTTTGTAACAGTTATACTGTTATACACGACGTATGTAGTGATTATTAGTAAGGAATTTACACACGACTTATAAACGAGCTACTCATTGTATAAGTATAAGAGAGTTAAACGTCTGTATATAGAGTTTTTATTAGTAAGACCGATAATGTTTAATTTTTGAAGCTGCAATTTGTGATAATAATAAATAATTACTCAACATTCTCTCAAAACTTGCTTGTCAATTGAAGAACGATGCAGGACTACAATGATTTCTGCAAATTTCGACCAATGACAATGCTTGCAACAAAGTCCTGTAGAGGAAAGGGAGTTTTTTCCTTCAGTCATATATCATATTAGAGTTATTATAACAACTTATTATTATTAGAAGACAAGTTAAGTTTTTCTGCACAGAATTGCAGCAAAACTCAAAGCAAAACCACAAAGATGGCAGCAATAACAGAACAGGATATTTTAGTGTGATTAGGTGATTACTTTATCTTTATAAGATGAATCGCGAACTCAAGAAAAATAAAATGTACAGAAAGTAAATTCCTTAAATATTGTAAATCATGTAATGTTGGCCAAAGAACGCAACGGCGAGAAATGAGAACCAAACGGGACAACCATCACCAATATAATAGACATGAAAGAACCTACTTGAACGCTTCGCAGCTACAAGAGCCGCTAAAAGACAAATATTGTATGTTACATCTTTAAAAAACAAATAACATTTGAACGTCGGAATAAAGGATGTCAAGAACAGTTCTGAGAAGTCAGAATCAACTATTATCTCAAAAGCATGTGGTAATACTAATGCTGATGATGATAATGATGGTGATTATTATTATTATTATTATTATTATTATTATTACTGTTATTATTGTTCATAATTATCTATACCTTCACTTTTTCTCGTATCTGTCTTAATCTCGTGTGTGTTCCTTATTTGAAGACGTACAGATCTTCAGTCAAACTGCAAGAACTTCGTTGTCATATGGCTTTGTATTTGCATTTGAGGTAAGACATCTGTTGTTGAGAGTAATTTTGAAGTTTCGTTTCAAATGACATCTGTATCCAGAAATGACATTATGAATAGTGCGTATATAACATGTTATGTTTGACATAATATATAGTAGTAGTAGTAGTAGTAGTAGTAGTAGTAGTAGTAGTAGTAGTAGTAGTAGTAGTAGTAGTAATAATAATAATAATAATAATAATAATAACAATAATAATAACAATAAAATAA
Source organism: Periplaneta americana (assembly GCF_040183065.1). NCBI lineage: Eukaryota > Metazoa > Arthropoda > Insecta > Blattodea > Blattidae > Periplaneta > Periplaneta americana. Next base: position 127,492,537 of record NC_091127.1, read on the forward strand.
TAGATAGACAGACAGACAGACAGCTAGAAACACCAAAAAAGAGATAGCGAGATTAATTTTGAAGGAGATATAAGAAATATAAGAAATATAATAATAATAATAATAATAATAATAATAATAATAATAATAATAATAATGGCTTTTAAGGAACTCGGAGGTTCATTGTCGCCCTAACATAAGCCCGCCATCTGTCCCTATACTGAGCAAGGTTAATTCAGTCGCTACCATCATATCATACCTCCCTCAAATCTATTTTAATATTATTCCCCCATCTACGTCTCGGCCTCCTTAAAGGTCTTTCTTCCTCAGGTCTCTTAACTAACACTCTATATGCATTTCTGGATTCTCCCTTACGTGCTACACGCCCTGCCCATCTTAACGTCTGGATTTAATGTTCCTAATTATGTTAGATGAAGAATACAATGCGTGCAGTTCTGGGTTGTGCAACGTTTTCCATTCTCCTGTAACTTTGTTCCTCTTAGCCCCATATATTTTTCTAAGCACCTTATTCTCAAACACTCTTAACCTCTGTCTCTCTCACAAAGTGAAAGCTCAAGTTTCTCAACCATAGAGAACAACCGATAATGTAACTGCTTTATAAATTCTAACTTTCAGCTTTTTTGACAGCAGATTAGATGACAAAGCTTCTCAACCAAATAATAACAGGCATTTCCCGTATTTATTCTGCATTTAATTTCCTCTAGAGTGTCATTTATATTTGTTACTGATGTTGGAAAGTATTTAAAATTTCCACCTTTTAAAAGGATAAATTTCCAATTTTTATATTTTTATTTCGTTCTAAGTTCTGCTCACGAAACATAATCATATACTTTTTTTTTTCCTTCGGAGTTTACTTCCAATCCTAACTCCTTACTTGCTTCAAGTAAAATTCCTGTATTTTCCCCAATAGTTTGTGGGTTTTCTCCTAACATATTCACGTCTTCTGCTTAAAGAAGCAGCTGATGTAACCCGTTAAATTCCAAACCTTTTCTGTTCTTTCTGGACTTCCCTAATGACATAATCTAGAGCAAACCTAAAAAGTAAAGGTGATAGTGCACCTCCTTGCTTTTAGCCTATAGTGAATTGGAAAAGCGGCAGACAGAAACTTGCCTATAAGAACTAAATAATAAAAAAAAATTAAAATAATAATAATAATAATAATAATAATAATAATAATAATAATAATAATATTGGCTACATGGCTATGTTTGTCAAAGTTTCAGTTTCAATTTTACATAATGATAATAAGTCGTTTCCAAGTAACTAGGAAGCAATAGTTCAAGAAAAATGCAACGAAATTTCTTCTACAAAACAGTCCATTGTATTGAATGGCACAGCTTTCGTTGTGTAAAATGTAAGACATATCGACTGACAGACGATGGCTACTACAAGATCAAGTGAATTATAATATAAATATTAGCACTCGCTACTTGCTACTGAAGAAGAAATAGAAGGATATGACTAAAAGGAAAATAGCTTAACATTCAAGAATATCACAAATGAATTCTACATGTTTTGCCATTAAGAGAGATCTTAAAATGGAATATAATTATAAACATCATCATCATCATGACCGTCGTCGTCGTCATAATCATCAACTACAAGGATCTGATCTTCAGCCATCAATCGTCTCGTCTTCAATATGGTGAGAACTACAAACCAATAAATAACAGGAGACTCTGATTTTATGGTCATCATGCAAGATGATCGTTGTGTAAGACAGCATAAGGCAAACATAAGTCACAATACAAACACCTCGTCTAAATTAGAGGAAGTTACAGTCATTTGTCTAATAAGAATCGAACCCAAATTCACCACATTTGTAGCTATGTTCTCACTGTAGCCACATTAAAAAGAAGAAACGACGAAAGTATCATTAGAACAATTCTTTATTACGGGGTAATCATAAAACATCAAGAAACTCCATGCAGGTATTTCACTAAGAGGGAAGCCATGCTACACTGCAGGAAATACGATACAAGAGACGATCTAACGAACTGCTGAATACAGTAAAAAAGCGAAAGAACATTCACACATCGTAATAACCGGTTCAATACGTGAGTCTTTTATTTTCATTATTTCAAAAGACTGTCTGCTGGATGCACTACAGTCTGCAACTTACTGGCTTTCAGTGTCCACTCAAATAGTTTCTGATTTGTTTCCTGATTTGTTCATCGGAGATCTTTGCGGACTCTCAAGATGTTAGGTCGTAAAATACGTCTTTACCAAGAAGAGGGTTTGGAGTAAGAGAAAGAAACACAGTGACGCCTCTAAAACAATGAAAGTGTCATTTGATGTTCGTAAATTTACGATATGGGATCTCAACTTCTACCATTATGCAACGAAATATATGAGAAAGGTGAATGGCCTGAATATTTTACGGAGACAGTGTTGCTGCCAGTACCGAAAAAAAAATAATGCCAAGAAATGTAACGAGTTTAGGACTATCATCCTGATATCGCACTCGGCGAAGATTCTTCTGCGAATATTGAATCGGCGTTTATATTTTAAGGTGAAAGGAAAGTTGGAAGAAGAGCAGTTTGGCTTCAGGAAGGGAAAAGATACGAGGTATACAATTGGACTACTACGAACAATTGGCGAAAGATATCTAGAGAAGAATAAAGAAGTGGGTGTAGTATTTGTGGATTTAGAAAATACTTTTGACAGAGTTGATTGGAATAAACTGATGGGCATCCCAAAGAAAATAGGTGTGGATTGGAAATAAAGAAGACTGTTCAATAATCTTTATATGAAACAACGAGTCAGAGTCAGGATAGAAAAATATATGTCAGAAAGAAGTGAAATAGAGAGAGGAGTACGACAAGGTTGCCCTTTATTACCTACCCTGTTCAATATCTACTTGGAGGATTTAATGAAGAACTATTTTCAGAACATGGGAGGGGTGATAGTAAGAGGAAGTATAAAGTGTAGGCTATAAGATTTTTGCTGATGAAATGGCGTTGTTAGCAGAAGAGGAGACAATACTAAGAGATATGCTACTGGAGCTAAATGACAGCTGTGAGCAGTATGGGATGAAGAAAACCATGCTGTTGGAAGAAAAATAAAGAAAGAAAACGTAGAATACTAAATGAGGCAGTAGAGCAAGTAGCATGAACTGCTGCCAGGAAGTCAAAAGGTGGATATCAATGACAAAGCAAGATTTTAACAGAAAAAGGAACGTCTTCTGCGGAACTCTAGAAAAATAACTAAGGCAGAGACCAGTGAAGTGCTTTGTGTGGAGTGTAGCTTTGTATGAGACAGAAACATGGACATTATGACGAAGTGAAGAGAAGCGACTAGGAGCATTTGAAATGTGGCTATGGAGAAGAATGGAGCATGTGAAATGGACAGACAGAATAAAGAATGAAGCTGTGTTGGAAGAAGTATATGAAGAAAGAATGATGCTGAAACTGATCAGGAAGAGAAAAAGGAACTGATTGGGTCAGTGGCTGAGAAGAAACGGCCTACTGAAGGATCCACTGAAAGGAATGGTGAACAGCAAAAGAGTTCGACGGGGGGGGGGGGGTAGAAGAAGATTTTTTATTGGGTTATTTTACGACGCTGTATCAACATCTAGGTTATTTAGCGTCTGAATGATATGAAGGTGATAATGCCGGTGAAATGAGTCCGGGGTCCTGGTAGAAGAAGATATCAGATTATAGACAATATTAAGGTATATAGATCATTATCCTCTGATTGAGGTTCTGGCTGATGGGCTATGTACATCTGTTATCAGGCAGTACATCTCACTTGACGATATGTATCAGAGGAAGAACAATTTGTTTCTATGCATCTAAAGTCTGACTAGTGTAATATATATCTAGTCGGCGATGTATTCAATGGAGGGGGAAAGGGACTGCCCACCCTACCCTATTATCTCCTGGCCTAGTTGCCTCATAAGTGGTGCCTTTTTGGTATCACTTGTAAGGTTCATACCTGTCTTCGGACAGTTGACTAAACAACAACATAGATCTTATGCAGAAAATAAGAGGAAGACAGAAAATAGGAAAGATTGGAGAATGCTGGGTTTGCAGTGAAAGACCTGGCATTTGGAAGAATATTATGTATGTAATCATACTTTTCTTAGATCATACTTTCCTTAGAAAAAAACTATGCGAAAAACTTCAGCACTCCTCAAACAATCAAAGTTTTTGATCAGGTTGGTTCTAATGAAAGTGTGTTAAGCACTAGACCAATGATGCCCAATTGGATATTCTGTGATGTCAGAGAAATAACAGTGATCCTGGCAAGCAAGTATTTTCGTCATCGTTAAAACTATAGGTCCCTGTTGTCATGCAATAGCTCTTACATACTAAAGATTCGAGAAAACTATAATGTTGTGATAATGAAGCAATAACAAAATCAGAATGACAGAGAAAATCTGTTACAATTCAGCTGTACGACTTAGCAGTAACAAAAAGAGTGTGAGAATTTCTTTGGAACGTTGAAATATCCCGCATCCTCATTCTTCCGCAGATGCTATGCAATCTCTGAAAGTGTATGACGATCATTACGAAATAATGTACTACTATTAAAAGAAATCGCTTTTTATTCTACAACATTGCCATTTTACACTGTGTAGGTGGCTCTTTCAAGAACTTCCAAAATAATGAACCATTAATAAAAGAAAGCGTCCTACATTCTATGACATTGCTATTCTTATAGTGTGCACCTAGTTAGGAAAATACATATTCCCGTCTCTTTAACACAAGGGTATGTATCTCGTTACTGTAAAACTCGCGCATAACCGGCCGGCCGTGAAACCTGTTCTGCTCTATACTGTTCACCTAGTATAATGTGCCAATTATAGACAACACACGGGAATGCGCGCGGTCAGTGGTTCCCGTTACAAAATAAAAAAAAATGAATTTGGGACGTAATGTAATCTGAAATATTGATGAAATAAATTTGGGACATATTTAAACATGTGACGACATCCTTATTGGTGACAAATAGTGTATCATGGTACCAATAGCCTGGGACAAATAGTTCTGATACGAATTTCTTGGGAGGAATAGTCGTAATTTCTGAATTTGTATTCCCGAAAACTGTAGGAATATTGAATGTATGTATGTTTATGTCTTTATTACACTGCAAATGGGTAAATATCCGGTGGCAGTGGTAACTAATTACACTCAATAATGACAATTAATAACAAACACAGTTAATAAAAATACGACTAATAATAATACTAAAAACAATAATTAATAATAATAATAATAATAATAACAATAATAATGAGTAACTCTAATTTGTATCTTAACCCTAAGTTCGAACTAAGAAGTGATCATTTCGTTGTCAACTCACTCACTGCACTGGAACTACGACACATTTCACTGATACTATCCTGATTTGACTAACATTTCAAAAACATTTCACTGTTCAAATACTTTGCACTATCACTATAAACTATAAAACTTCACTGACACAAACACACTTCACTTACACAACACACTTCTTCAGTGATACAACACTTCAAATAACAAAACATTAATTAAACCCTTTAAATAGTGTGTATAATATACTACCGTCTTTTAGTAAAGTCCTTACGCCTATTTTTAAATACAGTTTTGTTTATTGGTAAAGTCTTTAGTAAGTCTGCAGGTAAAGCATTCCAGTCCCTCATAGTACGATTAAGAAAAGAAAACTTTCCAGTGTCCATCCTCTGTCTTCTTTCCCTCAATTCATATGAGCGGTCGTTCCTTGAAGAGTATTTTTTTCTCTCTCCAGGCAGGCTCACCTCGTATGTTTTGAACATTGCGCATAATCGAATTCGCGTTCTCCTGTTCGTGAGTGTGTCCCATCTTAATGTTGAATTATTACGACAACGCTTGGGAGCCCGTTTTAAAATTTTTTCCAATGTCTTAATATGTTCTAATCTGTAAGGATTCCAACATGCAGCACCATATTCCATTACTGGACGAACTAGTGACTTATATGCAATCTCTTTGGATTTATCAGAGCCTTTTCTGAGTATCCTCATCACGAAGTGTAACGCTCTCCATGCTTTTCCGCTGTGTCACTAATGTGTTCCTCCCAGCCGAGATCGCTGCTAATTTTAATGTTATTCCTAGGTATTAGGTATAACCTATTATTTTCATGGGAATGTCTAATAATATAAGCCGTCTGCATAATAATATGAGGCTAAAATTGATAAGATATGGGAACGCTTAAATTAATTCTGAGGGAAACGAAAATCAAGGATAAATACACACACATACGAGTACACACAAAAATAATAATTCCAGTAGTTCATGTGACCATTCTAGTTTAGTCACATGTATTTGATGCGAAGAGACTCGCGAAAGCAAAAGATGCATCTCATACAAAAGTGTTGGCGATGAACCACTAATTTCCGCTGCCACTCTGCCCCTCGGTTTATTGGTTTCCCTGGAGAGAGGGCGAGCTTGCCATTTGTTGAGAGGGCGAGGAGCAGATTCAACTCCGCGGCCTGGTGTAACAGCAACGTCTTCAGTCTCAGCTTCCCAATGTAAATATTATATGAGTCACTACGAAAGCATTCCCAAATATTTTATATTGAAAGCGTAATCGTGGAAGCGAATGTTGACTATATTGTGTGAATATTTGTATCTTTCCGCCCACACTTTTAAGTTTAACTTCCCTCCACTAGCAGACAAAGCTGCAAACAATGAATCAAAATGAAAGATGACATCGACGTTCGTTTGCAGCAGTGATGCGTGTCGAAGTTCTTGAGGAAGAAAATACTGCGTCGTATTGAAATTTATTAGCGTAAGGCAGCGGTGGCGACAATGTAATCGTGCGCCGAGCCACTGTGTAACCTGCAACGTGCATAGCACCTATGGAGGGAGGCGAACACCCGAAGGGGAAGTGAAGCAACTGTCTGACTTATTAACGGATTTTCATTTTCCTTACGTCAAGCACTGAAATATAATTTTATACGGTACAAGGCTACAAACTAATGTTTAGTACGTGTAACGAAGAAAGAAATTAATAAGAAAACATAGGACACATTATCACACCCTAAAATTAACTGTCTTCAGAATGTCTCTGCGAAAAAGTTTCAAAATCAGGAATTATGTCACTTACTGCCAGTCGTAGTTGATCACGAAGGTATTTGTCTATCAGTACTGATCTAAATTTGGCTTTTACTATTTTAATTGTTGAAAATAGTTTTTCACAAACGTAAGTTGTAGCGAACATGGCTTCAACAGAGCAAGCGAAAGAACGAAGCTTCGGATATTTATTTTTTGGCAAAGATTTGAAAGTTCAACATTTGTCAAGTCCTTACATTTAGCTTTCATTGACATCACATAGTAAATCAGTAAGTTCAAATTGAAGAGCTAACCGCATTATTCGTACATCTGCTGAAAAAGGGTCGACGTACAGAGATGATGATGATGATGATGATGACGATGATAATAACACTTAAATTTTTAATGTTTCATCAGTAACATGTAGTATAATGCCGTTTTATGTTATACACCCTTTTTCCTCGTAATACTAGTGAACAAATCATACATTTAATATTCTCATCATATTGACAGCAAAAATATGCGTCCTCTCATCCTATTTGGAACTTTCGTACATGGTTTCGAGAGAGACATATGCCACTCGCAGGTCAGAGACAAATACAAATGGAACGGAGTTTCACTCCAGTGAGTGAGAGGGTGGGGGTTGGCGGAGGTTAGAAGCAAGCGAAGTGCACAGTTATCACTGCGAGCCACAATATCTCGCGAGTCACGTTATCGCCACGGCTGGCGTAAGGTATAAGCTAAGCAGGCCTGTTTTCCGTAATGGATCCAATACAAAATATCGGATGAATACAGTATTTGCCGAGGTTTATGTTCTCCACTTTCATTATCCATAAAACAAACAGACAAAGCATTTCATACGGGTTCGCATATAGGGTATATACTCTATTAGATTACATCTTTCTAACTCTTTCTATTCCATGCAAATAATGCTTGATTTCTAGGACTACTCAGGAGTGAGACAAGTGAGCAAAAAGTTTGGAGCTCACATGTAGATATTGCACAATGCGAGATCGCGCGTACCTTTTAAATTGTCTCCTTCTAAACTTCTCCTGTTATCAATGTCGTCATTGCACAACAAGAATTACATACCTGAACAGCACCTATTTCTCTGGATTGAACTCACCTGAAACGATAAAAAAAATAAATTCATTATAATTGCATTCCTACTTCAACACGTTTATGCAAAACGACAAAAACTTGTTGCGTGAAAGCATTCATCTGCTTCTGCAAAATATGATAAGATATAATGCAATGAAGTCAAAATACAATACACAGTGCGGCTACAGGAAAACGAAACTGATGCTGAAAAAAAAACACAAATGAGCAATATGTGCATTGATTATTCAGAGGAAGAGAGCGAGGTTGGTCGATTAATGAAGGAACATTGTTAAGAAAGGTGCTTTCACAGTGCACGATTGACCAATGCGTCTCTCGATTCTCAAGCTAGTTCAGTTTTAGACAGCGTACAAGCATAGTCTAGTACAGTGGTCGTCAGCACTCGCTGAAATGTGCAAAGGGTACGCGGTGCCGTCCCATGTACACCGTCGTGCAGCAGGGAGAGAGAGAGGGCATACCCGCTAGCAGCTACGCAGTGCACTATGGTGCGCTGCGTTTTCAGCGAGTAGAGTAGCCCCAGCGTGCTCTGTGCTGACGACCCCTGGTCTCGTATATATAGTCACGAAGCTCAATACATAGGGAATATGCATCCATAAGTAGTTGCTAACCACTAGGATCGCTACTATCGCTTCATCACATACAATGTGAAACTACCCGCACAGTATATTGTTCCTGGTATCCTCATCAACTCAAGCTTCGTGACTGTATATGCTGGACTGTGGTACAAGTAAGAGTAGGACAATATTTTTATTATTGACTGCGTGACAAGTGAATTGTTAAAATATATTAGGTATTATTAAAAATACGAGTATACAGACTCAATTGTCTAAATATAGAAATTAATGCCGAGAATTACACGAACTAAGGAGAAAATAAAAATGTGACAGAAGCCTTCTCATTTGGTGTAACAATTTCCCTATTTCTAGTGTTGACACCTTCAATATTGAACTTTGTAGCCCAATTTCACCAAGCTTTGTTAAGTATTGAACAAGTCGTTAAAGCAGTTTAACAATAAATATAACAAAAGAGATGTTTCATCACCTATTGTTACTGCTAACATCATATAAAACCCATTGTTAAATTAACATCGCATATTCCAGCAGTTAAATCTTTAACATCCTGTTATAGTGCGAATCATGACTGCCAGGTAACATGTTACAAGCTGCATTATTATATCAAGATATATTTGACATTATTGGAATTTCGGGAAAATAATCATAAAAGAAACGATATTATAGATTTATGAGAAAGTAAATTTCTTGAACGATACAGAACTTCAAAATGTGTACAAATGAAAGTGTTAAAAGACATTAAAGAGAGGTTATAATATTCTACGTTTCTTTTTCTCGATTTCCATTATATTAGTCTCCGATACTTCCACAATGTAGAAATACAATAAATTGTTTACCGCTCAAACAAATGACTACACCACAACTAAAGGCACATTCACAAAACTTTTGATACAATCAACTGCCTCTTTGATTCCAGTTACTCTGTTCCTAACATCATGTTATCTAACCAAAATACCGTACTTCAAATGCTTGGTGAAACACTGTCACACTAACAAGATGTTTAATTTTTAACAACATGTTAGTTAAAATGCTGTTAGTGTTATTTTAACAAAGCTTGGTGAATCTGGGCCTACGTGTTTGTGAGATATATCAAATGATTTTTAAGATCCAAAAATTAATTATTGTTCTTCTGTCTCGTGTAATCTTTTTACAATGCATACAAAATGTAATAAGCATGAAGTGATTTTAGTAGCCTTCTTCGATTTCTTCTTCTCAGTAAAAATAGAACTAAGACAAAGCTCCAGTTTTGGCGCTATTATTACAAAAGATTGCAAGGATAACGTACAGCGATCAATGAAATTGAACGCTTAGTATGAAAGTGTCCAATCAACCTTTTATGTAGTCTATAACAGTTAAAGCAAATGTATAAGTTTTTCACCTTGAATTTTGGGCTAGCTCATTTTCACAATGATGCGCTCCGATTTCGCTTGTTTTTGTGATGCGCATATGTCAGTGCTACCGTATTTGTCACGCGCTCCACAGCTTGGCGAGCATCACAGACACAAGGAGTTTGTACGGGAAATGAAATACGATGCAACAATAGAGGCTTTTACACGTCGCAGAGGCTTTCATTATAATTACGTTTTCTGAAAGTGACCGTACGAAGAAGTGCCAAGCAGAAAACTCATCCAAGAGTAAGATACAGATAGCAATACTTTTATCCATATGAAGGACGGCCTCGCAACTGTTGCTACGTAGTTCTTAATATGCAGACAAAAAATTATTCATACAGAGATACTTTCACTGTTTAATGAACCATTTTTGAATGGAAGCACACTGAATGTATTTGATCTATGACTTAGGGATACCATGAAAAGAAACTTGAGTTCAGTACAGTGAAAATACTGTGGCGTTCCAAGAACAAACCAGAAATTATTTGGAAATGCATATGCAGCGCTAATAAGATCTTTCACCTTTCCTTATATTAAATGTTATCAATATTATACACCGTGTCCCGCTTAGAGGGATCGTGTAATAAATGCTCACCACTTAAAATCAGATAAAGATATTGTTGTGATTTGCATCTGACAAGATAGAGAAACTGTTGAAGTTTGTGCAACAAAGTTTGAAAACAGCTGCATGCGTAATTTTCGTTTGTTTATGAGTACAGAGGTGTGAAAATTATTAGAATAATCTTAATTTTAAAGGTTTTTTAATAGTTCCTTCACAAATATTCATTGAATTGATGAATATTGGTATATACTATTACTATACTGATGTAGGATATATTGACTACTAACAATGCCGGAAAGCATTGTTGTACATTGGTATTTTTCTTATTTTACAATTGTTATGGGAATTCAGAAATTATTATATTATGTTGGCGGAATTGGAAACATAAAAAATTAATTAAGAAATGCTTTAAACAAATTGTTCTTTGCGTTTACATTGTTGTGAAGGTTCAAATGAACGTATACATCTGTTTTGTGCATATAATATTTTATGTTTCCAATTCCGCCAACATAATATAATAATTTCTGAATTCCCATAACAATTGTAAAATAAGAAAAATACCAATGTACAACAATGATTTCCGGCATTGTTAGTAGTAAATATATCCTACATCAGTATAGTAATATATACCAATATTCATCAATTCAATTAATATTTGTGAAGGAACTATTAAAAAACCTTTAAAATTAAGATTATTCTAATAATTTTCACACCTCTGTAACTTTCGTTTGTTTGTTGCTAGGTCACTAAAACAAGCATAGCGTCATTTTGTAGGAAAACAAGCTATGGTAAACACCATGTGGACACCACAACAGAAAGTTCAGTATGTGCTGTATCTTGCAGAAGAAAAAGCTATTACGCGAGTAATTGGATCATTCTTCTTCGTAGAGGCTAAATTCAGCAGAATGGGGCCCCATCCCATTATCATCAACGGGTGCGTGAGTTCTTGGATGAAAAATTCCCGGATAGGTGGATCGGAAGACGAAGATCCCTTGTCTGACCACCCAGGTCACCCGATCTGTCTCTTTAGACTTTTTTTTTCTGGGAGCTTTGTGAGGCAGAGCTAACAGTTTGGAGGAACTGAGACATCGCATCACAAATGAAGCTGCGCTAGTGACTCCACAAATGCTACAGAACACTTGGCGGGAGGTTGAATACCGTTTAGATGTCTACAGAGCAACTCAACGCGCACACATCGAGTTGAATTGAGCATTCTCCGAAGCTCGGAGAGTTTTTACATCAAGTGATGTAAAAAGGTATGTTAATAAACCATTATTTACACTTGAAATTATCACTTATTTCTCGATCCCTCTAAGCGGGACACGGTGTATTTTTAGTTTGGAGCAAAGCATGCATAGGCATATGTAAAAACCACTGAATACTTAAGTCTACCTATATTTCAATATTTGTGCTGTTATGTTGATTATATTAAAAGAATGAATTTGAGGTAATCGAAAAACATATAAATTATAATATATTAGATCAATATAAAAAGCTATGTTATATTCTTAATTTTATTGTAAAAAAGCCTTCCTAATATTTCGTTACTTGTTTCTTTATGTCGGTATAAAATTTATATTACATGACTTGAAGGTCGTTTTCAGAATGTAAAATTTATAGAGGTAGTTAGTTAACTGCAACCACCTATAAATTATATTACGAACCAATGCAATAATTCAATTATATTGAAGAGTGTGATCCCAAAACGTGTTAAGTCCATTTCTATGAAAGGGCTGGACTAGTTTTTCTTTTTTTTATCCACCGGTCTACGGATTGAGCGAGTTTTCAAGTGACATGCACAATAACACAAACTTTTAGACAAGGATTGGCGTTGTTTTGGAAGAAAATAAGCTTAAAGTATAATGACAGAGGTCTCAAAAAATAATTTATATGTATAAAGCATTAAAATAACCAAATGGACTTAGCGAGTTTTGGGATCAAATACTTCGATTCGATTTCAGACAGGAGCGGAGACAGAATGTACACCATATAGAATGGATAAACATAGACTTCCAAAAATATAATAGATTATTACCAATAGAAGGGACGAAGAAGCGTGGAACGATCGACGAAGAGATGAAGTGACCTTTGAAGTCGGAACGAACATTTGCCTGTACAGTACGATTATTTAGTCCTGACAGTCGCCGGCAATGTGCGCCTTGATCAGGCGAGTCCATTCAGTTACGCCAAGGGATGTTCAGGTTAGTCTGTCGCCTGCAGTCAGAGAGATCGGATGTCACGCATGCGATATAGCGTTGTGTTTCCAGTACAGTTAAGCTGTACTGCATTCCTTTACCGATCACTCGCCCCTATCTCTACTAAGGAACTATCCCCACTAGTCCTATTACTTCCCCTCTTTCGCGTCGCTGAGCTGTCAGGACTAAATTATCGGTCGGTACCAAGTATTTCCAATACGCGGGCCACTTTTAACTCACGGAGTAAACATTAGTGAACAGAGAAAATAGGATAAAGTATGCTTTTTTAGGCTTTCATGTGAAGTCAAGTTAAGGACACAAGCCTAATTCTGATCAGATGATGTAGTTACGCGAAATAAGGTTGTTTCAAAAATTACGAAATCAGATGGAAATCTTCCGATAATTTTGAAATATATTTACTGGCACAAGTGACTTTTCGGATATTTAACAATGTCACAAACATAATATTTCCGGGGAAATAAAACATTTTTACCTGGGGTAGACCAAGACGAATATGAAATTTGTGGCACTCACTGTTCAAAAGAACTTAAATGTAACTGTAATTATGGTCACCGGCGTAGCTCATAAGCAAACATTCTGATGGGAGACAGATAAAAAAGTTATTATTATTTTTGTAAACGACCCCAGGGAAACTAATTTTTTGCAACCATGATAATTGCATTCGAGTGGCCAAAATTTGTATAAGCACCATGTTAATAATTTCTTGTATAAGCACCATGTTAATTATGTCAAAACAAGTACTTGTGCAAATTTTGGCCACTCGAATGCAATTACGACTGCCATAAAATGTTTCCCTCATTGAAAAAAAATTATTAGAACAGATATAACAACTTTTTAGCTATTTTTCAACATATTGCCCACTGAAATTGAGACATTTGTCGTTCCATGGGATCGACAGAGAGGTGCAGATGGCTGTTACACAATGGTTCCGATCCCAGGCGACAGGACACAGGGGTATGAAAGTTGATCTCACGGTATGACAAATGTCTCAATTCCGGTGGGGAATATGTTGAAAAATATCATAACACTTACTGTATCTGTTTCATTAAATCTTTCCATGAAATAGTGTTTTTTTTGTAAACGGCCCCAGGGAAACTAATTTTTGCGACCCTGGTAATTGCGTTAGAATGAGCAAAATTTGTATAAGCACTTGTTTTGACATTGTCAACATTTTGGAAGAAAAAAAAAATATTTTATCTGCACCCACGAGAATGTTTGCTTGTCAGTCGGCAGAGGAGTTTGCCTTCTGATTCGAGGCTGCGTTTGAGAGTGGGTTCGATTCCAACTTGGACTAAATATCTGTTCGGGTTTCTTCCGAGATTTTTCCCCAAACCGCAAGACGAATGTCAGGTATCTATGGCGTATCTTCGGCCTCGTCTCGCCAAATGTAATCTCGTTATCACAAATTCCATCGACGCTAAGTAATTTAGTAGTTGATACAGCGTCGTTAAATAACAAACTAAAAGAAATGTTATGATTTTACTGTTTTTGGGCAAAGTATGTAGATAATTTTCCAAAATTGCCAAAAATTTGCAGTGTACGTTTCGTCAATGTTAGAAACAACCTACAGATATAAATCAAGCTTCTCTGATAGGTCTATCAGAAGAATATGTTACAGAAATACATTATCAGACAACCGCCTTCTATACTTTATGCTTCGAAATTATCCACACATTACTTAAAATCTCCGGTAACATCTCGCATTTAAATTGAACTACTGAGTGAACAGTATAGAGCAGAACAGGTTTCAAGGCCGGTCGGCTATGCGCGCGGAGGACTCAAGACCGCTCGAGGCCGTGAAACTGTTCTGCTCTGTACTGCTCATAGATATCCTTTTGGATAGGTCTTAATTTATTTTGTTTGAAACCTGTCTATATTTTTATTTAAATTTTATTGTGAACTATTCTGCGTTTCAAAACAAACCCACTATGTTGGGTCAGACTAAAAAAATGAAATAAATTAGGCGAATTTAATTGAATCACTAAATACGAAAAGGGAATATGTCACCTTCAATTAATTAGTTTTGAGAAAAACACAAATAACATCTGCACACAACGAAATATAAACAAATTGCATCGAAACTATTTTTATGAACCAATCGTGATTACACAAGATGTGTATGTAGAAAAAAATGTATATTTCTCAATTTATTCTGCTCTATAGAAATAATTTTTGTGTGTGGACTTGTTCCCCTTTCATATCTAACGAAATATATTGTAAAAATATTTTATATATATATATATATATATATATCGTTATCTCTATTATTTAAATCAAAAGCTTTATTGAAAGCCAATTTGTGAACAATAGTACAGTGTAGCAAATAGAAACATTGAAATCGTAGGTTACTACATAAACCAAACATTTTTTGTTTTGGGATTTGTTCCCCTTTCCTATCTAACGAAATATTAAACAAAACGTATCGTTATTTCTATTTTTCAAAACAAAAACTGTATTGTATGCCAATTTATGGAAAATAGTAGAGAGTAGCACATAGAAACATTGAAAGCTGTTGACCAAACTATTCATTATTAATTTTCTTACAAATCTTCAGTGTTGTTATCAGTAGTGAGCCACTGTAAGATCTGATTCCAGAATTCTTTCACTTCCTCACTTCACCAATTTCTTACAGTCCTCAATTTTGAGTTTCTTTATCGGACATTGAGTTGCATAGGCCTTTTCTATGGACAAATTGGTAATAACATTTTTCCTTGACAAGAGTTCAATAGTGTGATAGATCAAACCATCAATGTTCTCATATGCCACAAATCTGCCAGGATATGAACTCTCATACACACATGAGATACAGTGAAATATTGAAATTGATTTTTTATTGGGTGGGGGATGGTTCGTCCGATGGACTCTTTTGAAAGTGCGTTCTTCTTTTCTAGATGGCAGGAACAACAAACTTGAATTTCTTATGAAAAGGGAACAAGTGTTGGACTAAGCTCCTTTTCAAAGAAAACACGAAAACTAAAGAGTTGAAATCTAGATTAAGGAGATGAGGGACCTTTTTCCTTTTAATGCAGAATGAAAGAGCATACCTAAATTAGTATGACTACAGTCTTAAATCAATTTTGTTAAAACTGGGACTTATTCCCTATTCATATTTAGTGATTCAATTATAAAATAGATTTTAAAAATTTGGTAACAAAGTTACTACACATTCAAAGTTACTGATATTAAATATTAGGCATTATGGAAAACATTTTTAACTCTATAATTCATTCAAAATGATTATTTTTCTCCCTTAAGCATGAAGTGAAGGACATGACAAAGCTTTCATTCAGTATAATCCATAATATGAAAATGTCTTTAGCCCACAGGATGGTTTCACGAATTTGAATATCGATCGTGGGCACAACCATGCGAGCGCCCTGGCATCTGTCCGGACAGATGTGCTCAAGTATCCCAACATCGTGAAGGAAGAGGGAATCGAGAAATTAAAACAAAGGCGAGCACAAATCCCTCATTGCTCGTAATGTCCTTCATTTCCAATGCAATTATTGCAAAGCCAAGTGGCAGGGCTCCCATGAGCTTTTAGTTCTGCTGAAATTTCCATGAAAAGCTAATAGCCAGCGCTACAGCAACAATATACAATGTCGCCATGTTCCATAATTGAATGTGCATGGTCAAGTACAATAATGAATTTGCATGAGTCACCGCAGAGAGCGGTCGGCACTCGTTAAGTGGTGCGGATCCTGTATCAAACACCGCCCACTTGCTGGAGCTGGAGGACGTGATCGATACGACCATCACCATCATCCAGCACAGGATTCAGAAGTCTGGCAGTAAGACATTTCATGAATTGACAAGGAGGTATATTTACACTTTATTATAAACTAGCTGAAATCACCCGTCGTTGCTTGTGTTTTCCTTTCTGCTTCTATTTTTAATTAAACTGGTTGTTAGGCTTTTCGGAAATCTCGGAAATCCAACTACAGACAACCAAAACGAATTGTCTTTACTAAGCTTTTCTCATCCCTAAAAGATGAATCTTCCATAGCGTCACGTACATGAATTAGTGAACTTCTTAGCCAAATTCCTGCCACGGTTCGCTCAATTTAAACAGCTGTAGATCAGGCATCGAAAAGAAAGCATTTCATCATGTGCCTTACGTTCAACTGTTTTTAATATATATTAATTATGTGTTTTTTTTATTTACTTATTTACTTATTCTGATATAGTGAAGGCCATTAGGCCTTCTTCCACACCGCCAGAAATACGAATAAAATAATAGAAAATCAAACTATAAACAAAGTAAAAGGAAACGAAAATATATACAGGCTGCAGCCACTCAACCTAGATTGTCAAGATTTTGGTCTTCATGATGTGTTAACAATGTTTTTTAATTTCGTGTTATTTTTCCATGGCCTCATGGAAGTCGATGTTGAATACAGCAGACAATAATAAAGAACAATTGACTGTATAAGATTGTATTTTAATATTATACATGAATGTTTGATAGTATTTATTTTTATTTTTTATCTTTTTAATTAATTTAACGTCCATTTGTCCGATTTTAATGTAGCCTATGTTCTTCTCCTGGTTATGAAGGTTAAATGTGGAAACTTTGACAAGTGTCGGTGAAAGCGTGTAGATTTGTATAGAGTACATACATAGCCACATTGACTTTTATATATAAAATAAGATATCGGCAACACTTCTCTATGAGACCTAATTACTAAATTGGGGAAGTCCAAGCACTGACTTAAAACAGTTATTAAATTGTAAATGTTTGGCTGTCACTGGGATTATGCTGAAGAAGACTATGGGCTTTCCAGACATTAGTTGAGCTATGTTATCTCCGACTTTCCGAAATGCCTACTTACAAATTATGTAATCAAGGCGATAACTAGACCAGGGAATTTTATGCATTAAGAAGCCTGAAAATATGCATGCAACTTACTTACTTACTTACTTACAAATGGCTTTAAGGAACGCGCACATTCATTGCCGCCCTCACATAAGCCCGCCATCAGTCCTTATCCTGTGCGGAATCCCGGCCAAACAAGTCACTCAACTGAGTGCGCTCCTAATATAATGGCAGTTGACATTGGACATATACGTCAACATATATACCTAACTTTGAGTCAGGCCAAAAGGGAAACATTCAATGAGGAAGGTTCGGTCCAGTGCTGTGGATTGAATTCGGCGTAGCTCAGTGGTCAGAGCGCTTGGTACGTAGAACCAAGTACCCGGGTTCGATCCCCGGCGCCGGAGCGAATTTTTCTCCTCAAATATTAATTGTCAATATTACAGATATTATTCTGTAGAGCAAATTAATAAAATATCTTTAATATTAAAACAAAGTCAGCCTTGATCATATGTAACCAATGAAATTCGCGATTTCGAAGCCGTGGTCGTATGAGAAATATAACATGCAAGATACAAGAACGAAATCTCCACATTAGTAAACACACGTTAATTTTAAAGAAACGAGGCTTGGTGAAACAGTCAATTTTTAAAGATCTCGTTAAAATTAAACGATCCTTTTGTTGACAAGTCGTTTGTGCTGATTTAAAGAAGCTTGGTGAAACCGGCCCTCAGAATTTTAATTTTTCTCGTTAAATATTTCACATAAAGGAAATAATTCTTGTGACGTTTACTACATTAGTATTGAAACTACTCACTGTTAGAAATTTATAACTCTATCGTTATAAATGCAATAATGGGAAGGTCATTTGTTATACAAATTCTGCAAATGACCTCTATATAATTTAACAATGAAACGAAATGTGAAGAAACCTAGAATTAGGTCTATATTGTGCACACAATACAATCTAATTACTACTAACATGTAGTTAATTACGTTTGTGCTTAACCTGATATACTGATCTGTCTTGTGTTGCACATGGTGAATTTCGCACCACTGTCAGCACACACCAACCTCAGCCAATGAAATGACGCCATGGCTTGTTTGTATGAATTGACAATGGAACTTGGAAAATTAACAATCTGTGATAGTAAGTCAATCATTGCTTCAGTTTATATAAAATGTTCCAGCATCAATATTCAAAGACGCTGAAGAGTTATATTTAAAGCTGTTTATGATTAAATTCCAGGAAATTATAATAATAAAAAAAACTGTTTTCGACATTCATCTTTTGATAAAAGTGTAATATGTCGAGGAGTAAACCTCGCAGCGAACATGCGAAATTCGGGATCCATTCTTCACTCGAGTAATGTGGTGACTGAACGATACAACCAGCATCGTTGTAAATCGATTCCAACAAAATCTAACATTTACGTACTTCTCCTAATGGTGACCTCAGTCACAAACGCCCCGACATAAATAAAACTTGACAAATTAAAAATAACTCCGTAGTAGTTAGGCCGCTCTTGCACGTGTGACATTCTGCAGAACTTGGTTTTAATTACGAGCACCAGAAAAAAGGACAAAGTATTTAATATAGCTCATAATGCCGTTAATGACGCAAAATTCTTTGTGTGTTTTATGAATACGTAGGATAGCGCTGTGCTCAGTGTTTCATAAAGAACAAATAAATTACAGCCAAGTAAAACCTGCCCGGCTGAAGAGACACAAAAACAACGGCTGTGGACGTCGTACTAACAGCAGGTAACAAAAACATTAATAATAACATTAAAAATAAAAAAAAAAAAATAATAATAATAATATAATGGATGCTCCGAGCTTGTGACCATTGGCTACAGTACTCCGAAGACATAACAACTCTGAGAATTATTTAGATAGAGAAATATTTATAATTCATTCATTCATTTATTCATTCATGCATTCATTCATTCATTCACTCATTCATTCATTCATTTAGTGTTCTGCCCAAGGTTAGGTCTTTCACTGCAAATCCAGCATTCTCCAACTTTTCTACTTTCTGCCTTCCTCTTAGTATCCGCATATGATCCATTTACCTTAATGTCGTCTATGATTTGATATCTTCTTCTAGTTCGAACTCTTCTCCCGTTCACCATTTCTTCTAGTGCATTCTTCAGTAGGCAGTTTCTTCTCTGTATGTTTACTAAAATCGTATACTGTGTATGTGATATTTTTGAGGAGAAAAATAATAACAGCCAGAATTCAGAAATGCCAATCTCATCAATAATATTAATAAATCAAATATTCCAAATTCAGTGATAAAAATCTAACAATTCTCCACGTTTGCCCATTTACAATCATATTATTCTTAATACATATAGGCTAACTCCATCCGCGAGTTGCTGAAACTTCCGCTGATAAAAGAAAACGTTACATCAAGTTTTGTTGTAAAGCTAATCATGTGTGATATCTAAGTAATAACATAAAATACTACTATTATTGCTACTGCTGCCGCCACCGCTACCACCACCACCACCACCACCACCACCACCACCACCATCATCATCACAATAAAATTATTACTCATAATAACAATTTTATTCAGTGACAGAACGACAGAAATACAAATAGACAGAGAAGGACGGCCGATATTGAAGTGTATTGAGTGGATGAGGACATCTGGCTGGGTACAGGCCAGAGATCCAGTTAGAGAAAGCAAGACTAACAGCGCCCGCAAAGCCGAAAACCCGCACGACAATGCTGTATACGTCGCGTCGTTGACGTAAAGACTCCTTGTGAGTGTTTCGAGACGCCGAGATTGATAACTCCCGAAGTCCCGAACTTCAAGCAGCCTTGAATCGCCACAGTTGTTTATACCTGACTGAACTTTTATCTACTTTGGCAACTGTTACGTATGTAAAACAATCAAGTAGCATATTTGAAACATTATCTCTACCTTTCAGTGTATAATAATCCGTTCCCCAGTCTTTATTTAATTACTAGGTCCTTATTAAAAGGCTAGGAATTTTCTTTTCGCATGTTTGAGATCAAATGTGCAATCTCAATGTTTTTATGTTTCTTAGAAATGCAAATTTATTTGAAAATTGCTTTTATTCTATTTATATAATCATAGTTAATGTCATATAATAGAACCAGAACATTTTGATAACTAAGATACTGTTCTGTTTTGTCTTTTTGTCTCATTTAAACATTTATAATTAATTCTATTTATTTCAATCATGTATGTTATTCAAAGTTATGAAATCTTTCCACGCCGACCAAATGCTATTTCGAGAATAATGAGCGAGACTCGAAGCGTACAGGAATGACGAGACTAGACTCGAAAGACAAATGCAACGAACACAGGGAGCGAGAGCGGCAGTTAGTTTTGTTCATCTCTAGTACAGGCGTACAGATGAACAAATAGAGGGACTGGAACTTAGATATAGACGGACCAGATAGGCAGACTAACAGATAAACAAGACAGAAAAATAGACTAGACAAACTAAAAGATTAGAGAGGTAGATAGACCAGAAAAGATGAATAACAGACAGATAGATACATTAGACAAGCAGATATACCATTCAGACAGAGAGAAAACACATAGCCTAGGCAGATATAGGCATAAACGAGGCAGAAAGACTAGACAAACACATTAAACAGACAAGCTAGGTTAACAACTATGTAAACGGAGAGACTAGGAATACAAGATAAAAAGACAGACAGACAATGCAGAAGTGACTGCAGAACCAAACTAGGCAGGCAGATAGATCAGACAAACAAAGTAAACAGACTACAAAGGCATAAACTAGGCAGACAGAAAGACAAAATATACAGACTAAATAGGCAGACTAAGAAAACAGACATACTACAAAGGCACAAAGTAGGCAAACAGACTAGAAAAATCACAAACTAAAAGCTAGAACGATACTAAACAGACAAAAATAAGACTAGGCAGAAACAAACTATAAAAAATAGGTCAGATAACAGATAAACGAAACAGATAGATGGACGGACAGGCAGATAGAAAATGTGCTGATTATTTTATGACGAATGCAGATAAAGAATAGGCTAGAGTGGTTTCTAAATTAAATAACTACTTTGTGACCTTTCGTTCCCCGTCTCATGCGGGTAACAGTAGGCCTATAATGCAAGCTCATTTTTGAGACAACACAGTGCGTTACAGTGGGACAGGATTCCAGTCGCAATGGATTGGAAATAAATCTACGAATATGTATTTCGAGTCCACTCAGGCTACAAATTCACAAGAGGCTCCTATACGTCGTTCCATAATGTTTGACAAGAGAAGTAAACATTACCGGCAAGGGAGGAGGGAAGTATAATAATTGCTATTCAACCAACGGCAGAGATCTCATTCCACGCTGGCCTTGAAGTTGGGCGGTCTGAAGCGTTCTACCCCCACCCCACTTCTCCTGTCAGATATTATGAAACGAAGTATAGATCAGGTATCTCTGACCTGTTACAAACATCACAATGAGAGAGTTTAACAGTATCGGTGGACAGGGCATGCAGCTCGTATGGAAAGCGAAAGAATTTAATTCTGAAGTGATACATGAGAGCAAATTGTAGGGATGTGACATGTATCCTTGTCACGAAATTCTTCGTAAAGTCCAGCACGAAGAAGCTTCAACGCAAATACCATCGAATTACAAAACGGGGCATGACACCTGTCCAATGTAGATAGACTTCCTTATCAGGCCATATTAACATACACATCCCCTGCTGAGAAAAAGGGGAGAAAGTCTTGAAATCTACTCTTTAAATCTAAATTGTGATCATTACTGGGTTAGACAGGGGGTGGAGAATATCACCCTCGTTTTAACTAAACACAAAAACGAAACATAATCCAAAGAAACCTTTCTTTTTCAACCTTATCCTCCCTCCTAGACCATCAATGTTAGTTCCCGGATTCCTGGCGAGAAAGTAGTAGGGGTTCGATAGAGAGAGAGAGGGTAGGACGCAAGAGAGCATAAAATAGGGGGAGGAAACTTCTACAATATAGCACCGTGATATTTTCAACCCTCCGCCACCCCCGGCCCGGTAAGTGATGTCGACAACACAGGCCAAGCAACCAGAGTCTTACTCGGGCAACGCGGTAGAAGCAAACCCTTCAGTGTCAAAGACTTATTTTCGCAGAGGAAGTGGAGATCTATATCTCATACGCACTTTGTGCTGAACGGTCTTACGCAGTGCCGACTACAATTTGAACTTCCCACTATTACTGAGTGTTTAGTGGTAACTATAGGGTAGCTGAAATGGACGAATTGGAGTGGCATTAGCTATATTCTTAGTATTAATAGAAATCAATGTAGTAGAGGAATATATAGATTCAGACTTATATGCAGAGGAAAATTTAAATACAAATGCATAAATATAAACAGGAATAGGGCTATATAGAGAAAGGTAAAAGTTCATCTTTATCTTCTTCCCCTTTCTACGTTATATCTTTTCATAGGTATCCCAGAGTTTCTCTGTGAATGAGGCCAACCATCCCTCGTAATTCCCAAAATCATATGTTCTCCCATTCTCCATGTTCATTCTAATAATTCCTTCTTTTTATAATCCAGTATACAATATATATATATATATATATATATATATATATATATATATATATATATATATATTCGATGTGTATACGAGGGCAGTCCAGAAAGTAAATTTCCCTCGGGCCGTTTACAGAAAGAAAACACAATTTCATAGAATGATATATTCGAACAGATACAGCATAGGTTAAGCTAATTTTCAACATATTCCCCACCGGAACTGAGACATTTGTCACACCGTAGGAACTACAGAGAGGCGGAGACGACTGTCACACACTGGTTCCGATCCCAGATGGCAGACTTCTTCGACACAGAGATCCCACGGTATGATAAAGGTCTCACTTCCGGTGGAGAATATGTTGTAAAATAGCTCAACTATTGTTCCAATAAATCTTTCTATGAAATTGTGTTCTCTTTCTGTAAACGACTTCAGGGAAACTTATTTTCTGGACGCGTCTCGTAGATAAAGCATAGACCTAGACCTATACAAATAGGTAGATTTTTAATCAGTTATTTTACGACGGTGTGCCAATTGCGAGACTATCAACTATTCGGTTGTATATACCCTAATAAATTAGTGATAGGCTGCCCCTGCACCACGCTGGTGGCCTGTTAGATACGGAAAGACAGACAGATAGACAGGCAGACAGATATGTAGGCATGTAGACAGACAAGGCAAGGCAGATAGAAAGATAAACAGCCAGACAGATATATAGGCAGACAGGTAGGTAGGAATGTAGAGAGACAAGATAAGATAGTCAGATAGACAGACAAACACACAGGCAGGCAGATAGATAGATAGGCAGGCTGGTAGATTAGTTTGTAGTTTATGTAAACAGACAAGACAAAATTGACATACATAGACACACAGACAGATAGATAGGTAGACAGGTAAGCATGTAGACAGATAAGACAAAAAAGATATATATAGACAAACAGACAGACAGGCGGACAGATATGTAGAGATATAGGTACTATTACTAGTGCTCCTGCTCTTCCTACTACTATTACTACTCCTGATCCTCCTACTCCTGCTAGTCCTACTACTCCTGCTCCTACTATTCCTACTACTACCACTACTACTACTACTCCTGCTACTTCTACTATTGCTACTCCTGCGTCTGCTACTGCTACTCCTACTACTCCTGCTCCTTCTACTTCTACTACTATTCCTGCTCCTACTCCTGCTCCTGCTACTCCTACTCCTGCTCCTGCTACTCCTACTACTACTCCTGCTGCTCCTA
The DNA here is from genome assembly GCF_040183065.1 of Periplaneta americana. Classification (NCBI taxonomy): domain Eukaryota; kingdom Metazoa; phylum Arthropoda; class Insecta; order Blattodea; family Blattidae; genus Periplaneta; species Periplaneta americana. The sequence continues at coordinate 127,517,016 of NC_091127.1, forward strand.
CTCCTCAGACTCCTACTATTACTACTCCTGCTCCTGATAGTCCTACTACTTCTGCTCCTGTGCTCCTTCTACTCCTACTACAACTCCTACTCCTGCTACTCCTATTATTTCTCCTGCTTCTGCTACTCCTAGTGCTCCTGCTAACAATAATAATAATAATAATAATAATAATAATAATAATAATAATCCTACTACTACTCCTACTCCTCATACTGTTACTACTCCTGGCCTTGCTACTCCTCCTACTACTACTGCTCCTGCTAATAATAATAATAATAATAATAATAATAATAATAATAATAATAATAATAATAATAATAATAATAATAATAATCCTACTACTACTCCTACTACTCTTACTATTACTACTCCTGCTCCTGCTGCTACTCCTCCTCCTACTACTAATACCGCTCCTGCTAATAATAATAATAATAATAATCATAATCCTACTACTACTCCTACTATTACTACTCCTGCTCCTGCTACTCCTCCTCCTACTACTACTCCTGCTCCTGCTACTCCTCCTCGTACTTATACTACTGCTCCTGCTCCTGCTAATAATAATAATAATAATAATAATAATAATAATAATAATAATCCTACTACTACTACTACTACTCCCACTGCTTCTACTATTACTACTACTCCTCCTACTACTACTACTACTACTGCTCCTGCTAATAATAATCATAATCCTAGTACTACTACTCCTACTCCTGCTACTCCTATTACTACTCCTGCTCCTCCTCCTCCTGCTACTCCTCCTCCTCGTACTTATACTACTGCTCCTACTCCTGCTCCTGCTAATAATAATAATAATAATAATAATAATAATAATAATCCTAGTACTACTACTCCTACTCCTGCTACTCCTATTACTACTCCTGCTCCTGCTACTCCTCCTCGTACTTATACTACTGCTGCTGTTCCTGCTAATAATAATAATAATAATATAATAATTATTATTATTATCCTACTACTACTCCTCCTGCTATTACTACTCCTGCTACTACTACTACTACTACTACTACTACTACTACTACTACTACTACCACTACTATTGCTCATGCTAATAATAATAATAATAATCCTAGTACTACTACTCCTACTCCTGCTACTCCTATTACTACTCCTGCTACTCCTCCTCGTACTTATACTACTGCTCCTGCTCCTGCTAATAATAATAATAATAATAATAATAATAATAATAATAATAATAATATAACTACTACTACTACTACTGCTACTGCTACTGCTGCTGCTGCTGCTACTGCTACTGCTGCCACCGCCACCACTGCCACCGCCACCACTACCACCGCCACCACTACTACTACCACCACTACCACTACCACTACTACCACTACCACTACTACCACTACCACTACCACCACCACCACTACCACCACTACTACTACTACTGCTAATAATAATAATAATAATAATAATAATAATAATAATAATAATAATAACAATAATACAGTTATAATAATGTTCTCAGTCTTCCATGAGCATTAGTTACTCTCATGTTGTGGGACTTTTTGTCATGCTATCATTATGATGCAAGAAAGCAGCTTCAGACAGCATGATGAGGGTCGCAGAGTTCTGCGGAGGCAGATGAACCTCCATTCCTCCTCCCCCCACTGTGTTAACAGCAACAGTAAGACACCGTGGATGCGAATTACTTTAAAACTTAATAATTCGAACTGCTGTCGTCTGGAATGCAAGCACAGTGACCGTACTGCGGGGCCATTAAGTAGTCATTACGTGTGTTCAGCGTCGTTAAATGTTCAAGGAGCCGCTCCGCCTAAGACAACATTGTTGAAACTGCCGGCACAGAGGGGCATTATTGTCATTACACCCTCGAGGTCACACAGGGATGGCATGGCAATTACACCGCCCGGCTGCTGCTCATCACGTCACTCCGTGTGGTTCGAGCAAACATTTATAATGCTATTGATAATGGGGCGGCGATATTAAACAAAACAGCCCACCAAGTCTGAATGCACAGCTTGTGATGCTGCACGAGTGTCTCTCCGAAATAATGACTTCAATTTTTTTTCGAATGCCACTGAAACTAATCCTTTCTCTCAGTTTTTATTCAGTAAAATCGACTGAACATTTTGTGTAGGTATATTCTTTCTCCAGACTTCAACACTTTTTTTTGTATCTCAGTCATTCCGACAAACTGGGATTTCCAATGGAAAAGTGTTTTCCAGAAATATTTGTTTATTATTAGTGTAGGACATAGATAAGTCTTTAAATTTAAATATTCTAATGTTTAATTTTCAAAAGGAAAATATTTTACAAGTTTTATGAGTATTGAATCTAAGTGTTTTTGGCTGGATAATATGAGATCTACTGTTTTGTTTCCGTAAAGTTTTCAGCACTTACTAATAGACAGCAGCTGTTAATGTATGTTTTTCCCCAGATCACATATAGATTGCTCATTCCTATGTTAAAATCGGTTGCACTTTGAAGAGAACAATCGCCAGGAACGTCACTCGTCCGCCGTAAACGAACACGAGATGGCAGTACAATCGCTAATGCAATTCAAATGGGAGTTATGACGTGACTCCTTAAGTAACAACTAGATAGCAGCATAGTAAACCTGACAAAAGTAGTTACAGTCAAAGCCTATAACGCAGAGCAATCCGGGTATATATGATCTAGGGTTTTTCAAAGGAGCTACTGTTGAAGAAATATTTTGAGAGTGTTAATTTCAGAGCTTCAAGATCAAGGAACTTTTTACTCTATACTATATTCTTTCTGCCGTTTATTTTCAGTAGTATGACTGAACAACAATAAATTAATCTTACTGTTCAAATGAATATTTTGACTTGGAAAAGTCACGGTTGTTTTGAAACTGGAAAAATAAAGGTTATTAACTCATGTGTAACATCCGTGACAAAATGTGTGTAACATCCGTGATATGGAAGAAACAGCTATAAAATATTTACCGATTACGTTTTTGTTAACTTACTGATACCATGAGATTTGCATAGCTTTCACATGGACACTATGAGAATGAATTCTTTTTGCTTGAGGCAGAGACCTGAGTTTTACATTTTTTGTTAATAAAACGTGAAGTGAGTTCATAAATCTTGTACCATCCGTGACAGAACGTTTTCTTTATTTTCTGCAAAAATAATAAAATATATTTAACAATTATTTCTATGTAAAATGATACTGATCTTCTAAATTGATTCTAATAATAAAAATGTAACATTCGTGACAACTGGAATGGCTAATCTCGACTCTATAAATGTTCATAATCGGATTAAGAGGAGACGTGGGCAGAAAACTTTAAAAATCAATTTTAATCAAATCAGATTGAAACTTGGAACACTTATTTGAAATGATTTGAGTATTTAATGTGAATTGATTAAGATTTTTTGATTGATTATTTGCAAAGATATTGGAGTGTTTTTTTATGCTACGCTTTTCAGCTACACTTATTATTGATATCCGGTCTCAGAATTGTAATATTCATGCATAAAAACAATCTATATTAGTATTTAGACTTTTAACTGTTGTAACTTATTGATAAATATTTTCATTGATTTTTTTGTGATTAAAAAACGAATATTTTAATTAAAAACCACAAAAAATCAATTGAAATGTTTAGGAATAAGTTACTGCAGTTAAAAGCCTAAGTACTAATGTAGATCGTTTTTATGCATTAATACTGAAATTCTGTGACTAGGTATCGATCATAAGTGTACCTGAAAACCGTAGCGTACCAAACATGAAACACTCTAATATCTTTGAAAATGATATACCAAAGGATCTTAATCAATTTACATTAAATACTCAAGTCATTTCATATAAGCGTTCCAAGTTGCAGCCAGATATGTTTAAAATTCTGGAAGATATGAACACTTTTTAAAGTTTTCTGCCCATGTCTCTCCTTAAGTGAACGTTTTGACTGTACCGCTATTCAGAAAGCAATAGTCTGCAGGCTTTGCTTTGTGATCACTGATCATTATGGCTAGGATTTTGATGAAATTGCATCTTTTTCCTAGTAAGCCAGAAACATAGCTGCTTTAGTATTTATATGTGATGTGATGAACTGAGTGTTTTAAGACATATTTGTTAGTGCATTTTTTTTTACATTTTTTGCCTGTTTAAACTCATACGAGCATCTTTTGTTTCATTCGGTAATTTTTTAGGCATTTTCATTTAATTTTGGCCATATATCCCCATTATTAATGTAAAATAATGTTTCTTTCCTTTGATATTTTCTTTACATACTTTGTCCATTAATACCCATTATTTTGTATAATATTTTAATCATTTTCCTACACAAATATTGCCATTTTAACGTAGTACACCCTATGTAATGGATTAGTCCAACCATCCCTTCAATAAAGACTCCTCTATACCTGCTAATTCCGGATAAGAGTGGCCTTGTGGTAGATTACATGAAAACTAAAAGTAAAGTAAATCCATGATGTCGCTACAGCCCATGATGGACCAAGACCGACCAGCTGATTGTTGACCTCACGTCCACATGCTGAATTAGAGGTGAACGATCATACATGGAATCTACATCAGGTAAAATAATTAATTAAAGTGTACTACTTAGAAAAAATTATGTAAAATTTAATTTAATTACTAGTCTAAATATTAAGTAGTACAAAACCTCTTTTCCTACTAAGCCAATTATGTAAGATGAATTTTTAGGGCATTTTGAAAGATTTTTAGGTCATAAATGCTTTGTTTTAAGACATTTTTTCATGATTTATAGGTCATCAAAATCCTAGCCCTGCTGATCATCTGTAAACATAACTGGATTTTAAGTCTCTCAGTCTTCTTTTATTAAGTTGTCTCAGAGTACTGAAAACTGTACTTATCCATAATTACAATTACAAACTTTCCGATCCTGAAGATTCTCTATTCCTATTACATTACTACAGTGCAAGGGCGATCGAATCTTACTACGTCTTTCAGATCATTTTCTAAATCATTCACAAGTCCAAATCACCACCTCAAAATATTTATACCGACTCTCTGTTTCCAATTAAATATTTTCAAATGCTGATGAATTTCAGTGAAGGCAATGTATTCATTATTCAAGAACTCTTGGCATGCATTACGTTATTTGAACGAACGTCAGTGTCAATCTTTATTTTATTCACTGCTATTAATTATATCGTCTAGTGCAGAGAAATGAAACTTGCTAGTTATAGTATACGTGGCCAGAATAAATTATTCATAAAAATAGTCAAAACTCCTTTCGAATATTATATTTATCGCATAAAAGAGGCGCATTGACTTTCAAGTGACTCTTCTACTGCTGAATGGACGAGTGTTCAAATACAGCAAGTTTCATTGCGAAATATGTGATTCATGGAGAAGAAAATATAATTTGCCATAATTTCGAAATAAACTAGAAATTAAATTCCAGAGGTGGTAGCAAAAGTAAATGTTACAATTGTATGACTTCACTATGATTAGGCCTATACACTATGTTCAAACACTTATCAATTGTGTTCTTGACTTTAAATTGGGTTTGAAAAGCCGCTCTAAAAGTAATACAGTGAAACCTCTCATTTACGGACATCGAAGGGACTTAACACTCTGTCCGCATGTGGGAGGTGTCCTTTATTGGGAGGGAGGCTCCCCAATCTAACAGTAAATTTATAATATGCATTATGTATCCCTTCGCGCTTTGAATGAAATATATTAGTTAGTTTAATTCTAAATACAGTATACTAAGTAAATTCTTTGCAACTTTGAACTACAGTAGATAAGACCGAAAAAGGAAAATACAGTACTGTGCCATGCAATTTTATTCTAGGTCTACTGTAATTTATAGTTTTCAACTTAACCTTTACGTTCAGGTGCCATGTCTCTCGAAACATAACAACTGATTGAAGTGAAGAGAATAATCCTACTAACCCTATCATGTGTCGAATAAAATTTCACGATCGCGGAAACCTTGGTTCCATCAGACAGGTTAAATGTTATGACCAAAGCTCGGAACTTGGGGACTTGTGTCTTTGTACGTGGCTAAGCGACCGGACTTCAATGTCAACAAACTCCCGCTTCCAGCACAGAGGTACTGTAAGGTCTGCTATAAAAGTGGTTCCTGGCTGGAACAACATAATGATAATAATATGGTAGGTTGAAACAAGTAATTTTATAGCATATATATAAATAAACATGCAAATATATATAATTTACAGTTCTGCTCTGTATATTTTATTACAGTGTATGACTACATACATTCGAATATTTTTCGAACCCATACCTTCTTCGTCTGTTAGTTAAACATGATTTGAAACGAAAGAAACTTATTTCCATGTCACATGAAGTGACGGGAGCAAAATTAATTTTTTTATTTTATTTATTTTAACTAGCTACCTACTGAATACAAATTACATTTATAAAACAAAAATGTTTCTAGCCACTACCGTAAGAGCCAGGCTCGTGTACGGTGTGGTCTTAGTCAATAATATAACATAAAATTTACAAGGACACTTTACTAAATACAGTAGGTAACTTAATTCAAACCAATAAATACAACACAAGAGCAAGAATAAAGAAGAAAGAGAAAAAGAGAGAAAAATACACATTTAATATAAATTGACAATTCGAATATAGTAGACAGAAATAAAAGGTAAAAAAAAAAATACATTTGTTAATATTATATTATATCGTGGATAATTTTACAAATTTATTTTTTAAAAACTTCAATTTTAAACAATTTCAAATTTGGAAAATGATTTGTAATTGTATTATAAAGTCTTAGGCCGAAATAAAGTATCGAATGTTTTCACTGTCACTGTTTCCTGTTCGATTTTCAGCAGTTGCTAGCTGATCTCGTATCTGAGAAAGATAAGTATCCTAAATTTGTCTCGAAAATAGTTTTCAATTTCTATGTCACTACTAGGGAAGGTTCCACTACGACTTGATCCATGGCTATGGACAAATTTTCCACCGATTTAAGGGACTGCAATGTATTTCAATGAATGCCCGTTTCCAATCTCTAGTTTGTGTTTGACACAAGTTACAAAATATAAACTCTCCATTCGAAGAAAATAATGTATCTCCTCAGAATTCCTCCACGAAATTCTGTACCTAAATTTTAAGAAATATATTTTCAAACGTATACAATACCTATTCGAATAATACGTATTTTCTTATTTTCAAACAGACCGTTTACCTCTAATTAATTATCTGAATGTTATTGGCTTCGACACGACACAGTTTCCTCGTCAGCCTTCCTGTCATTCGATGTGACCACTTTCTTAGTACACACGACTGTCCCTGAGCACTTGCAGGGAGAGCTTTGTGTACGTTGTACCTGTAACCTTACTAATGCACACGACACACAAGTCCCCAAGTTCCGAGCTTTGGTTATGACTTTGTTTATCCACCCGCTTCCAGCTAACAAGGAGTAGCCGGCTGGGCTAGTGGTAGCCTACGAGACCCTTTTTGTCTTCCTTCATGTTAAGGAATTTCTGTACTAAATTTTCAATTTTTTTAACACATTAGGTCTTGAAATCCAAGTTCTGTCCGCAGTCAAGAGGTAAAGCAAGATTTAGGACTGTGAAACGCTGTCCGTGTCCGTATCTGAGAGCGTCCGTAAACGAGAGTTAAATTTATAATTATTTCTATATTATTTCAGTAGGGACATAAAAATCTGTCCGTATATGTGGAGTGTCCGTATCTTGGGATGTCCTTAAGGAGAGGTTTCACTGTACATCATAATAAAAATCACCTCTTATTCAACACCACTGCAAATTACACAATGTTTGGACACCTCGTTTAGGAACAAAATACTCATCTTCTGTATAAATTTATCTGCCTTAACAACCTCGCGGTCCACACCTGTGGAGTAACGGTCAGCGCGTCTGGCCGCGAAATCAGGTGGCCCGGGTTCGAATCCCGGTCGGGGCAAGTTACCTGGTTGAGGTTTTTTCCGGGGTTTTCCCTCAACCCAATACGAGCAAATGCTGGGTAACTTTCGGTGCTGGACCCCGGATTCATTTCACCGGCATTATCACCTTCATTTCATTCAGACGCTAAATAACCTGAGATGTTGATACAGCGTCGTAAAATAACCCAATAAAATAAAAATAAATAAAAACAACCTCGCATCTATTCGGAACAAGAGCATACATACATACATAACATACATACATACACTACATACATACATACATACATACATACATACATACATACATACATACAAATATGCTTAAAAAAAGTAAGATAGCAAGAGCTTTCAATAAGAAACTTTATTTCATAGGAATATCGTCGTCGTTTTTATGAAACTTCCTATGTGACAATACAGAAAATAATTTTTCAGAAGGAAGAAAAAATTAATTAAATATCAATAGGACTAGACTGATCCTCGATGACGTAATTTACGTTCATCATATTCAGCAAAGTTTTCTACCGAATTGTTATATTCTTATGTGCGCCCATTGATTTTTAATTAATTTTTTTCTTCCTCTTGAAAAATTATTTTCTGTATAGCCACATAGGAGGTCTCATAAAAACAATGACGATATACGAATAAACAGTAGTTGGGCACAAGCACGCATTACTATTCAACATAATTATGCTTGTACTACAAACACTTGTTTCAACGGTAGACCACGACATGGATGCCGGCATAGAAGAAATCAGGTGGTGATGGCATGCTTAACGACCTTATCGGTGTTGAATCGCATACCATCCAGGTGCTTCTTCGACGGCCAGAAGAGATGGAAATTACCGGATCCCAGGTCGGCTCTGTAGATAGAATGGTCCAGTACCTCTCACCAAAAGTCGTCAAACCTAAAGCTTTTTACTCGTGATTACTATTTTTGAGTAACTTTTCCACAATCTCAACAAGAATCCGTTATTTTAATTTTTTTGCGATTGCTGTTTTCATTTTACCAAATACAACAGTGATGGTATCAGATCGCTGTGCATTAAGAACAAGTAAAGGTGCATATATTAATATTTGCGGCTTATCACAGATTGCATATGGATGCGTAACTGTGATAGAATTGTCATGACTCGGCTGGACACAGCATTGAAACGGTTGAAGTTTTTATACGTATGAGAGACACACGTGATCAATCGTGGATAATGGCATGATCAACTTGGTGACATCGAACTGTTAGGTGGTTTTGCAAATTCAAAAATAGAATATGTGGAACACATGCTGAGGATGACTATCTTGCGGCGATTATGGAAAAGTTACTCAAATGCGCAGGTTGTGTATAATGCCGTGTGAACGAACATATTATATGGCAAGGCTCCGAGGTGGCATCTGGCTGTTGAGAGAGACGGCGACTGCATAGCGAGTAAAATTTTGTTTCTAAAAATATATTGTACCTACGCATCGTGAAAATTATGTATATATTTTTTATTTACAACGATTCATTTTAAATTTACTGAGTTAAATAATTATACTACGAAACTTCGTTACTTCTATTGGAGTGTTATTCTAACAAATGCTGGAGCTTTTACGACTTGACTTAGCGAGACTACATGTGTAAGGTGGCAGTATACTAGAAATATAGATTACTTACGAGACACACATTCGATATAGGCTGTATCCCTCTTTCATTCTATGTCCTCCGAGATGAGATTCTTGGGAAGTTTATATGGACAGCTTTAGAAATATATTATAAAAGAGCTCTTCCTTATGGGGGTCCACAGAGTTTTTAAAATACCTTGAAGCAGTGGCGGCTTCTCAAGTGGGTTGCAGGTTTGTACTCCCCCCAGTAATGTTCCTAATCTCCCGGCTTTGTTACTATTAAAAATATAATTTTATTTTACAATTTTCATTCATGACTATTTGCAGCTAGCGTCTTGTTTTGTACGTCTGCAGGAGCCCCGGAGCCTCTTGGTTTGCAGAGATGTTGAAAACCTAGGGAAAGTAGTTTATAGAGATGTTTGGCTAATGCGAGGACAGGGGAATTAGAGGTGTGGTCTACTGCTTTCCTCATTGAGAACGGTTTGTCGCACTCCCTGACATGGACACCAACGTCAGTGCAGAAGAAACTAAATTCACTGGGAAAGTATCTGTTTCAACTAGATATTTGTGCGAAATAATAAGCATGAAAAATGCATTCATTCGGCTTGTGCAACGAACAGTCGCATATTTCGCATATTACTTTCTCAATCTACATGCACACAAACGGCACAATACATAAAGGAGCTCGTATTTTGCTTTAAAGTTCTAAGAGTTGTCGTTCTGACAATAAGTGCTGCTATCTCCGGACAGCCTACGAAAGCTGCATTTGAATTTCATGAACGAAAACATTGCACTTGGTGCTTGGTAGCATTCTAATGACGATTCTGTGCTCACATATTTTTCATGAGGGTAAATCACAATAGAGAGAGCTTCGCGCACGACCCATTCCACTTTTGGACTTTCTGTATAAATAGGTATGCTTGTATTTAGTCATTTTACTTATTAATTGCATATACATTAGCTTATATGTATACGTCCTCAGGTATACACGGTTTTAAACTTTTTAAGTGAAGTATGTTTAACTCCTCTTCGATATCCATTGTGCATCACCATATTTTCAAACCACCAGCCGCCACTGCCTTGAAGTGTCTCTCACTTTAGGAATATTTAAGAAAATACAAGGTGGCCCAGACAAACGGAAAGATTTGATGGGAGATTACTGTTCATATGGAGAGGGTGAGAATGAATATAACCGTCTCTTCTCTACCTACTTACTTTACAATTTATGACTCCTTAGGCGGTGACGTCACTATCTCCGCGTTCCCTAGTAACCAAGTTGTTTGTCTCTGCCATGTTTTGTTAAATGGTGCTCATCGTTACTGCAAACTGCAATTAATTGATTTCAATGGTCATAAAAAACCTTTCCATGCCCAAAAGGTAACGGTATGGTGCGCGGTTTCATCAACTGGAATAATCGGCCCATTCTTTCTTGAGAATGAGGCCGGAAATGCAGTGACTGTTAATTCAGTGCGATATGTTGAAATGATACAGAACTTTTTTACACCACTACTCGCCATTTTCCAATGAACGAAAACACACTGTTTTAACAGGACGGAGCAACAAGCCACACCGCAAGAATTTCGATGGATGCTGTGAATGCTTTGTTCCTGGGCCGCGTCATTTCTCGGAAAGGGGATATCGCTTGGCCGCCTAGGTCACCTTATTTAACGATATGTGATTTCTTCCTATGGGGACACCTTAAAAACGAAGGTGTTTGGGGGCAATCCAGCCAGAACAATTCCAGCCCTAAAACAACGTATACGAGAAGAGGTCGCTGCGATACCTGTCAACATGCTGAGAGGGGTTATGCAACAGTTCGTGGCCAGACTCGAAGAATGTGTGCGTTTCAATGGAGGTCACTTGGTTGAAGTAATTTTTAAGAAATATTTTTTTTTTCTTGTTGCATACCTGTTGTTGTAGAGGGACAGAGAAGGCCTGACGGCCTTATCTCTACCAGGTTAAATAAATAAATACTAATACTACTAATACTAATACTACCTAATGGTTATTCATGTACTTGTCATTTCTACTCATTAAATTGATGTAATAGCAACTTTTCATTCTTTTTTGGCGTCTTGAAATCTTTCCGTTTAACTGCCTCACCTTGTAGCCTATATGTTTATATGATAGTTGTACAGGGACATCATTTTATTTTTACTAACATTTCTAATATTAACCTGGATATATCTTTGGATCAACGATTGAGACCCGGAAACACCGTTTGCTACCCCCTTCCACGACTGGAGTTCGATGATACTGACGTAATATACAAACAAATCACTTTACTAGGTATAGGAGGGAAAAAAAGTACTTCACGTTTACGTAAACTAGGAAATATCGCGATTTTGAGTTCCGATAATTTTCATTAGGTTTTTGTTTAATCAAAGTACAGTACAGTATTAACAATGAGTGTTTTTACTCACGAACTGAGCTGGCCATGCGGACGTATTCATTATGCAATGTACTATCTACAGCACATTGGCGTACAATATAACGTGTCGTCTTATGACAAGCAAATTTCACATAATCAGTTACTTTTTGAATTTAATTATAAAACTTTAAAATCTCGACGATTAATAAATAGCCAAATTTTACTCTATAAGACTGTTAACGGTATAATGAATAACTGTAATTTTCTTAAATTCCTTCAGTTCAATGTAAAAGGAACAGAATTACGTCATAGGCAACATTTTATTATTCCTATTCCTAGAACTGTTTTCTTCAAGAACTCTCCATTGTTTGTTATGTGTAATACTTACAACTCTTTGTCTTTAAACTGTGACCCTCAATTGGATTTCAGTTTAACAATTGAAAAATTTCATACAATATTAAAAATCATTGTATTTCCTTAGATATTTAAATTATGAATAAGTGTATTATAATCTTTTTACTCTAGTTTTTAAATAATTTTGCTTCATTATATTGACATTTGGCACTATATTAACTGTAATATTATATTCTAGCATCTATTACCATTATCTATTTTCTTTCTTTCATTTGTGTTGTTTGTTTTGTTGTTTTTTTCTCTTATTATGTATTTTGTGTATATATCTGTGTAAGCCACCTGTAATTAGAAGCCTGATTCTGTTGGTGGTGGATTTAAAATAAAATAGAATAAATAAAAATGAAATAAATAAAAAATGTAGAGAATGAAGTTAAATTGAAAAATAATCATAATATGGATATTCAAACACATTTTTGAAAATGGTGGCCGTTCATTTCGATACAGGCTTTAGTTCTAATGCGCATATTATCGCACTATAGACTATTGTACTACCTACTCTATAAAAGAGTAGGCCTACCTTACGTACTATAAATTCAATCTTCACTTCTGCCCGATCCGAAAAGGTAAAATTACTCAGACATGCTATCTACTGTCCGCCTAAGTGATTATGTCGCAGGGTCGTAGAAAGGGAGGAAATCACGTGACAGTTAATTACTTAACGAGGCTCTTTTATTTAAGTTATTTTAAACAATTGAATGGATAGGCCTGTAATATTACGTAGACATCCAATTCGTAACAGAAATTAATGTTCTCAGAAAAGAGCTAAGACAGCCCAGCCACTAGCCTTTACAGGAGGCGAATAGAAGCAGATGGGGGAAAGCGGGATGCGACGTAGACAAATGGACGACAGTATTTGTGCGAAAATAATTCAACATTGAAAGCTCTTTCGTCACTGGAAAACGCGAACATATTTTTTGGAACGTACTGTTTACTATGACCGTAAGGATACTATGACTATATATGCGGTCTTGGTCTGTGTTGAGGACGGTTGAACTTTATTAGTAGAAGGGGTGGGAGTGGAGTACATTCAAAAACTCAGGTACAATAACAATTGAAGTAAAAATAAAACGATGTCCCTGTAGTAAAAAATGTTTGGAATTGTAATAGAAATTCAGCAGAACTTCGTATCGTAATAAGAAAATATTATGATAAAAGATTTTCTTTCCCTGTGTTGTTTTCCTTCGTTATATGCGCACAGCAACAAGACACCTCTAAAGAAATAAATCACAACTGACAACATCCACCTTCTGCCGCGTGGAATTCAACAGATGCTGTGAATAACAAAGAACAACACAAAAAAGCGGCATCTTGAACAGTAACCTCATTCAGGTTCGTATAAAACCGACATTTGTAATTCAAATTCGCAATACTTCTAGTGAGTTTGTTAGCGAAATGTAACCTTTTCACCTAATTTGAATTACATAAATAAAAATTGTGTATAATATATCAAAGTCAGGGCTTGCCTCGTTTGAATATGTTGAATGTCACTCACACATACACACAAGGCAATGCCAGCCTTAACCGTTTCACGAGTTTTAATAAATATAAAAGCCCTTGTGTGTGGCTCACACCGAGTCGGAAGCAATGCTGCGGCTTGTAGCGAAATAACAACTACAAGTAATGAAGCTGAAATTAGCTAACGTTGCGAACGCTGAAATTGGTCTCGTTAACAGTTACCTAGACAACACAGGCAAGCACCTTCATCCCCCAGCCCCACTCTTTAAACACGATACAGGTAAACGCAGGGGTGAACAGCTAACCCCAAATTTTGGCATCAAAACTAGAACAACCGGCCCTGATTCAAATCAAACTACCTCTCCTATAGATCTAGTTACTCATCACTAGGGGGCGGATGTTGATGAAAAGTCACATTAGGACGATGCTTATTAATATAGAAATCCTTTCTATGTTAATATCAACGTAAAAAAGGAATTTCCTATATCGCATTTTTTTTTGCATTTTTGACGTTTTTCAACTAATAGGCAATTTTTATATTTTTTCGGCATTTTTTGGTCATTTTTAATCCTTTGAAGAACTTTTAGATAATTTGGAATGCATTTTATTTTCTTATTTACCGATTGGTCTGTTAAATCATTTTATAACCAAATATGTCAGTAGTAATTACTAAAGAGCGGATTCCTATGTAATTAAATATTTTTCTTGCGTGTGATAAAACACAATTAACAAAGTTAAAAATTCCGAATGTCAAGATTCAAGTTTAAAACCCGAACTTTATTTCACATCAAAAACACATTTTCACAAAAAATTTATGTAAATACACATTTTCAGCAAATCTATTATAAACACATAAATCTTGGAGTTTTTTTACTTAAATAATTTTTACAAGAACTTTTAAATATTTTAAAACTAAATCAATTATATCACTCAGAAGTACGTTATCTTTTTATGAATTCTTGGTTGCTTCGTGTTTCTATGCGCTGTGTGGTGTATCCATGATCCATTTTTGTAATAGTATCGCCTCAAGTTCTGAGAACTGCTAGGCAGCATATCAATATTATTATTGGAGAATAAATTAACATGGACAAGAAGAAGAGATCTTGCAACACATAATTAGGAATATTTATTATTGCTGAAGGTGATTTCATTGAGCGCTTTGTAAGAGCTCAGAGCTTGGGTATAAACGTTATTTCATTTAAACAAATCTCTCGCCTCTCGCTCATGCCTATCAAGTGAGTCAATACATGTTGTTGTGATTCCTCGTTACCTGGCCATAAGCATAAGCTTCGTAGTGTAGATGTAGTGGCGTCGACATTGTCAGCCAGTAGCTACAAACATTTACGTTAAGACATGTGTATATTAGCCTCTTAAGATGCCTAAAATCAAACAGAGTTTAAGATCGAGTCTACAGCAATATGTAGATGAATTAAAAAACATTTTTACTACCGACGGAAAAGTGTTATTTTGTCAACCATGTGGTAAATCAGTAAGTGCAGATCAGCTCTCTCAGGTAACCCAACATTTGTTGTCTACATTTTGATTCTAAAGCGCACAATGAAGTGCTATTTTCGCTGTTCTGTCCACTTTTGAACCTAAACTGTTCCAGAATAGCATTCAGCATACAAAATTCTATTAGAAACAATCGATATCTCGAAATCGCAAAAAATGGAATTGTCTAACTTTGATACTATGCTCTTCATCTAAAGATGGCCATGGTTGTTATAGAGATATGGTTTTTTATTTGTACTGATTGTTAACCAGTTCTGTTTTGAATAAAATGTTCATGTTAAAACAGATTCGAAGTTTGATAGCACAAACCTGACCGACGGAAGTGATGGTTGTATAAAGAATAACAGATATCCTTCGAATGTTTCCTCCGGAAGTGACGTAAAGCTAGAGCCCAATGTCCTAGATTTATAAAATTCCGGTCCCTGATTGAGAGGATTTCAGCCAACATTACCGCCAACCGTTCTTTGCTTCTGAAAGTTTCCTGCGTTACGTATAGTATTGTGGCGATTTAAATTGCTGCACGACATCTAGAGAGTTTCTAAAATGTGAAGGTATTTTGTTGAAAATAACAGTAAGTGAATAAGGGCCATTATACGAGTATATACTCCTTTTTCATATCTCCACTATTATATTATTCGTGAACAAATAAGAGGCATTACTTTAGAAGCTATTCACGTTTAAAAATCGATGGAAAGGATATCCGACAATAGTACAAAATGGAAAATATCGAACTATTCCGAGAAAACATGCTTTCTAGCCGGTTTTGGTACGATCTGCCGACTGGACAACCCCCTCGATTCCAATACACGGATGTAAGAGTTAAAAGCATAAAATATGAAATACATTACGTAATGACAACGTCACGAAGCTCTCGTTCAATAACAGAATGGACGATTACATTTGAAAAATTGAAGCTCGAATCACGGGACTGTATAATCAGCTCTTCCAAATTCCATTATTTCGCCCTCAATTTCACTCATCTTTGTGGTTTTGTTTTATACTGTATTTAGTTGTAAAACCACCCGCACGCTCGCTTCCATTTTGACGATGGTTATTCCTGAAAAGCAAAACACTCCACCCCGCTTCAACAGGCTCCATTTAATAGAGGGATGATGATGAAACGTAATGAAATAGTGACGAGTGCGGAAGACAAATCTAGGGTTGCAATCCCCCTGTTGAAAACGAGTTTCAAATTCAAGACAGCCATGAGCTCGCATGAGGATAGGTAGGTAGACATCCCATGCTTTAATAATATTCACTAAAAACACGTGAGTGAACAAAGATACACTGAGAACCAAAGGAGAAGAGATGTTCAATTCATAGCTCAGGATTTAAGGGGAGTGGATAGTGATGTCTGAGCGGTTAAAGAATTTCAGTATAGAAGTTTAGTTAAATATTTCTAGGATTTTAGTGTTCAGATTAGAATAAAAACTTCCATTATTATACAATAAATCATTCTGAATTCAGTGATATAAGAC
This sequence comes from Periplaneta americana, assembly GCF_040183065.1. NCBI lineage: Eukaryota > Metazoa > Arthropoda > Insecta > Blattodea > Blattidae > Periplaneta > Periplaneta americana. Next base: position 127,533,730 of record NC_091127.1, read on the forward strand.
ACAACTAATTAATTTCGAACCTAAGTGCAAAAAAAAACCTAACTAATAAGCTATTTTTCCATTTTGTTAAATGTACTTCTATATTCAGGTGCACATTACTTGCTACAATCTTCACTTATATATCTTGTATTTTTTTAAGTTATCAAGTGATGTATATTGTAAGTTATAAAGCAAAATTTTGTTAAATATTTCACCCTCAGTGAAACAGAAAAAATAATAAACTTTGATTAACAATTTTTGCCATTTATTTCAAAACATATAATTTTTTTCTCATGTTATGTGTATGATATTCATAAACCAGTAGGTCTACTTTGTAGAACAAAGGCTGAAGAAAATACTGTAAAAATTTCATATAAATAGATTTAGTAGTTTCAGAGAAAAATGCACTTAAGTTTGACATGTCTACTTAGGGTCTATGTATTTGACCCGCAATGTGTATAGATCCAACTCTTGAAACTTGAGCCTGGCAAGTGACCCCCCGTAGCTACTTACAATATACGCTAAATTACACACAATGAAATTTAACTGAAAAAAAAATATATTATGGAAAATCGTGTAGATAGTTTAAGAAAATAACTCGAATTGCTCACGTTTCTGGTTAAAGGTAGCCTCTATAGTGCCATATGTTAATTTCTGAGTAGAAGTTTCGAAATGATAAGCACAATCGCCATATGAAGGGTTCAGAGCCATAGTGGGCCAAGCGCCATTTATTAAAACCAGAGAAAGCAAGGGTTAAAGTTAAGTGAATACCATAGTTTAATGAAGATTCACATTTCATTTAGTTTTAATCTGTATACTTTATATTACTTGCTATATGTTTAATTAAATATTGATAATCACTTAATTTTAACCCTTGTTTTCTCCGTTTTTAATAAATGGCGCTTGGCCCACTATAGTTCCGAAGCCTTCATATATAAGTAAATATCTGAATGTAATATTTAAAATAAATGTAGACTGTTTGTAACCCCATTTAAAAAAGTACAAATCGAAACAAATAAAAAATTATAAGATGTGAGAACGATTCCGACATTGATGACTGCGAAGCATGTATTTTGTAAAAATGTTACCTTGAAGGAAAATCTAAAATGTGGCTTCTATGAGCTGTATCAAGATAGAAATTTCGAAATAAAAATAAAATGAAATAATAAAAGAATTAAGCATACAAAAGTAACTGTGGCTTAATGAAAATTATAAATCTAATTGGAAAGGAAATATAACAAGAATGGAAAGAACACAACTACATACCAAAAATAACAATGGATTGTAGATCTGAAAGATGACAAACGTGATGAAAGCTCAAGGGGAATCAATGCACACGAACGAACACACAGATAGATGACATTCCAAAAATAATCCCTTTGTGTGTGATACGTTTGAAAAATGTCTACTCTCACAAAACTTCCGCAATTGATATTTTATAGTTTCACAATACTTTCTCTTTAAAATTTAGGCCTATATAATGCATAGGTAAATTGAAGTTTTTCTCTTTTCAACCAATAAAGACGAGTAAAAATTGTGTGTGTGTGTGTCTGTGTGTGTGTGTGTGTGTGTGTGTGTATATATATATATATATATATATATATATATATATATATATATATACGTACGCAGGTAAATCGAAGTTTTGGTTTTTTGAATCCATCAGGATAATTGAAGTCTACATAAATATACAAGTCTTTATAAACACATATGCGTAGGTAAACTGAAGTTTTCCTCTTTTTTTTCAACCAAGCAAGACAATGTTGTCTTTATACACACATATGCGTAAGTAAACTGAAGTTTTCCTTTTTTTTTTTCAACCAATCAAGACAATATTGTCTTTATAAACATATATATGAGTAAGTAAACTGAAGTTCTCCTTTTTTTCCAACCAATCAAGACAATGTTGTCTATATAAACATATATGCGTAAATAAACTGAAGTTTTTTTTTCAACCAATCAAGACAATGTTGTCTTTATAAACACATATGCGTAAGTAAACTGAAGTTGTCCTTTTTTCCAACCAATCAAGACAATGTTGTCTTTATAAGCATATATATGCGTAAGTAAACTGAAGTTTTCCTTTTCTTTTTCAACCAATCAAGACTATGTTGTCTTTATAAACATATATATATATATATATATATATATATATATATATATATATATATATATGCGTAAGTAAACTGAAGTTTTCCATTTTCAACCAATCAAGACAATGTTGTCTATATAAACATATATATGCGTAAGTAAACTGAAGTTTTCCTTTTTTTTTCACCAATCCAGACAATGTTGTCTTTATAAACATATATATATATATATATATATATATGCGTAAGTAAACTGAAGTTTTCCTTTTTTTTCCCCCAACCAATCAAGACAATGTTGTCTATATAAACATATATATGCGTAAGTAAACTGAGGTTTTCCTTTTTTTTCCAACCAATCAAGACAATGTTGTCTATATAAACATATATATGCGTAAGTAAACTGAGGTTTTCCTTTTTTTTCAACCAATCAAGACAATGTTGTCTATATAAACATACATATGCGTAGGAAACTGAAGTTTTCCTTTTTTTCAACCAATCAAGACAATGTTGTCTATATAAACATATATGAGTAAGTAAACTGAAGTTTTCCTTTTTTTTCAACCAATCCAGACCAATGAAGACAATGTTGTCTATATAAACATATATGCGTAAGTAAACTGAGGTTTTTCTTTTTTCTACCATTGAAGGCAGTGTAATGTCTAAACTTATATGCATAGGTAAACTGAAGCTTTCCCTTTTTCAACCAAGACAATGTTAAGTCTATAAAAACATATGTAGCATCTTACATGAAGAAAGACTTACAAAAAAGCATAACGTGGAAAACAATTGGGTACGGCTTACGTATTCCTTGGCGTTAAAATTGCGTTACACTAGAGCTCTACTTGCAGTTTTATTGCAGCCACCCCAACGCAGCAGAGATAATCCAGCTGTGAAATGCGCCAGGTGTTGGTGTTCCTTTTTTTTCAGCAGCTTAAGTTTCAGACTTGAAAAATCCATTACGTGAAACAATGAACATTAAACTAAGGCAAATGTTACACGCAAAAATGTAACTGGCTGGAAGGGAAGGGTTGACAGAGCTCCAGGGTGTTCTTTATGTCTACATAGTCATCGTAAAACTAACAATAATACCGCGACTCTGTAAGTTGACGAACAACTTCCAGTCGCGGGGATAAAAATGCATGTGACCCCTCCAGCCAACAACAAGATCTGGAGTCAAGTAAATGCAAAGGATATCGAAATTTAATTCAATTCCCTTAATAACATGCCAGTCGCACCCCTGAAACAGTATACCACTTTTTTTTTTAACATTACCTTTCTTTCCTACAACTTTTCTATTTGCACAGTGTGTTAGTACATCCTTTAGGTGGAAAAGGTTGCTTCTCTACATAATCCTCGTCTCTCTCAACAGCCATATGGCACCTCGGAATAAGTGGGTTTATGTCCGTACGTTAAAAGCCGGAACCTGAGCTTTTGAGCCACTTTTCTGCAGCCTCGACAAGGGAGTCATCCTCAAACTTTGCCCCACGATAGCGGTTTTTGTATTTACCGAACAAGTGACAATCTTATGGTGCCATATCAGGGCCATAAGATGAGTGCGGCAACACTATCCATGCCACTTTGTGATAGCCTGCAGGCTTGCAGCGTAGGACGTGGTTCTGCATTCTCATGCGGCAGTAACACGCCGTCTTCAATGAAGTCGATCACGGAGCAGCCGAGGACGAACATTTTAAAGTCTTTACATATTCTTCTTCTTCTTCTTCTTCGTCTTCTACTTCATGGAATTAGGCGTTTGGCCTGATTCCACATCAAGAGATCGAATCCCTTCATCTTGTGATCTACCTTTAGGCTGATACTTATTAAAGTAAAATCTGTGGGAGTCTATTATATGACTTTTTTTTCTATATATCGCATTTATAAAACAAAACCATCTGCCCTTCAATAAGGGTGACAACAAGGATCCAGAAAACAAATACATATATAACACACAACTTAAATGGGGATGAATTGTGTGGATATAAAGGGAAGAATTGTGACGGTGTCGTGTATGGTTCCTGGGGTAGCTCAGTCGGTAGAGCATTCATGCGCTAAGCGAAGGGTCCCGAGATCGATACCCGACCCCGGAACAATTTTTCTCTTGAAATTATTTAAATGAATTGATACTTTACTTGATGAACAATGAAGAAGTGATACCAATAAATACAACGAAGGAGTAAAGAAAAATATAGATGTATTAATACGAATTATTGACGCTATTTGTCTCCTAGCTAACCAGAAGCTTCCTCTACCGCATACCTGCACAAACAGCGCTCAACGAGCGCGCGCGCGAGAGAGCTGTGTTTACCGCTCGCCGAAACGGAGAGCAAGATAGAATGACATAGACTTACTATAGGTAGAGGAGAGGGCACTACCACTCAGTTATCCAGTGGAGTGCAGTGTGTAGGCCTATTCTCAGTAACTGTTTCACGTTGCTTACCTACTGCTACAGTACAGTATGGAGGAATCTAAAAGACGAAACGTAACATTTAACATTTAACGATTTACAGATCGAACTTATTGATCTACAATGTGACCTAAGGGCTAAAGATCATTTGAATAATAGTACTAGCCTAGTTGAGTTTAACAAGACTAAACATTAGCAATAATATCCACGACTACATAGGCTGGCTGTGAAAATGATTGCTGTTTGGCTCAACATTTATATTTGTGAGCAACTGTTTTCTATAATCAACTTTAATAAAGGCAGACATCGAACATCTGTAACTGATGTTTCATTACGATCAGTAGGCTACTGTTCCTTTCAGCTGCCAACAGCATAAAACCTCGTTTTGATATACTGATAAATAAAAATATAACAAAATGATATTGTACACTTAGGTAGCTATAGAATTTCTATTATTTCTGTAAAATAAATATTTCTTTATTAATTAATAATAGTTCAAGATAGTTTTGCAAACACTGAACGGGAATTCATTTCATAAACACTCTCACTAGTACTGTATTTCCTTTTTTGTATATTTTGTACGAGATCACCCCTTCTTCCAGTCCACCCTTATACAGAGCGCAGCTAATATCTGCATTCCGCTCATGAGCTGTGAGCCGGCTCGGAGAGCACAAACCTTGTGCAGGCCTGCTCTACGGGGACATGACGAATCAGATAGTTCTTTGAACAAAGTAAATTTTTTAGAGTTTTTTAATTTGTTAAAAGAATATGGTTTACTTTTAGAAAAACATCTAAATTCTTCCACAGTATTTCTAGGAACTTCTCAATTGATTCAAAATGATACCATAAAAGCTATTACTGATGTAGAAAAAGAAGAAATAAAAATGAAATTAACTCAGTTTCATTTGTAGCTATAATAGTTGATGAAACTTCTGGTATTGAGAACAAATCTGAACCATCTACAGTTCTCCGCTATGTCTATGAAAGATTCTTGGGCTTTGTATATGTTAAGGCTGATAGAACAGCAGATGGTTTATTTACTCACGTAGCAGAGTAGTTAATGAATTTGAAATTTCTACTAAACTCGTGCGACTTTACACCAATTATATATTTTTAACAGAACACCCATACTCCAGGTTCAGCATACGCCACTGGAGACTACACGAAGGATATTCATCCAGCAAGCTTTAGCTTGGAAGGGAAGGAGTTCGAACAGTTTAAGAGACGGAATGAATGTGTGCAGAATTCACCGAAGTGCCGGCTTCGAACCTAAACCTGTGACGTGTGTACCAGGGTCCGGATGGTGCAGCACGCACTCTCCACTCTCCACTCCCCACTCTTCACATCGATTCCGTTCCGCCGTCGTGTGTATTATTAAACATGGAAGTGTCTCCCTTTAATACAGACACTCGCTGAGTGGCCGTTCTGCAAGTCATAAAACCCGCACCGTTCCTGTCTACTTCCCTTTGGAAATTAAATTTCCATGCCTGCATTTTCCATCTCAGAACAATTACACGCCTATATTGCATATTACTTGCACCACGTTAGATTCCTCGAGATAATTTCTTTTCCAGCCTTAACCACGAAACGTAGCATATACACTTTTTTTGCAATTTTCTTGCATGCTGCCCCTTCAGTCAGTATGCCATAGGTGAAAAATAAAAAATATATACACGTTTGGTATAAGAATTTACACATTTTAAGCACGATAGAGTGAATTGCGTCCAGTGTTTCGTAACCTCAGGGAACTGTAATCATAATCATAAAAAGCTTAAAGAGTTACTTCCATTCGGACCCTGTCGGAGACAATTTAGCCTACATTTCATTTTAAAGATATAATTTTGGATTGATTTCTTTGAGATAGCAGCAGCAGCAGCAGCAGCAGCAGCAGCAGCAGCAGCAGTAGTAGTAGTAGTAGTAGTAGTAGTAGTAGTAGTAGTAGTAGTACCCCACATCCTGGGATTCTGCCAACATGGAACTCTCATCCAGAATACTAGACACCATGCAATACGAGAACTTATTGCTAAAAGTCTTCCTTCCTTCTACGAGGTTCACCAAGAAGTCCACTGCCTTGCAAAAGATGGAAGTTGTCGGCGAGTTGACATCATTTCCATTGATAGAAGAAATGACAGAGCAAAAATTATCATCGATCCCACCGTGCGCTTTGAAACTGCAGTTGAACAACCTGTAGCAGTACATGAAGAAAAGAAGACCATCTATGACCCTACAATTCAATACTTTAGAGATTATTATCATATACAAGGGCAGATTGAAGTATTTGGCCTATTGTTCGGAGCAAGAGGAACAATTCCAAAATTCTCAGTTGAATGTTTTAAGTCTTTTGGAATTCCTTTAAATATTTTAACGTAATGAAATATTCTGTTCATTTTACGTAATCACCTGTACACCTAAATTTTATTATATTCTATTTGATTACTAATAATTATTGTATAAAAGTACTTTCCCAAGGGTAGCTTCCATTTGAAAATAAACATCGTAAATAGTGATAACACAAATGTTTATTTTTATTTTATTTGTTTAGTATGCTGTGTCTCTTGGCAACCCTTACTGAAGGGCAGCTACCCTTGTGGGATTTATATATAGTTTTATTTTGCCTGGCAGAGTTAAGGCCATAAGGCCTTCTCTTCCACTCAACCAGGTTTCAATAATATACATGAAATACATGATAAGTTACAAAACAACACAATGAAGATACCTTAGAAATTACATAAATATAGTAGAAAATTACAAATAGTCAAGATTAGTTACATAATATAAGGACAATATAAAATAAAGTAGAAAATTACACATAATCAAAATCAGTTACATAACATAATGGGAAAAACACACACACAATATGTATAAGACCTAAACTGCTCGAGATAAATTCGACGATTAATTCACTTGAGATACAGTATACAGTTAATATACTAATAGGAAAATACATGTAGGTTACAAGACAGAAAATTCTGAATAGCAAAGTCGTACTATATGTCATACAAATACAAATAATTAAGTAATATATCAAGATAATAAAAAAGGAAAAGAAAAAAAAAGAGAGAGGAGAAAAAATAACAACTTGGTCATTTAAGACTATTTAGAAACTTCCGCAAGAGTCTAGTTCTGTTCAATAAACACATTTCTAAGTAGGGTGTGCTTAAAAGGTTTTAGACTTCGACTGCTCCTGATTTCCTGTGACCAGGAATTCCAGGAACGGACTGTGCGTATTGTGAAGGAAGCAGAGTAGAGAGATGTTTGATGATATGGAATTGATAGAATAAGGTTATGCTGTGAACGTGTATCACGGTTGTGGTGGGATGCTAAAAGTGTGAAGCTAGGATCTGGGTAAATAGGTGTGGAATTATTTAATATTTGATACATCAAACAGAGTGAATGAACTGAACGTCTCTCTCGTAAACGAAGCTAAGATAATTGTAAGAAATACTCGGAGACATGATCATAGCGACGGCTGTTAAAAATGAAACGAACACAAGCATTATGAACACGCTGAAGCCTCAATGACAATTCAACACTAAGATCACTATACAAAACGTCGTAATAGTCAAAGTAAGGCATCACCAGGGTCTGTATCAAGATCTGGTTCAGTTTAGAAGAAAAGAAATTTTTCAGCCTTTTAAGTGAATGCAAGATTGAGAAAGTTTTCTTACAGACATATTTTACCTGTGCATTCCAGCTGAGATTAGAGTCGAAATGGAAACCTAAGACTAAGAGATATATAATATTTCTGTAGTTTAGTTTTCTTCTCGATTCAAATGTTGTGTGAATCTGTCCTCTTTTATAGTAGAGTTTATATGAAATTAATAATTAACAATTTTAATTCCATTCCATTTTAGGTGAAATTTATGTATGAAAAACTGGTGCTGACAATGAGTGCTACTGGACTGAAGATTCAGATCATATCAGTGAAAGAGACTGATTTCTGATTGGTCAGTTTCATTTCGTATAACGGAGGTACATCGAAGCGAAAACTAATTTGTAAGCTCTCGCCTAAACTGAACAACCTACCACCTCTTTTATGCTGGAATTCAGTGCCAGATTTAGGCCTAGGCAACCTAGGCAGTTGCCCAGGGCGGTAACTTCCAGGGAGGCGGCATTTTCTCTTTCTATCTATCTCTCTATCTCTTCCTTTTTTCTTTCCTTTTTTTCCATTTTTATTTTACAGTGAAATTTGTTTTTAAAACATTTGTTGGTAAATCTTTTTTGAAGTTTGTTCTTGAACACCTTGTGGAAGTCGGATATAGGTAATTCTCTTAGCGCATTGTCGCGGTCGCAGCGAGAGTAAAAGGAAGGTGTCCACCTGCATAATTATACTGTAATGCCGGTATCACGTTATTAAACTATGAAACTGCTTAGATTTAACTGCTTGTAAAAACACGAATGCATTGTTGAAAATCAAATTGCATGTGTGTTTATTATTTATCCCTATGAAAGTAAATTAAATTATGTTTTATTTAACGACGCTCGCAACTGCCGAGGTTATATCAGCGTCGCTTATCACTATGAATAATAACTACAACTCTCAGTTACATTTCCAATATATCGTCAACAACACTATTCAATCACTTTCCAGCATGTACACTATAGTATAATTCGATATGAAAGGTTTATTCCGCAAAGAGTTAGAGTTTATTTTTCAATTTACTCATACTTCCTATCGAAGTAAGAAATACTCGTAATAATAATTATACCACCAACAAAACCAATGCTTAAAAATAAACCATAGCCTAGATTTTACAAATCAATTTTCTTTCAGCAATGAATAAGTTTGAATGTATTTCTTTCCATCGAGCCGATGTGCTTCGTGAGATCAACTTGATAACATCATCGATGCTTTCTCTGTGAAGAAAGTGCGAAGGAAATCTTTATAATTCACAAGTAAGATGCATGTATTTTGATTCCAGTAATTTATTGTTACTTGAATTCTAAATTTCATTTAAAACTAATTTAAACTAAACATGACCTGTATAACAGTGCTCATAAATTGTTTGTGGGAGTTGGGGGTGGGAAATTTTAGCACAGCCTAGGGGCGGCACTATACCTAAATCCGCCCTGATAGGATGCACTTTTCCAACGAACTAGGTTCCAGGAAATTAGGTAAAATCTGCGTCCCTTCCTTTCTAAGACCAATATGGAACGAACTTGCCAGACCAGTGTTTGTCTTTAAGTGAATTTTTTTTTACATTTTAAATAGCATTTTTGTAGCTTTTGGAGGGGGGGGGGGATTTTTGCATTTTTATTTAAATATACCCAAAATACTAAAAGGCGCATTTCATGCAGGAACATAGTTTTTAGGCATTTATAGGAGTGTATGGTTCATTTAGGTATTTTAGGTCCTATAGAGTTTTAATAGGGCGATCCTGTGTACATGAAATGTAGAGATATCTTCAATAATATTGCCTACGAGTAGAACATAGCAAACAAAATAGGAACGGTTCAGAAAGCAGAAATACAACATAGCATAAAGTACAGAAAACACACTACAAAGACATCTCAACACACAAACAAATAAATACAACCACACAGGCGTATACAAACTCACATGTAATAGTTTCGACAAGTTCTACATTGGACATACAGGCAGATCATTCCAAACACGCTATAAAGAACACATTAAAGCAATTCCCAGAGAACACAATACATCTACATATGCCGAACACATAACTAATGCTAACCATACATACAGTAACATAAATACAGACATGGAAATCCTACACATACAACCCAAAAACCGAGAACTCAACACACTAGAACAATATGAAATATACAGACACACGAAAACACACCCTAATCAAATTCTCAACACAAAGATCAATTTCAGAACACACACACTATTTAACTCCACTTTTCAACACGCAAACGCACCCCTACAACAGGCAGCTATGTCGAGATGACGCCGAGATCTAGTAGGCTCTGATGATGGTGTACAGTAGCCTATACACCTGAACAGCCGTAAGCCACACGTGCTTATATAATTAACACTAGTAAGTTTGCCATTTAATCAATCATTTACTAGAAATCTGTTCTCTATGATGGCCTATAACTAAGACTGCCACGATCAAGGCTGTGGCAGATTCTGAGTGTGGTAGATGATAAGACACATTTTATTTTGCGTATTTCAATTTACTTTTGGTGTTTTGACTCTGCTGTCTTTCTACTGCAACAAGACATATCTGCAGTTTAACTGAATCACATTTTGTTGCACCCCTGGAAACAGTCGGAACTTTGAATCAATCTAAGGCGGCGCATCATGTCCTTTATTCCAATTCTCTCAGTTCCCCATCCTTTATGCACACACATTCACAATGAAGGACCATAAGGAACAAGGGAAGATATCTTCTGCTCAAATATTTGTCTTGTGGCGAAAGGTATTACTACAACTAGGGGTGGGAACGGGGGTGGAGGAGGATGGAAAGTGAAAATGTGTGGATGAGAGAGAGAAACGGATATGGGTTATGCAGTGAATAATTCATGCTTCCATGGTTCACTCCGGTTTCTTTCCTCCGAGATCCTCTCTGATGTGAGGAATAGAAAGAAGAAAGCTCGAATCTAAATTTCTGCTAAAAAGGAAGGAAGCGGCATCAGTCAGAGTTGGCGACCGCCGAGAAAGGTTTCCGCGGAAGAAATCGTTCTCTGCCAATTGCAATTTAATATCGTTATCGTCAAGCATTTGCTTGCTAAATCAGCGTGGATAATAAATTACGGTGTTAAAACGTACCACTTATCATTCACACTGCTCAATTTGTGTTTCGACAACATTTCCTACAATTAATAAAAAAATTAGAACATAAAGTAGCTTTCCCTCCTAAAAATGGCAATCCGGTATTGAACGTTCAACAAGAAGGCACAAGGAATGCCAATACGAACAATGTATTACCACAATCTAGTACGAAGCTCAATACGTAGTAAATATGCATCCATAGATAGTTGCTAACCACTAGGATCGCTACTATCGCCTCATTGCAGATAATGCGAAGTAGTACCTGCACAATCTATTGTTCCTAGTACCCTCATAAACTAAAGCTTCGTGACTATATATACTAGACTGTGGTATTACTTTAATGAGATTTGTTTGCCCTCAGATGTAATACTTGTTCGCATGCGCAGCAGTTTTGGGTTACGGGGCAATGGAAATTTTGACAGTTAAGGCAATGATTGAAGCACTCATAGTATATGACGTTAAATATCGAACCCTCCTGGTGTATGTACGTGATGTGAACTTCAAGTGATTGGTACTCATGTGTCGTCGTATGTTCTTACTGATTGTAAGTCCGTCAAGGTACTCGTAATAGAAATATTTTATCTTCATGTACTATTCCAGTTGGATTGTCACACCTTCATGTGTAGTTTTTAGTTTGTATTGGGGTGTTAAGTGATCAGTGGCTATTTGAATGTCTCAGACAAGATATGGTGGATGTTTCATCTTCAAGTATTAGAGTCGACGGCAATTCGGAAGGCGGTAGTCTGCTAGCGTTTGCGTCAAGTGAGACAGAGAAAGCAAGGCAGCGTACAACATTGCCACATCGTACTTCACGCGCACGTGCTATGCAAATAGCGCAGGAGAGAATTAACTTATCAAAAGACAATAATGACCTTAGCCGTTGATTACTGTAAGTATGACACCAAGCAAACCCTGTTTCCTTCACTAACAATATTCTTTGCACGGTTGTCAATCCCACACCACATACTTCTACAGTTGTTTCTGGCACGTTGGCAACGTTGCAGCCAGCATCAAGATTGCCGGCAGCGTTGTGCTCGTCAACGTTTTTAAAAATAATTATACACCTTAAACAATATTTTCCGCATCTGCCTGTGCAATACTTGGTTTTTTTTTTTAAGTCTCTTCTTCCATTTATTTATCTTACATATACTAAAGGTTAGTTTTACTTATTCAGTGTATTGATACACTCACACGTGAACAAACGAACTTAGGAAGTACTTGTTACAGACTGATTCCGATTGGTTCTGCTGTACAAGCTTGTGACGTTACATGCCAGAAATGCTACGGCGCATATAGCAGCCGACCGCCTTCCGAACTGCCGTCTAGTCTACTTCTGTGTAGTTTTTAGTTTATTTTAAGCTGTTACGCGATCAAAGGCTAGTTCAATGTCTCAGACAAGAAAAGATAAGCTTCCCCTGTGGTTCTCCTCCGGCCAGGGCCGGTGAGGTATGCCCCACACAGTACAGTACGATTATTTAGTCCTGACAGTCGCCGGCAATCTGCGCCTGGGTCAGGCGAGTCCATTAAGTTATGCCAAGGGATGTTCAGGTTAGTCTGTTTCCTGAAGTGAGAGCGATCGGATGTCACGCATGCGGTATAGCGTTATGTTTCCAGAACAGTTGAGCTATACTGCATTCCTTTACCGACCGCTCGCCCTTATCTTTACTCTAGAACTCTCCCCATTACTCCTATTATTTCCCCTCTTTCGCGTCCCTGAACTGTCAGGACCAAATAATCGGGCTGTACGTTTGTTTAATTCATGAATAGGGTAAACATTGGTAATTTCGTGGCAGTGGTTATTTCGTGATACTTTTCCTTTGCTCTTTCGTAAACTAACCAATGGTGTTACGAGATTCAAATTTCCGCCAAGGGATTGCATATGTTGTCCAGTTTCCAGAAACATACAGCTACGCTTTGTGTCACTATTGTAGCCGCTTCAGTGAGCTTTTATGTTTGGAGAGAGCAAGTTAGCGTCGACTTCTCAGGCGTACAAATTTTGTGGATGTTTGTAATTACATTACAGGCTTATTACTAAAGGTATGATATTTGGTACAAAGATTTATTATATCTTAATGAAATTTTAGGAAATGTTTTTTGGAATTTTAGATACAGCTGTAGTCGCCATATAGGCTTAGCTTTACTGATAGAAATCTTAGCTATTTGAGGCGAAATTTTGTTGAGTATTAAGCGTTACATTTTATATTATTTTAAAAATGGTATTGCAATACGATTTTAGAAATCTGAAGATAAGATATGATAACAAAAAAGAAAAAGGGGACGCAATGGGTTCAGTGTAGCTTCTGTTTGATTTGTTAACATGCTAAGTGTCAATGATAAGTGCTAGATGACTTACTTGCAAGAATTGTGACAGAAGATGAAACATGGCTCCACCATTTTGGACCGGAGACAGATGCAGACAATTGAGTGGCATCATGCAAATTCATCAAAGAAATAGAAATTCAAAAGTGCACTTTCAGCAGGAAAAATTATGGCTACTCTGTTTTTCGATTCAGAAGGACTCTTGCTTGTGGACATCATGCCACACGGAACCACAATTAATTCTGACGCGTATGTGGCAACTCTCAAGAAACTTCAAGGTCGACTGAGTCGTGTTCGACGACATCGGGAGAAACAGGATGTTCTGCTATTGCACGATAACGCACAGCCATATGTCAGTCACAAGACCACAGACCAGATCAAAAAATTCTCGGATAGACAATACTGAAACAACAGCCTTACAGTCCTGAGCTGGCACCGTGCGATTACCATCTCTTTGGTAAACTAAAGGATCCCTTCGCGGAACGAGGTTAGAAGATGACTCCCTTGTGCACGCTGCTAAGAGTGGCTCAGACGTGTTGGTCCAGACTTTTACCATACTGGTCTACAGGCCCTCGTTCCTAGGTTACGTAAGGCAGTGGAAATGGACGGGGATTATGTGGAAAAGTGACATTTTGTTCCTAAAGGATGTATCTACATTTTGAAAATAGCAAAACTGTAGGATAAAAATATAATTTTTAAACAAATGTTATGCATTACTTTTGGAGTTACCCTAGTAATATAGGCTATAGTAAAGTCCGTAATAAAAGTGTTCACCCTTTCAGGGCAAAGAAGATGCCTTTTCAATTTCAATTTTTACTTTGAAGTCATTCTTATTATGTGTTGATATGTATTTCTATGTTTTCTTGCTATTAATATTAGACGGAATTACTATTTTTGAAGTCTTGTAACAATAAATGAGAATTTTATTTGACTGTAATGAATTTTTACACAATTCTTCTACCTCTCACGAAATTATCAATGTAATATCACGAAATTACCAAGGTTATAACGAAATAACCAACCACTTAGGTTAAGTTGTAAAAGTGGTTTTTGGCACTTGTTCAAGAACGTGTCCAATCTTTTATGTCTCCAGATTTGTACAGCAAATTATCGTCTTTTAGATGAAAAAGTCGGAATAAGGATATATTTACACATTTGCATTATAAATTAATTTTCATGAAATTATCACGAAATTACCAATGTTTACCCTATATTATGCATTACCAGATATTTTTCTTCTAAAAAAAAGTTTTTACTTTAATTTATTTTTCAAGGAAGCATTTCTGCATTTTGTGTTCTTTTTCTGCTAATGTTTTAGTTTGAGTTGAAATATTTAAAATTAAAGAAAAATGTCTAGAATATAAATAATTTCAATGTTTAGACTATTAAAGCTACTAATAATTATAAACATGACTTATTCCGCGTAGTATGTACCATCGAACAACGCTCTAATCCTTAGTACATCTTCGCTGCTTCGGCTGAGAAACGGTTCTTATGTACGCAGTTTTCTCTAGGTTGATATCTTAATTTTGTAACAAGTTTTAAATTGAAATTGGATATCTATCGACAGTTAATATTGTAGGTGATAGTCGATAATGAAAATATCCGACCCTGGTCTTGTACGATGTGAAGGATGCTCAACATCCCACAACAGATGGATAATAAACGATGTTTCTGTGATCTTCTCTCTCAAAAAGGTCACATGGATGCTGAGGGTGTAATCTGAAATTTCTTTTTCACTCGATATTTACCATTACAATAATACCGCATTCTAGCCCTGGGGACCAAGTAGGTAGCAGAGCCGTGGATAAATATTTTAATTACAAAGCATTCCCCTCGTGCTATATTATTCAAACTCGCTTTTGCAGATTCTCATAAATTTCATAAAATTTAAAGCTGTTACAGGCGTGGCACATACATATATCCTACCTGCAGGCTATCGTCGATTTGTCGTGCTTAAAATTTCCTGCGAAAAGTTACATTCTACCTGAAATGCAAATAAATGACTCGCATGGCCTACAGAGATTTAATCCAACGAGACGCTCGCGTCAGCACAACAAAGCCGCGGAGCCAAGGGGAGTAGCAAGTGCGTACCTTACTGCCATTACTCCGATTACGCGGATTCACGCCTGTGCGTAGTTACTGTTAAGGCTACTGCTATATTAGTGCGAACTTTCCACCTCACATCAGCCGACAACAAAAAATTCGCTGAGAACGCAGGCAACACTGACCGTGTCTAGATCGCTCACATCCGTCCCATGATGCGGCTGACGTAGTGCGTCTGACGTTCACGGCTGACGGGATTTACAACGATGCGACATCCGCGACACGCGACGCGACATCGTAGTATCGCGTCGCGGACTGATGTTCACAATTCCGCGACTTGAATCGCTGGTTCATGTTGATTAGGAAACTTAAAATGAAACGATGCCTGCCTTATCTATTTTTGGAGTAGAAGAAATCAACTTATCATAACTATATGTCAATGACATCTTCGCAATTTGATGATCTACTATCATTGGCCCTCAAATACAAAAACGTCCACTGCGGGAGGCACCCAGCAGAGCGTCTAAGCATAACTTTGAGGTTAGGTTTCCCTAATAGTTGGTACCTCCTTTTCAAGAACTTGGTTGCAAGGAATTTCCTACGTTCTCTCTCTTACGATTTTCGTATTGTACCTTCCACAACGTCCATTACAGTTTTAGAAACAGGTCCTGTATCTGAGATAAATTGAAAAGCACCTCATTAAGTGGAAATTCTGTGAGGACAATTTCACGAAGGTGGAAGAAGGTTATTGGGGGGGGGGGGAAAGAAAAGAAAGAAATTTTCCGAACTTAACAAGATCCATGGATGGAAAGCATTGTGTATTTCAGGTAAACAAACCGTAATATAAACGGTGAACCATAAATAATGCTATTAATTTGAGGGTTAGACTATTCTTTGAGATATTTTAATAAAAAAAATAATACACTTATTGTTTTCCTTTTTGCTTCCTTTTCGAGATAAAAACTGTTTGGCATGAAACATTTCTTACCGTGTTTTGGGAAAACCATTGATTTAATTCGCATTATGTTCAGTCAGTTTAAGACAGCAGTGTATTATGATAATAAATACGCAGAAATTTGATCTAACAAATGTAGGCTAACGTTTTAAAATTCCATTTCAGAACGAAAATTTACGTACATTTGTTCATATGAAATTTCTGCACATTTAAGCGACAAAAACTATGATACTTTTTTTTTATCATAATACACTGCTCTCTTAAATTGACTAAGCATATTGGGAATTAAGTTAATTCAATGGCTTTCCCAAAATATGCTATGAAATGTTTCACATAAAATAATTTTTTCTCGAAAATGAAGCAAAAACGGGCAAATTTGTATTAATCTTTTTGTTTGAAATATCTCAAAGAATAACCTCTTGAAATTAACGAATTACTCACGGTTTACTCTGTATAATTCAGGGTATCCTTTAACCAATTCAATCAACATCTCATCTGAAAAAGTATTCAATTATGTTGCAGACAACGCCATCATAAACAAAACACATACGCATTCCGGTAACGTCGCGCGGTAAAAGTTAACTCAATTTCAACTTTCGTCGCGTCGCGTTCTGCGTCGTGACGTCATGGAATGCTGATTTCCTATTGGGCCATAATTTATATAATGTCGCGTCGCTGTGTCGTGTCGCGTCATTGTAAACGATGCATTAGTAGATGATTCCTATGAAACGTCAGACGCGTGCGGTCTTTTGGTAGTGAGCGGACACTTGCACAATGAGTGAAAGCGATTTATTGTTCTATTTGAAGACCTGACATTCTAAATATGCGAATCTCCAATTTTTCAAATTTCATTTTATTCAATCTAAGGAAGAAACATCCATATGAGAATATGATATTAAATTGTCTTTGTTGTAGCTCAACTGAAAGTGACTCATTCGTGCGCCAAAAGAAGATGTTATAGGTATCTCAACATGCATTGCGCAGTGTGTTTTCATCAATATCTCAGAAAGTTTTTTTTTTTTTTGCACATAACACGTTTAGAATGTTATGTCCTCAATTGCTATTGGAAGAAAATGAAGGGGAAGAAATTCTGCTCCAACAAATAAATGAGGGAAACGCCGAAGTATATTCCATATTTAGAACAAGGCGTGAGGAAGGTTTTTTACAATATTAATTAATCGGCACATTTACAAAATGACAAGATATTTCGGGAGTTTTTATGCTAAACATTGCTCAGTTCAACTATGTTCTCGATCTGATCAAAGACGATCTCAAGAAAGATTCTTCAAGTAGATATCTGTACCCTATAACTCATGAATAAAAGTTAGCCATAACACTGAGGTATGTAAAGTATAAATGCTTTATAGGAGTATTGTAGTAATATATTTAATCAATTTTTTCTTGCAACATTGAAATGTATCAATGAAAAAACTGTAAAGTAAAAATACTTTATTGGTATAAACTGTAGTAATTTAATCAATTTTTATATTTTAACACTGAAAAACAATCACAGTGATTGGAACGTTGCCGGGTTTCAAATCCATTGTAGTCATACGAGTTACGGACGATTGAATGATTGCTGATATTCAAAGTTGATCATGTCATCCAACTACTATAGTCCCGTCGCTCTAATTTCCGGCAGCCAATCGCGTTGCAGGTCGGCTACATTTAAACGTGTGCGTCTTGTGATTCGCTGATTCATTTCTTAAGGCTCGATAAATACTTAACATAATTGCCCGCCATTTTAGCTCTTTCGTTGGCGTTCGCAGAAAGCACACGAAGACCTTATTTGCCGCTCAATTATTTGCTTAATTACAGTGCGTTTGATTTATTATCATAGGAGCTACGACATGATAATGTTTAACGGTGTGGCAAATAGATTCCTCGTCTGATATCTCGGCAACGAAAGAACAAAAATGGCGAACGATACTCTCTACCTAGACTTTATAGAGCCTCCACGTCCTAAGACGTATGCAAAGAGGAGGAGACACGCCGGGAATAACAGCGTCGCGACTATAGTTCTTTCATTTAAGTTATAGATGCATATGTTTATGAAAGTTAACGTCTGGAGATTGTGCTGGCACATCTGAGTACAGCAGTGATCAGTCATGGGTAATTTTTATGATTAATAGAGAAATTTGGAATCTAGATATTATGTTGGTACACCTGAATACAGGCATGATGAGTCACTGTTGCTAATGTTATGTAAAATTATCTCTGTGTAGCATGGGAGGCATTTAAAGATTTTGTGCACGGATTCCTGGGAAATTGTACATACTCGTTTCTACAATGGACTATAAATATTGTGGACTAAGAAATATGGATTAAATTATATAAAATGGACAAAAATGTCTGAGGACATTTCAGTATGGTGAACCAAATCATACAATGGACGATTGTTATAAGTTGTCAAAAATAGATGGACAAAATTGTTATGGACATTAACTACTGTGGACTAAAATTTATGGTGAACATAAATACTGTGAACGAAATGTCATTAGACAATCAGTCTGGGAATCGCGCCTTCAAAATCCGCTATGTGTTTTTAAAAAGATTTTGCAGGACAAAGAAAGAATAATTGCCACTTTAATTCCCTACTTTCTATAGTAATGTCACAAGACATTTATTAGAACTATTTCGTGAATAAAATAAAATTGTAAATAATATATCTCTAAAATTCGCTCACAAAATGTTAATAATTGTATATTTATGAATACTTAACATATTCAGACATTGTGAAGTCGAAATAGATGAATAACGAATACTGCAATAAAGAAATTGAATGTTATTCAGTAATGCCAATTGAGAAAAGCGAAATAAAGATTAAAAATGTTAATTATATGTACTGCGCTTTTCTCTTGTCATTATCTGCTGAAATCATAATTTAATTTAAACTTTTTATAGTATAATTACAAATAACCTGATTAATAATTAATAATCAAATTAACAATTGTTATGAAGGAGTGCCATTTTCTTTAGATACAATAGACCTGGAATTAGAAGATGAAGATGTAGTTGTGGAAGTAGAATTTCGCACTTTATTTAGTACAATGGATTCATGCTGATCGATTTACGTGGAAACAGTTGGCGACAATGACTAAAAAAAATGAACGACTATGCGATAAATTGATAGTGATAAATCTAGCTGCAGAAATTATCGCGATGTATGACTGTGATTGGTTGGAATTCAAAATTTTAATACACTTCAATGGCCGAAAATTGAATGATGTCATATAAACGAAATAGTCAGTATAATTTCATAATTTGCCTTGAAATTATTAAAATTATACCAGAAGTAGATTTTAAAATGAAGGGAATTGAAGGTGATAATGCAAAATCTTTTTATTTATTTATTTATTTATTTAACTAGCTAGCTAGTGATTATAAATTAAAATTATAAAACAAAAATGTTTCTAGTCACTACTGTAAGAGCCAGGCTCGTGTATGGTGTGGTCTCAGTCAATATAACATAAAATTCTGTAATGCTCGGGAAAAGTGGCACAAGTCAAAAATGTTAATTTTACAGGAGAAGGAAAGACTGTCTTCACACTGGTTTATGTCTGGTTTGATTTTCTTCGATATGAATTATTGTAATGGGAGAAAAACTTATGTCTCTTTTCCAAAGCGAGCAGATGTTCCGTAAGTTGTCAATACATTAATAAAAAATGTTTGTGGGAACTGACTTATGCCACTTTTTCCAAGCATTGCAGAATTTACAAGGACAGTTTACTAAATACAGTAAATAACTTAATTGAAACCAATAAATAACACAAAAGAGCAAAAAAAGAACAAGAAGAAAGAGAAAAAGAGAGAAAAAACATTTAATATAACTGACAATCAGACAGAAGTCAGTGATATTCAATAAAAACATTAATATAGTCGACAGAAATAAAAGGTAAAAAAATACACACATTTGTTAATATTATATATCACGAATAATTTTATAAATTTATTTTTTAAAAGCTTCAATTTTAAAATATGTAAAATTTGGAAAATGGTTTGTAATTTTATTATAAAGTCCTGGGCCGAAACTAGTACCAAACACACAGAGGATTTTGGAGGCGCAACGATGATATATTATAAAGTATCTGCTGCAGAGTGACTGTATCATTATTTGTATGGAAACTTTTGCCTCACCCTGTATATTGTCCACACATGCTTGAAGAAATGTTGACAAAACTATTGTTCTTTTTTAAGTTCATAGCATTAAGGTAGGCCTAAGCGTTCACTACATCGTATCGCACTCCTCGTACGAATCGCACGCAACGGATATTTTAAGTGCAGTGCGTTCACTGTAACGGCTTCACTTCATCGCCTCATCGGATTCCCCTATCAGCTGTTTAAAACATTACGTCGTACGATATTGACATTACAGAAAGCAGAGGAGTTAAGGTTAGGTCTATTAATTACGTCTGTTAGCGAATAAGAATTTGTAATTGCTTCATGCGTCTTAATTGAAGAGGAAGAAACGAAAGAAATATTGGTTACATAATATATTTGCAAGAAACGACTTGATTACTGTAATGAGAACGCCTCAAATTATATAATTCTTCGCAATTTTCTACACGCGAAATAAATTTTCCGTCTGCCATTTTGGCGCGACACTGAACATAGCACAACATAATAGTAACAGTTGAGCAATTAAAATTGATTTTGTGCGAGATCGTGCGTATTTGCTTGTTTTCCGCACAGAACCAATACGCGGTAAGTGTGAAATACCACATTCAGTATTCCCAACGTAACACACATAACAATTTCCCTCTTCTTACCGCTTAAGCGCGACATTCATTTTACTGCTTTAGGCTTTTAACATATTATTTTTAGAGACGTTTAACATAGTAATAATTATAAATTGGAAACTTACCACTGCAATTTCACCTAAATTGCAATGTTAATTATTGTTTTTAAATATTTGCAAAAATTAAGTAAAGTCTACTACTCCACGAAACTTATTGCATTCCTGATACAAGTAACATTAAGGAAGCCGATGTTATTACTGCAATATGTTATATAAATAATATTGTTAAAATATTAAAATGAAAAATAAATCATTACATAACCTTACCGTTTGTTTTAAGTTCGCATTTATAGACTGGGGGAAAAAAAGACATGTATATCACGGCCTGCTGGAGTATAGTAAACACAGAAAACATTTTATAGCAACAATGTTGAAGAAATATATTTTGGTTTTCCGAAGTTGCCGTCATTAAACAGAAACCAAGATGGAGATTTCATTGCAACTAATTAGAAATTCGTCTTTCAGGTATGTAATAAACGATCTTCGCACAAAATAATGTACGATACACGAGCGGTATGTTTGTTTTCATGTTCTCGGAAATTAAAAAAGCTCAACTACGTTTCGCTTCTTCAATCTTTTCCTCGACCATGAAAACGTCAACATACCGCTCTTGTAACGTATATTACTATATTAAAGAAGGCCATGATCGCACGCATCACGTGGACGGATTTGCCGATAGGCGATGCGTCCGATACGATGTAGTGAACGCGGTTACATAACACTTACAGCAAAGATAGTCTTTTTCCGATCCGTGCGATTCGTCCGATGAGTGCGATACGATGTAGTGAACGCGTACCTTTAATCTTCAATTTTATTTGTTTTGCTTCTGAACTCACTCTGAGTCCGTCTTATCGTCTGAGAATTTGTTCCCCCGCTGTAGAAAAATGTCAGGATAAAACACTGGGCTCAGTCCACAATATTACTGACTAAGCCCTGTAAGAACGGAGACCTTAAGAACTGAATCTGTTCTGGCAGCCACCCTGTGTGGGCCGAAGCGCAACCGTCGAGATTGGGAGACGATAAGAAGAATAAGAAGAAGAGTAGGAGGAGCGGCAGCAGCGCACAAACGTTCGTCATTTGCCTTCCTTTCATACATTCTAACCTCACACTTTGCGTCCCGCTCCTGCCGCGCCACGCCGCCTTACAAATTTCATTTGCCGTTCGTTACTGCACACCCCCTTCCGTCTTCTCGACGGGTACCCCATCCAGTATCATATTTCACGGTTTTACACACACTCTATCCGGCCCAGCCGAGTTTCAACTTGGTTTGCTTTAAATTCAACAGAAAACTCTGGATTTAAAGTGGCGTATCCCGCCACTAGCAACGCTGCAACGCACACAAATAAAAATCAATTATAGAGGAGATTATCACCATTTAGTATGAGGAGTGAAAAACATTCAGTTATTTGTTTTTACTGACAGAATTTCGGAATAAATTCGTACTCGCGCAAAACCGCTTACATAATTACACACTTGCGAAATACAGAGTGACTCGAAAGTCAGGAACCACTCAACTATCTGCAAGACAAAATTTGTAATTACTATATAGTTATTATTCAGCTTAGTAATCCTGCTACCAAAAGACTCAAGTTGCGGGTAAATAGTCTATATAATAGATGGAACCCAGGTGATGCAGCATAGAAAGAGACAGACAAATATGTTCTTACTGCATGTTCGTAGAGTTTTATATTTGCTAAAGAAATTAACTACTTGCGTTTCTCAAAATTATTTAAGACGTGCCTACTTCTCTTTCTTTCAGTCGATAATTCGATATGCCCTAATTTTCTGGGGAAATGGAATCAAAATTGGAAGTGTCTTGATTTTACAAAAGAAAGCCATTAGAATTTTATGTAAATCAAACTATCTGGAACATTGTCGGCCACTTTTCAGACAATCACGGACTTTAACAATCATAAATTTGTATATACTGGATGTTCATTTCAAAGTGTGTCATGACGTCACTGTTGTTGGGTCACCGATTTGAAGCGAGTTTCAGCTTATATTTTAGAGAAGTTGCCTATTATTTAAGGCGTTCTTCAATCTGAACTTGAGAACGTGTACGGTATAACTTGAACGTCGTAGCAACAGATGGCGGTCTGTACGGTCTGTGTGCGCCGGCAAGTCGTACGCAGGGTATTTGTTATCATCGGTTGCGTACGGTAACATTCCACAACACAAATCAAATGCTCCGTGTCCATGTTGACCGTCGAAGTTAATGTCAACAAATACGTAAGTAATCGTCTTAACCCTCTCCCCATATCCCAACAGTACGTATTTCCAAACAGTTCACATTCCTGCCACTACCGGCGTTACCGTACGTATCGGTACGTACTCTTTAGAATGAACGCCGTACTTGCTAGGCAACTTCTCTACCTCATAGGTTATACACCTCTGCGGAAGTGTAGGAAGACTGAATTCTCTAGGCTCATCGGCTAGCCACATGATGGCATACAGCGAGCCATGACACACTTTGAACTGAACACCCAGTATATGATCTAGTACTTTACACTCGACAAAATATCGACAATTACTCATTAGTGGCCAATATACATGATCATGAAATTAGAAATAGTGAACAAATTAATATTCCATATTGTAGATTACACAAGAGCAACACAAACTTTTTAATTATGGGGATGAAATTATATAATAAGCTCCCAAGTCAATATTATAAATTACCAATCAATAGCTTCAAAACTAGATTTTACAATTGGTTATTAAATAATCCTTTTTATTCTGTTGCTGAGTTTTTCAACACAAATTGGTATGAAATTGTATTTTAATAAATAAGTTTAATTGCAATTTAGTTAGTTTTCTTCAATTTAAAAGTTTCAAATTATTTCATGTTTTCATTATATTACTTAAATTTTACTGTTTCTGTTATTAGTATTCTTTAAAATGTATTTATATGTTTTTTTCAATTTATTCTGACGAAGCCTAAAACTGTATGTCTAATGGCCAAATAAATTGAATTGAATTGAATACAGCCAACCTGAAATAAAAGTAGAGCAACTACTGACTTTGTAATCTAAAGGTGCAACAGCCCGAAGTTGGCCAGGGCCTACCTGCGTGACAAACATTTTTTCTTCATAAAGTATGGGTACAAATTGCTGAGGGAGTTGGAGCTCACTTGGAATATATTCCTTCGTGTACTTTTCTAGAAATTCTCTAAAGTGTTTATTGTTCTTAAGCCGTATATTGACATTGACCATCATGGCACATAGATCCCTGCAAAACATGGATTTCTTATCGTACTCTCCCTGAGTTTGATGGTACTGCTTGTTTTGAGTTACGTTCAACCATATTTCTATGCCTTTTTCTATTGCAGTGTCTTTCAATGCACTGTTTTCTTGTAACTTTTATATCTACTTTACACAACTTACATATAATGCAAATTATTACTGGCTCCGAATTCCTGAATTAAGTCCTCCAGCCTTTCATACTTCGAAATTTTGTCTTCGGCATTTTACTTCGTCACAAATACAAATGTTAAGTAAATAATACGACTTTTACATTTCACCGGTTTAAAGCACTCGCTATGACCGTGTTCCGGCTTCTACACAAACTAGAGTGAGCGTGAGTAAGATGCGGTTCTATGTTGTATCAGACGGGACGTATCCCTGGGCTGTGACGTCAGGTACAGTATGAGAGTAGGCAACTGTATACCAGCTTAGACGTAGCTGAAATACTAAGCTTAGTTATTATCATACACTAATGTAAACCTAAGTCATAGCCATGGTCCTGAGTTCGAATCCTACTTATCGCTTGGATATTAGTTACTGTCAATGTGATATCCTACGTTGTCTCAGATGGAAGCTACACTAATTCCTACAGTCATACATACACAAAAAGACTATTAGTTTCTACTGAGTACATCAGTCATTCATAGATTTCAAAAAGGCATATGAGATGAAGATTTCAATGCCCACGCCTATAATAGAAACTCAGACCGTTTGGTTGAGAAACGCACGCGATAACCACATATAGACATAGCGGCGAACGTAGTAGTAGTAGTAGTAGTAGTAGTAGTAGTAGTAGCAGTAGTAGTAGTAGTAGTAGTAGTAGTAGTAGTAGTAGTAGTAGTAGTAGCAGCAGCAGTAGGCAGTAGTAGTAATAATCTCGCAGTATAGCAGCAGCAATAATAATAATAATAA
The DNA here is from genome assembly GCF_040183065.1 of Periplaneta americana. NCBI lineage: Eukaryota > Metazoa > Arthropoda > Insecta > Blattodea > Blattidae > Periplaneta > Periplaneta americana. Next base: position 127,559,211 of record NC_091127.1, read on the forward strand.
TAATAATAATAATAATAATAATAATAATAATAATAATAATAATAATAATAATAATAACAACAATCCAAACAAATACAGAGCTTATCACGTACGACGCAACCGCCTGCCCACATCTCCCATGGTACGTCTACCGCATACGCCTAGTACAGTTGCCGCGTTACGGCCCGGTTTGTCTCCCCTGAGTTGTGCGTAAACTAAGAAGTAATGTGGCTAGATTAAGCTTACCTTTATTTACAGAATGTGCTCAAAATGACGCCCCTCTGCTGCTAGAGAAGCCTGACACCTTGTGAACACGTTATTAAACACTTGACGAATTTCGGCTGCCGATATTGTTGAAATCACAGACACTGAAATGCTAAACGTGGCAACGATTTCCACGGACCTCTTTCTAAGGTCACTCCTATCTCGTCTAATTTTTCCTCGGTTAGAACGCTTGGTTTTCTAGTTTTCTTTATGTTTAACACGGATCCGGTCTCTTTAAATTTTTCTAGTAATCTGCATATCGTCGATTTATTGGGAACCTGTACGCCGGTAAATTTCTGTATAAAAGCCAGCTGACATTCCACATATGACTCTGTTCTTGCATAGTTTAACACAAGAAACACTCGTTGCTCCCTAGTGTATAACACAGTGAACGAAACTACACACAATAAGAATGAACAAACGTGTATTCAATCACACAGCAAATGAAACTGAACGAGGCTGAGTAATACGCACTGTTTACAGCTAAGGCGCCTGCAAGACTAATCTTGTTACGAGAAGCGGGAGAAGCCGCCAGATGCGCAATCGGTGAGTGCTGCCTTCCTGCCAGGCTAATCCTTTCCGAGCAACGCCGGAGACCTCGAGTTGCGTCGTACGTGAGAAACCAGGTATAAGACCCATACGATATCAGTGAGTTATTCTCGGTCCATTTTTTTTTTTCGGACTGTTCAAAGATCTATTACCTTGGGGGCAATATTAAAGAATGGGTTTTGGAAATCTATTATGATTCATTCGTTTAATAATAATAATAATAATAATAATAATAATAATAATAGTAATGATGATAATGAAATAACTGTGTAAAATTTCTTTAGAATTCCCATAAATGTAGGGCCAATAAGGAAATAAACTAGACTCTTAGAGACAATGCAAGAAATTACGAATTATCGATGTAGATATAGGCCTACTGATTGATAGAAATGTCACACAACAATTTTATTATTGGTATGAAAATATAAATGAATCAGGGATTGCAGAAACAGCACATCACTATTTGTGGCGAAATGAGTTTATTCGAGTTTCATGGACTGTTGATATAGGGCTATCATTCCATGCAGAAACCTCACATGTCAGTTTAGCCGTCTCACATTTGGAGACCTGTGAAATCCTGGAAGCGCGCAGAAACAACTTATGTCAAAGACATGTTCCGACACATTGGTTCCGATTCCAAACGGCAGACAACTACGACACAAGGATACAAAAATTGATCCCACTGAATGACAAATGTCTCACTTTTGGTGGTGAATATGTTGAAAAATAATTCAACAATTACCATATCTGTTCCAATAAAACTTTCCATGAATTTTGTTCTCCTTCTGTAAACGGCTCCAGGGAAACTTATTTTTTACGACCCTCGTAATTGCGTTCGAGTGGCCAAAATTTGTGTAAGCACTTCTTTTGACATTATTGTTAAAATGATGGAAGAAAAAAGATTATTTTTTATCTGCCCCCATGAGAATGTTTGCTTGTAAGTACAAAGGAGAATACCATATTTACCTTCTTCATTGGCATATCCAGACGAAATCGTGCCAATTCAAAGAGAGAAGCTTGACGATATACGCAAACTAATGCGTTACATACCACATGAATACCAAGAATTTTACAATAATATTCTTCAGTGGCCTACTGTGGAAAAAAATAGGTTCACTTATATGTTGAACTTATGTATTAAGTATACAGTAGACCTTTACATACATTATATCACTAATTTTACAAATAAACTTAAGTTGAGCTGAAATTATTACACCACAATTTTGATTCCTTGCAGAAACAACACATGTCAAGCTAATATATCGATGGCCCAGAACCAGACTGTTCCAAGTCCATTTTACTTTTTTTTTCTCAGAAGAGCTATTTTAAGCTCCTGGCATTCAAAGCTTCATGAAACAATTTGGAATAGCTTCATAGCAACCTTATGGAGAGGGATATTTACAATTTTGTTGGATTCATATATGCAGACAAGAACTGGAACACAATGAAACACAGATTTCTTTCTTATAAAAAGTTGGACTTAGAACAGTCTGGTTCTCAGCCATCGATATATTGATTTATTTCATTAACAATTCATTAGATTCCAATAAATTTGGTATAAAACGTCACATATATTAGCCTTCTGTCTGAAGAAGCCAGTACTATAACCAATGATGTGGTCTACCACCAATAATACCGTTTTTTGTCTACTGAAAAATTTAATTTTCATGACATTGCGCTGCTTCTGCAATCACCGATTCAAATATAAGTTAGTACAAAGCACATAGACGTTGCAAAATATCATCACACCCCTTCTTATCGCTTCTTTAAAAATCGCTACAAGAAAACTTCCTAAGCAACTTTCTGTAGACTATATTAGGAACACCAAATTTCAATAAACCGTAGAGAACACTACACACCATACGCAAGATATTGGCTAGTATAATTATCTTTTGAACTGTAGATCTAACAATATAGCTTGTTCTCGGTTGCTTTTTTTCTATTCAAATCCGGAAATCGAGTTTTTGTTTCGTCTCGATGAATTGAAATGAAAGAGAAGCGAATATCCTTGCAAAGCCAGCTGGCGGCAGAGTCACGTGTGATTACCAAACAAAACCTTGCCAGAAACAGAAATAATTGTGCAGAGCGGAACATTTTAACAGGCTTAATTTTTTTAGCGTTTTAGAAAGAGTGTAGGGAGGGGAGAAACACACCCCTTTCAACCTGGATGCTCTTTTTTTTTACCCCGCTCCTTCTTTTCCCTGTCAGAGCCTCATTAAGACAGAGTACAAAAGTGGAACAGTGGAATATATTTAGCTTTCGTGAAGCATTATTTTAATGAGGGTGTACTTTCATTTATACCCTTCTATCCCATTCCACGCAAACATATCACGCCCTAAGTTAAATATGTTTCAGATAAATGCATATAAAATCAAAAGAACCAGAGGAAGAGGGAACTATGGCCTAAAGAAACAGGGCAAATGTTCTGAATTTTCAACCAACCTTGTACTTGAAAAAGCATTTTCTTTAAGATTCAAATAGGTATAAATTACATTTCTTTATACTCCCTAATGAGGAAATAACTAAGGCGTAAGAATTTAATTTTCTATGCTTTTCTTTATAATGATATTCTCATTTACCAAATATATGGGAACAAGACAAAATATCCGTTTGTAATACGTTTTTGAAGGTTTAACAAAAGATTTTCTTTTCAGAAATTGTAGGTAGCTTACTGTGTGAGCATGAAATTACAAAATTGAATACCAACGTATTTTACGAATGGTGTAATGGTTAACACGTCCGCTTTGTACTCTGGAGGCCCAGGGTTCGATCGTAGGCGCCGTTTATTCCGACTTTGGATTTTCGTGGGTTTCCAAATTTCTCCTACACTCTACAATCTTTCAAAATATCATTCCGTATGTCTTTTTCTCACCTTCCGCAACAGGCAGGCCATCTGTTGGTGAAGTACCAATACCACTCTGTCTACTGCGCAGCGTATCGACACAGGAAGCCTGTCACGTGACTTCGGTATGCTACAGGCAATTCTGTAGTAAGTATACATGCGTATTATTCCTTAGGAATCTTTCAAATGCATTTAAAATAAGGTGTGTGTGTGTGTATAAGTTATTATGTACTAATTATTGCTACAGTTATAGTTAACTGCTGTTGTTGCTTCGGATGCAAAGAAAAATCATCAATTCTTAAGTTAAATGGGCACACTTGTAAATTTCACATTGAAGGCTTAGTTTATAGTTTTCACATAACTAAAATGATTTAACAACATAATATTCTTATTTTTAGTTTCCCTGTATATGAATACAAAAAGGAACTAAACACAGAAACTAACTTGTGAAGAATGTAGAGAACTGCATTCAAGTAGCGAAACCACAGTTACTTTAATAAGAATAAATAAAGAAAATTACTTTTTTCCCCTCTGGTAATGTGAAAATATGTAAAAGAGCTGAAAGTCACGCAAGATAACAAGAGCAAAAACGGAACAACACAAATATATACAAAATAATTTTAGTTGCTTTGGTGAATTACTAGATTTAAATTTATTTAATGAGCTAAACCAAATACTGTTGAACAAAAGCTTTTAGTAAACCATAAAAAATATAATTTAGTTAATTTAATCTTCTGAACATTAAAATTTGTCTGAGACATAATTGGGAAATAAATTACATCTATCCTTACAGCACAGAATTTTAGCCTCTGAATAATAAATTCAATTTGTTCAAAGGCTATTTATCACTGAATTACTACAGTGGTGAGAAAAAATTTTTTGGGGATGGGGCGAAGAGATTTTTTTCAGGACACATTTGCAGTTTGTAACAGACATGTTTGTATATCCAATGTACTAGAGAAAAATCACTCATTCTACCTTTTAAAATCTTTCATTTCTGTAGAATAATATCGAAACATAATCATTCAAATGTGTCAGTTTTTTTATTAGGCTTAACAACATTATTTAAACTTATTAAAACAATAGGGTAGAATTTCCCTGAAAATTATGTAATTTTATGCAACATTCTTCCTTGCATACTACCATTAAAATTAAATCGCTTCACAAATTCAGTGAATAAATACGAATGTAGCATATGAATTAATATAATATTATCGTCATCATAGTAATTATTTATTTATCACATTTCTGCAATCATTTCACACTACTTGTGCATGTCAGAAACTCATTTTTTCCAACAATACATTTCACATAATATTTTGTTACTTTTTCCTGAATCAATTCCCGTTTTGAAGTAGGCTAATCCCATAATTTTTATTGTGTTTTAGTCCTAAAATCATCCTAATGTCACGAGTGTTACATATTAGCGAATCTTTTCATAATTAACAATATGCATAAAGCTGCGTAACAATAGCTAGTAAATCCAACATTTTATTAGTGAGTTTTTTCACAATGTTGAGAAATCCCAACAAAATTATCAATGAAGTGACATCCCCTCAAATTATACTGTTTAAAAAAGTTCACAGGCTTACCAAGATGAAATAAATATATTGAACGCAGAACTGTCGAACTTGTTCCTCTTCTTATAACATATTAGGCCATGTTATCCTAGCATCCTTTCCATTCGTGTGTTCACAAAAGTATACTTGAGAGGCCTTCAATATACAGTTAACGTTGGGAAAAATAGATGAGGGACAAATAGACGTTGACGGAATAAGTGACGCATTATTCAGAAAAGAATCAAAAATCCAAATTGAAATATCAAAATAAACGTTGACGGAATAAGTGACGCATTATTCAGGAAAGAATCTAAAAATCTAAATTCAAATATCAAAATTAACGTTGACAGAATAAGTGACGCATTATTCAGGAAAGAATCCAAAAATCCAAATTGAAATATCAAAATAAACGTTGACGGAATAAATAACGTATTATTCAGGAAAGAATTCAAAAATCCAAATTTAAATATCAAAATAAACGTTGACGGAAAAAGTGGCGCATTATTCAGGAAAGAATAAAAAAAATATATATTGAAATATCAAAATAAATGTTGACGGAATAAGTGACGTATTATCCAGAAAAGAATCCAAAAATCCAAATTTAAACATCAAAATAAACGTTGACGGAATAAGTGACGCATTATTCAGGAAAAAATCTAAAAATCCAAATTCAAATATCAAAATTAACATTGACGGAATAAGTGAAGCATTATTCAGGAAAGAATCCAAAAATCCAAATTGAAATATCAAAATAAACGTTGATGGAATAAGTGACGTATTATTCAGGAAAGAATCCAAAAATCCAAATTTAAATATCAAAATAAACGTTGACGGAATAAGTGACGCATTATTCAGGAAAGAATCCAAAGATCCAAATTTAAATATCAAAATAAACGTTGACGGAATAAGTGACGCATTATCCAGGAAAGAATCCAAAAATCCTAACTTAAGTATCAAAATAAACGTTGACGGAATAAGTGACGCATTAATCAGGAAAGAATCCAAAAATCCAAATTGAAATATAAAAATAAATGCTATCCTGACGAAAGTTAAGAGGCAGGACGTTCTAATAAAAATGGATTCTCTTTTGAAAATAGAACAGACATCATAATTACCAATCCATGATGAAAGGAGGATGAGGAAACGGTCTTCACACCTAATACGTATTGCCATATTTCACACCTTCGCAATGTAACCTTTGCCCTGCTCGGCTCATGTTTCTAATTGCCACATTTTTCCACCCTGTCCCGAGTGCCTGCCCCTTTCCACTGCCAGTTCCTCCTCATCATTTCCACTCCTTTCCTTTCCCTTCCACCCTTCGGTTTTAAATCTCTACAAAGAAAAAGCATCAAAGTAAAACTGCGCAAGCCTTGCCTTGTTCACATATAAGCAAATCAGAAACACTTCTCAGTTTTTTTATTAATAACGTATACGAAGCTTTTCTCTCATTTTTCCTTAACGATAGGCAGACCGCTTTGTAGACTTCTTTTTTTCGGAGTCTGACGTTTAAAATTGAGTAATTTAAGTCAACACTTTCAATTTGCTGCAACAGTAATAGTTTAATTAATATTTCACTTTCAAAGTGAACCCAGCACACGCGTGTGATGTTCCGCTTTTAATAAAGAAACGTCACACTTCACTGGGCTATGGCAAGAGAAACAAGTTAGGAGCAATCAAACAAGACTACATAGAGTAGCCTATATTTTCTCATGGCCAGTCACCGCCTTTTCCTTTTATTTGCATTGCAACGGTTCAGAAAGACATATGAAGAGGGTACAATATAATTACGGACAAATACAACACAGCCATTCCAGGCAAACTATGAATGAATTCCAATGAAAACATTTTTTTTTCAGAAATATTTGTTTATTATTAGTGTAAGACATAGATGAGACTCTTAAGTTTAAATATTCTAATCTTCTATTTTCAAAAGGAAAATATTTTACAAATTTTTTGGGCATTTAATCTAAGTGGTCTTGGCTAGGTAATAAATACTTTTTGTTTCTCTAAGTTTGCAACAATTACTCGTAGAGAGATCAGTTGTTAATGTATGTTTTTTCAAAGAGCTATTGTTGAAGAAAAATTTTGAGAGCCTGCACTGTTTAATTCCAGAGCTCCAAGATGAAGGAACTTTTTACTCTGCACTAGGCCTATATTATTTCTGACATATCGTCGTTGTTCCTGCAATAACTCCTATGTTACATATTTATCGATTTTCAGATTTTTGTTCTATTAAATAATTTAAATGCCATATCGTCGTTGTTCCTGCAATAACTCCTATGTGAAATATTTATCGATTTCCAGATTTTTGTTCTATTAAATAACTTAAATAGTGATACAGAAAATAATAAAATCCCCTAAATGTAATTATATGTCTTTCTTTCGAAAAAGTAAGAATTCACAATCTCCTATGTACCACTGCCATAGAATGAATAAATGTGTTTTTCTTCCTGCTGAAATATATTATATTTTGCACATAGGAGTTATTGCAGGAACAACGACGATATATTTTAACAGTCTTACTAATAAACAGTGTATAATTTTTATACGAGACTTATACAGAGTTGAGAGAGAAAACGTTACTAATAAACCATTCATAAGCGATGGATGTATAAACAGTCTGTAACTATACAATGGGAATTGCTTTGCAGTAGCTATATACACGAAACCCCTTGTTTAAGCGTTGTATATAGAGAAAAAATGGCCGCCTCTCTAACAGCTGTTCGTATCGACTGTCATTTTATGATGATGGTTGCCTTGTAACCACAGAAGAACAAACCAAAGAGTATAGAATAATTATTAGAATAATATTGCTGTAGCTTGTACTCTTTGACCAAAATATAGTTTGTTGTAATCGATCAGAGCCAGTTGTACTATCGATACTTAACACGCCACACCAGAGCGCTCTACCGGATGCATAGAGAACCTCAGATATTCTATTACCTTTGGTAATAAAGTAATGACGAAACTATGACGTAGCTGTGTAAAAGTTATACTGTTATACACGACGTATGTTGTGATTATTAGTAAGGAATTTACACACGACTTATAAACGAGCTACTCATTGTATAAGACAGTTAAACATCTGTATGTAGAGTTTTTATTAGTAAGACCGTAAGTAGTTTGAGTTAATAACAATTAGCAATCTTACATTTCAAGTGAACATTTTGATTTAGAAATATCATAGTTGTTTTGAAAGTGAAAAAATGAAGGACATTAACTCATTTGTAACATCCTTGACATGGAAAAATCCGCTATAAAATATTTACCGATTATGTTTTTTGTGAACTAATTCGATGCCATGAGCTTTGCATAGCTTTCACATCGACACTGTGAGAATGAATTTCTTTTTGCCTGTGTTTTACACTTTTTGTTAATAAGGTGTGAAGTGAGTTCACAAATCTTGTAACATCTGCTACGGAACCTTTTCTATATTTTTTGCAATAATAATAAGTTTTATTCAAACATTTTTTTTTCTGTATAAAGATACTGATCCTCTAAATTGATTCTAATAATAAAAGTTGACAAAAGTCATTCCATTTTCAATATAGGCTACAACGTCTGAAAATAGTAAACATGTAATATCCGTAACAACTGGAATGGGTGGAAAGCTATACGCCGAAAGAGATTGGAAACTGTGAATTCTAGGACCACCACCACCACCAGTTGATGCGCAATAGTTTGTCCGCCGCCCCTCAAGTTGATATTGATACTGCCGTGCTTCATACCATGTTACCTGCTCTTTCTAATACACTCTGTAATTCTCTATGACAGGCTTGGAGAACTGGGCGACAATTGTGAAGTTGCGTCACTCATCGGATACGTCACTCACCCCTTCCTTCCATCCCCGCGTCATTGACTTTGTAGGGGAGGGAATTTGTATTCAGTGCCTGTCTTATGTGATTGCTTACGGGCCATAGATACGTCATTCAACGCCGGTGGGCTGTGGACGAGGAACCAATGCTTTCCCTATGCTTTTCACCCCTCTCTCGCCAGTTCTGTATTCCTGCTCTATGACAATACGCATACCGGTACTTCCAACGTTTGATTCGTTACTGAATGTCTTGTTTTGCAATGTTTAACTTGACACAGCCAATAGAACTCTACATTTTAGACGACTTCAATGTAGTAAGATATTTTGTTTGCGTCAACAGCCTATCTCTCAGCTATGTAGGCTAAATTTACCAATGCAGTAACTGTCATTACTTTACAACATTTATAAAATAATATCCTTCCAAATCTTAAGGAAAGTCAGCCCATGTCAGGAGATCGAAATACAGTTGTTTAAATATTTTACATTAAGATACGTAAAATTCAAAATTTAATTTCTACATAAAATGTGAAAAGAAAGCCTTGAAAGACATTCAAAATTGTACAAGATGCTAGGGAAACCAAATTTCTCTGCACAAATTACACACCAAATTAAAATGTATTTACCCTTAACAATTTTTTTTTTTTTTGGATTCTAAGAATTGTTTATTAATGTAGAATTATTGTCTAATTTCTATACGAAATTCTAACACAAAATTAATTCAGGATATGTAGAAGTTAAATTTTGAATTGTAATAAATGTACAGTAGCGAAAGGTATACATACCCCCTTGAAACAATCTGTTAGGCTTTCGGAACTAAATTATATGTTTTATAGGACTGGATATTTTGTAATTTTAAGTTATGAAACAATAAATTTCTTAGTTTTGTTTGGTGTTTGAGGCGACGAGTTTACTACTCTTGTCCATCTGCCCCTGTCGGCATATAAGTGTAACTAAATTCCTTATAGGTACTGAAACCTCCGCCAGGGGGTATCTATGATCCGGCATTGGAACGACAGGTTAAATCTATACATACACACAATAAATTTAATGACTCTTCTAACATGGCTTACTGATACAAAAATCGCAAACCTTCGCTTCATCAAAGATATTTTCAAAACTATTTTGTCCTGACATTTTTTAACGTGAATATGTTTATCTGCGAGGTAAATGTAGATTTCTGTGTCACACCAGGATGATAATGCGAAAGTGCAGGAGTTGTTCAAAGCGTAATAGCTCAGCAACGGCATAAGCTGGAAGGTTAAAACCTAAATGTGAAATGTACGCAAAATAAAGAGCTTTAAGGATATTTAACTCGTTTCATTGTAAACAACATAGATTAACATTTGTTACAGGTTTAAATAATGCATGTGGAATTCTACTACAATGAATGCCTTTCAGTCCTCGCCTCTCCTAAACGAGGAGACGTTTTTAGGCATAGTGACTATGGAATACGTAACATTTTACAGGCTTTCAAAATATGTTTTCAGATTCGCTGTAGCTCATACAGTTGTTGTTAAGTTAATAAGCTGTTAATAAACTTAGTAAGATCGGCATTGCAAGTTCTTAGTTGTTATGTAATGTGCGACATTATATTCTGTGACGCAACACCATCAATATAATAACTTATTCGAAAGCTGCATTAACAAAACAAGCAGCTCACATGCGAGAAAACAGAATGCGTAAACGCGAAGATGAGTTAAATGAAAATATTAAAGCTTTTAAATCAGATTAAAGAATACAGATAATGAAAACGGGGAGAATCTTATAATGCTACAAAGCAAAACAAACAATGTAGTCTGTAATATACGTATGTAAAAAAAAATATATTGCTTCAAACATACATTGTCTTCTTTTACATTTCTTAAACCTATCGTAAGTTTAGCAGGTTTTTCACGGAAATGTTTTGTTGGAACCATGCTTCTACTAGCATTTTGTTATAATTAAAAGTTAATTTCGTAAGTTGGTTGAAATACGAAAACAATAAGGAGATTACTAAAGAAAACTGTTTTGTGACCTTTACAAATTATTCAAAATAGAGCTTTAAGAAATTTATTGGGTTTTCATTATTTGACCTATTTGACTCCAGTTAAACATCTATATCAATTTTCTTTCGTTCTATCAGTTCAATCAATTATCAAATTAGGTGCTGCTATTTTCATGTACAAACGTATTAACAATTTAATACATAGTAATATTACATTTCAGTTTAATAAAGATATACATACTTATTTAACAAGACAAAAAGACAATATATATTTTTCTCAGCATAGCTCAGTAACTTATGGAACGAAAGGACTTAACCATTTTTAACAACTTTTAACTAACTTCCTTTAGAAAACAGACTTTTACCAAATTGTCGGTGTTTTAAGAATTATTTAAAAATACGTTCTTGGAAAGATTATTTATTTTAATTCTCAGTTGATTTATTTATTTCATAGTTTCAAACTTTTTCTTCTTTCTGCACAAAACTTTATGTTATCTTACTATTTGTTCTTATTTTGCTTTCTTTCTTTAATAAATTCTTGTGTTATTGTTTGTTTTCCACAGACTGTAGTTTCATGACTTTTCAATTATATTGTATAACAGATGTAGCCTATGTGTTCTTGTATAGTCCCTACATATGAGTTACATAGGCTACTCAATAAATTAAAAAAAAAAAACCACGTGATCGAAAATCTAGTTGTTAACATGTCTGCCATAAAATCCAAGTTTGCGGCTTCAAATTCGACCGATACCAATAGTTTCGTTTAGAGGTGAAAATAGCTGGAAGTAGTAGAATTATGACAAGTAAAATAACCCTGTTTCCTCAACGTAAAAATTTGAAAATGCGTTTGTTTGGGCGTTTTGCGTGCATCCAGAATTGTTTAACACTCTATGCGCACAAATTATATCACACATTGTTGCCAATAATACATTATAAAACATGTGGCTTCACAAATCTTCAGTTCTGGATAATATCCGAGATGCTAAAAAGAAAAAATTGGCAGTGTTTTCAGTTATAAATCCTGCGTACTAAATTCCATCTCTTTCTTTAGGACTGGATGGATGTTACATGCCTTAGGCCAAGGATGCAGAACTGGGGAAGAGAGGGGTGGAAGTACGGGGAAAGAGTTTGTTCCCCGTCCACAATCCCTCGGCCTTGAATTACGCATCTGTGACGTCCGCAAGCACACTGAATACATATTTCCTCTCTCCCTGTCATATCCAATGACGTGTGGACGTGAAAGAAAGGGATGAATCACATGTTTTGGCTTGTGACGTGTGCCACAACTGTAGCACAGTTTAGCATTCCTGCCTTAGACTAATTGCCTTACAGTACCTTAAGTGACGGCCTCAGGATATTACATCTTGTTGAATTATTAAAGTAATTTTGATTAAATATTATATTTTGAAAATTAGTTTAAGTATATTATTTTTATTGTTGCCTTAAGAACATCATACGAATGTCTAGTTTCGGTACACAACACTATGAAACACTTTTTATGTTAAACGAAGAGCATCGAAATATAGGGTCTACCTATCATAGGTTTCTTCTATATTTTTCTGGAACATATCCCCATAAGTTTTCTGTTTAACAGTTTGTGAACTATGTAATGGAAAGATATGTGCAATAATTTGAACCACAATTTTAAGGTATTTTCCGAGTACAATAAGTTAATGTTCGCTTGCGCGTGCTACGAAACATGACAGGGATTTGTGACGCGTTCCATTTAGCACTCCCTCAAAGTTCCCGACCACTTAATATTCCGATAGCATCATAACAACAACGTGCCAGCCTTTTCATGCCGATTACCTGCAGCAGCGACACATTCAATTGAGAGGAGTACGTCGGCGTCGACACGACCGAGACGAGACGATCAGTGCGACAGTGTTTACAACAATAGAGACAATCAGTGCAACATGCAGGAACTCTCATTTCGTGTTTGCAACAAAGCAGATGAGTGCGATAATGAGTAATACATTATATACTTATAAAAATGGAGACGAAAAATGAAGGAATGTCGATGAATACGACACGGGAAAATTATTTTGTATTTACAATAATGGAGAGAAACAATACGACACGGGGAAATTATTTTGCATTTATAACAATAGAAAAAAATCAATACGACACGAGGAAATTATTTTGTATTTACAACTGTAGAGGGAATCAATACGATACGGGGAAATGATTTTGTATTTATAACAATGGACAGAATCAATAGGACACGGGGAAGTTATTTTGTATTTACAATAATGGAGAGAGTCAATAGGATACGGAGAAATTATTATTTTGTACTTACAACAATAGAGAAAATCAATACGACACGGGGAAATTATTTTGTATTTACAACAATAGAGAAAATCATTACGACACGGGGAAATTATTTTGTATTTACAACTGTAGAGAGAATCAATACGATACAGGGAAATTATTTTGTATTTACAATAATGGAGAGAATAATGGGACGCGGGAAAATTATTTTGTATTTACAACTGTAGAGAGAATCAATACGATACAGGGAAATTATTTTGTATTTACAATAATGGAGAGAATAATGGGATGCGTGGAAATTATTTTGTATTTACAACTGTAGAGAGAATCAATACGATACAGGGAAATTATTTTGTATTTACAATAATGGAGAGAATAATGGGACACGGAGGATATTATTTTGTATTTACAACAGTGGAGAGAATCAATACGATACGGGGAAATTATTTTGTATTTACAACAGTGGAGAGAACCAATACGATACGGGGAAATTATTTTGTATTTATAATAATGGAGAGAATCAATAGGACACGGGGAAATTATTATTTTGTATTTACAACAATGGAGGGAATCAATAGGACACGGGGAAATTATTTTGTATTTACAATAGTGGAGAGAATCAATAGGACACGGGGAAATTATTTTGTATATACAACAATGGAGAGATTCTCTAGGACACGGGGAAATTATTTTGTATATACAATAATAGAAAAAAATCAAATAGGACACAGGGAAATTATTTTGTATTTACAATAATGGAAAGAATCAATAGGACAAAGGGGAATTATTATTTTGTATTTACAATAATGGAGAGAAACAATACGACACAGAGAAATTATTTTGTTTACAATACTGGAGACAGTAAATACTAAACCAAGATATTTGTTTTGTATTTGCAACAACGGAGACGATCAATGCGACAAGGATGTATTTATTTTGTGTTTAGAACAATGAAAGCAATCTAAATGACACGTGGAATTTATCTTGGAGGCGATCAGGACAGAGAGGAGTAACTCATTTTGTAGTTTTAAGAATGAAGATCATCACTGCGACATGGTGAAATTCATTCACATGGATCGGATATGTGTAACTTTCACGGTGACTTTAAACTAAACGTTATCGTTTCTGGGAACGAAAGCAGCACACCCATATTCGATTCCGAGAGATGAAGTGAAAACTTTCTGCCTTGTTTTGTATCTGTTATTTCTTGTGTTAAGCTAACTATGAATATCTAACAGCATCATAAGAGTGATAAAGAAACGTGTCAAAGATCCCACATTCCAGTCAATAATGATGGCGATGATTTTATCAAAATATTGTGCAACCTTCTTCTAACGTAGTGTTATTCGTCCATGTTTAATGTATCATGTGGCTAGAGAATCCTTCTTAGCTGATGACTATGCCTAGCACATTCCTTCGAAGAGTGACGTTAAGCGTAGCTCTTTCATAGTGAGAAATTAGAATGGCCTATTTTAAATAATTCACATAGGATAGAAACTGACAACTTGTATGAAAGGTTAACAGTCTTGTCACAACTTCCGCTACGTTCCCAAGCCCGTTTACATCTAAACCACAATGTAACAGCAACCGGCTGGCTTGTTGTGCCTGCTTTCAATATATCCTACTTTGTTTCCCTACTCTTTTTGTCAGAAGCCTCCACGGTCTTCAGGGACATTATCCTTCAGAGGCTCTTCAGTCTCAATATAAACGTTAGCCCGCAGGACAAAGAGGGAAATTATTGGCTAGGTGAGGAGTAATTGGTCGGTAAATATTGCTTAGAGCCCCCTCTCAACCAAGGACAGAGTTATATTATGTTTCGTACGAAATGGGAAGTCAGTTTTTGTTCATTTCCGAAGAAAACCATCTTAAGATCTGAATATTTTATCACCCTTAAAGGTTTATCATACCTGATCGAACTCGAACTCTGAAACTTCGGCTATGATGGGACTAGACTAAAGAGCTGCAGAATAGGGCTTACAACCAGTTTAGATTCGACTGACAGAGATCATCCGTCAAGGTCGAGCATCCGCCCGAATGTTCGAATTTCAATCGATTACCCCTAATGTTTTGCAGGCTAGACAGAACACCAGGCACAATTCATCATACATGAAACCGACATTTTCTGAGTACACAAACGGAGTAGCAGTTGAAGGAAATTTACTATGTGTACCTATGTTTAAAAAAATGTATTTCCTTGATATAAACGTACAACTGATCGGACACTTTAATACACTTATCTTCATAACTAAAACATAAATGAAGAAATAGATACCAGTAACAACGAAGGAAATGAGTGCAATGCATAACATGAAATCTGGTGTGTAAAGAAATGCAAGAATAGAATAAATTACCATTACTTAGGGGAGACTCGGCTAATTCCTCAATATTAAGAAGTAAATCTATAATATTTTTATCAAAATGTTTATTGAAAAATATTATCGAGGTATGTAGACATGGACGAAACCTTTCATTACCAAATGAGATAAAGAGACCTATTAAAATCCAAATATATTTAGTTGTACATACATTACAATTGAAAAGAACTCGGGTAATTCCGCAACAGTGCGGATAAATCCTCAATTGGACTTTGCTAATTCCGCAGTAGTAAACAATTATGAAATACATTATGAAAGTAACATAAAAGGAACAATTTATATGTAACAATGCTCACTTTCTTCACAGCTGTGTAGAAAAACATGAAAAAGTCAACTTTCGACGTTTCACTGTATTGCCGATAGTGTCGACCAATATCCTTGATTTTTTTTCTATAGCACTGCAGAGGACATGCCTCCTGTTGACAGCCTCTCAAAACTTATGCTCACGCTATTGTAAAGCCGCAGTAAAATCATATATGCACTACTGCGGAATTACCCGTAGTGCGGAATTAGCCGAGTTTCTCCTACTAAATAGGAGAGCTAATAAGTACATACATTCTAGTGTAACATTTACACTTTAAACTCAAAATGCATACCTTTAAAACAGTAGTTGTTGGTATACGTATAATGTCTTCTAATTTCTCTAAGGAGATGCATTATTATTCAGTTAATAAATCATTTTTAAGAAGACAGAGTGTTATTAAAAAGAAGAAACGTACTCTCAAGCTTTAGTGCTCATACTTTCACGATGTATGTTGTTGCTTTTGAAGATATCCAACTGTAATACCTGGTTGAATGAATCAATCAATGAATCAATAAACGAATGAATCAATGAATCGATGAATGAATCAATGAGTTGGATGGGTGAATCGATGGAAGACTGATTGAATGTAGTGAGAGAAAGAATTATCGATAATCGCGTCCTTGCAAGGACTCTTGGAACTCGTGCATGGCTCAATTTGGTCTGCCCTTTGTTATCCACCCACAAAGAGTGAGAAACAACTCGAATATTCGTTAAACTGAACACAGACACTCCGCGAGACGGAAGAGTTTTGCATACTGATTACAGCGCCAGGCGTTCAATAGCAATATATAATTTTTATTTTTCGTAACCAGTTGTGCACGACCGTAGACTAGACCACAGGGCACGAAACAACTGGACCTAAGGAGTTCTGAAGCTCACTCACAGTCAGAAGAACAGTATGTTGACATGAACAAAACATTTTCGATAAGCTGTTCTCTGTTGCATTCTTTCAGAAACAAGTCCGTCAAATTTATAACATGGGGCCATTTGAACCCATTAACTTATTAACACATTGCTTCAAATCGGAGTACGGTACGTAAAACCATGAAGCTGCGATGTTCTATGTGATAAAGGTCAGAAGTCAAAAGAGTTCTGCGCGCCCACTGTACCTTTGTTTATCATTCTCAAGGCAGCATCATAAGGGCACTCCGGATGTTTCTTAAATTAGACTGAAAGAAGTATGAAGGTTTCTTCAAAGGAAGACTTCTCTTTGTGCAATTGAAGGAGTTTGCCATTCCACGTATAAAGTTATTCTCGGCAGTAGTTACTCAAACATGAGCGGTTTACAAACTATACTTTGCGGACTACTCGACAATATTTCAGTAAGTTAACATAAATACTAGCTACGCAAAATAAATTCTAAGATAGATTTCTGACCATCTGAAAAATGTTACATGTAAATAGCACTGATATGCAATACAACATCCGACCAGTTTCAGATAAACTAGCCATGAATTTTCAAATGTTTTTCACATCTCCCTGAACCTGAACAGGATATAATGTCTTGTACTCCAACATTATAAACAATCTTTATCGTTAACCAAAATCATTCACAATACAGTATGACACATTACTGTTCCAGAAATGTGAAATATTACCATGGCAACTAAAACGTCATGACTTCTATTATGAAAGCATAATTTGTGCAATGAAATTTCCGTGCAATAATATTTAATACATTACTGCTGCCATAGCAACCCCTTTTTTTTATAGATCATGATATCAAACTACCCATAATTACAAATTTGATGTGTTATTTCATTTATGCTCGACCACGCCGAAATGTAGTAATTATACACCTGGTAGCAGCCCTTTAATGGACCTCATTAAAGTACACCTATTCATTAAAGTTCAGGTGTTCCACCAATTAGAAAATATCATTGTAGCAATATGAAAGCGCAAGCATCGATTATTCTCGGATATGCAATCGAAAGACAACAATAAATCAATAAATCACCTATATTTGAAATAAAGTCAGTTCCGTTACTATAATAATTAGCGTTAAATGTAAATAATATTCAAATAAATTCAATTTGTCATCTCGTTTTTCAATGTCAAGGTCAATGTCGACATCTGTTTCTCGGAAAAAATCAATACTTTCGCTTCTGCGCACATCTCACAATTTACGAGGTATTGCACAAGGTCAATTCCGCTCCTCAGTCAGATAAGAATAACATGAATACTTATGAATAATTTCAAGTTAGAAATATGGTCGAGCATAAAAAGTCGTATGAAACTTGACTATAATGGTAATTAAGACGCCCGTATGAAAATTATGAAACTCGCTTGCGCTCGTTTCATAAACATACTCGCGTCTTAATTACTACCATTATAGGCTCGTTGCATAATGTACTATATTAATTGTTTCATAATGCTGTCATAGCATATGTATAAAAATAAATCAGCCTATATTATGTTAGTATTCTCTATATACACACATATATAGGCCTATTTACATTGTGTCAACCTATATGTATATATATTATTTATTTCCTTTTTTATATAGACTATAAATTGTCCTGCTTGATTGACGTACGAGTCCAAACCTGTGGAGTAACGGTTAGTGCGTCTGGCCGCGAAACCAGGTGGCCTGGGTTCGATTCCCGGTCGAGGCAAGTTACCTGGTTGAGGTTTTTGCCGGAGTTTTTCCTCAACCCAATATGAACAAATGCTGGGTAACTTTCGGTGCTGGACCCCGGACTCATTTCACCGGCATTATCACCTTCATCTCATTCAGACGATAAATAACCTAAGATGTTGATAAAGCGTCGTAAAATAACCCACTAAAATAACCTACTTGACTTATGAAATTATTCTTTTCTATGTTAATATTATATTACGTGATTTCATTGTATCCCTTACTTTATTTTAGTTTCTATTTTTTTTCTACATTCCCCTAATATTAAAAATATATCTGAACTGCGATCGAACACGAGCGCTATTCATTCAGTCCTCAAATTTATTTATATTATTGTATCCTATTTTTATGTATTATGTATTACTAGGTCGTAGTGCTAGGTTGTAGTGTCCCCCTCCTAAATACAATACTGTCACTTGGGTCAACTTTACCCCTTAGAATTGCCAGTCCTCGTCTACGACTACTAATATACTACAGTACTTTCATCATGTCAATACATCTCCTTCACCTTTTTAAAGTTAAAATATTATTTTCTCCGCTTAATCGGTGTATAGTTCGCAAATAATGTTTCACACAACATTTTTCTCGTTTTTATAGAATTTAATATTAGCTCTTATACAATTCTGCCCTCAATGATCACCTATATCCCATCAATTACGATAAAATTCGTGACATGAGCAAGAGTATGAGGGAGAAATAGAATTATGAGATTACAGTACAGTCAGGTCGCAAAATGAAGAAAATTCGCCGGCAAAACTAATTTCGTTAAGTTGCTAAAATTGCCGCTTCTACCCAGCAGTCACTTAGTTCCCAATAGATGTCGACGCTGTCCAACTGCAACAAATGATCGGAACAAGAGAGCAGTGAGACAGGTCATTTGACTCTTCACACAGTGTTGCCAAGCTGTGGCGTCAAATTGGAAACTTGTGTAATAGACATAGCAAAAACACTTCAACTACATAAATCGGATTATTCATTACAAATTTTGTGTAGGGTGAAGGTTGGTAATATTGTGACATTTCTTTTCGAGAATTTATTACAATTACCGGTTTTCCGCACAAACTTGTCCACGAACATGCCCTTAATACGTTGACGCTAAAAACCGATCTTCCTCTCGCTCAGTAAAATTGTAATAAATTCTCAAAAAGCACTATCAAAATATTACTCATATCACAGTATTACCAGCCTTTACCCTGTATCTGTTACGATGCAGCTTCAATCTCAAAACCCTTACTGAAATGGAAGCATCCGGAGTGACTGCAAAATAATAAGCCTATCACAACAAGTATGTAACCTATATGTTCCAACCTCTAGCTAGGAATACATTTTGTCAAGTTTTCTTTAGCATAATAGCATTTAGAATAATCATAATAAATTACGTTCTCCTCATTTAACTTCGGACTTTTGGGTTTTAAAAAATTCAAATAAAGTTTCTTTCAACCCATGTTTTAGGATTTATTCTTTTTTTTTTTTTTTTTTTTTTTTGGAATTAAGTTCCTATTTAGGAATTTATAGCTTTTTACGGAAGAAATTAAATATAAATAACATACTATTAATATATTACAATAATATTGGACTTGCATTAAAATATTTCTTATTACAAACATTTGGGTGCTATTCATAGACATTTCGCTAGTCCGTGCTAAGAGCGTGCTAAACTAGACCCGGCTATCGACTGGTTACTTGTACAGGATTCATATCATATCATGTCATATATCATATCATATCATATCATATCATATCATATCATATCATATCATATCATATCATATCATATCATATCATATCATATCATATCATATCATATCGCTAACACTGGTTTATGAATACGAAAAACTTAGTTCGCTGATTATCCACCGGAAGCCCGCGCTAAGAATGTCTATGAATACGCAAGTCTAAAAAGTAGCCTGATGATTTACGTAGTGATGATGAAATGTTTTATGAAGCGATGTATCAATATTAATACATATTACTCTATTATCTTTACAACACTGTTTTCTTTATTAAATTATTAAACCTGCAAATCACTATTTAATTAGTGCTCCTAACATGACACTGAACAATGAAATACTTTAACATATTTTCAGGAGTAAAATCTCCTCATACACATTCTCAAGAAGTGGTCTATTGCGAAAGTGGATTGCTATTCGTACAATATAATTCAATTTGGTCAATTAAAGGGAACATGCATAATAAACAAATTCCTTTAATTATGCAAACTGAATTATATTGTAAAAATAACAATGTTAAAGTCTATATCGCTAGTTCACTGCTGAACGATAACAAATCAAACTTCTCATGTCAGTGATGTCGAAGCGTCTGCACTGCGTGTTCTCAAAAAGCCGCACATTTCCTTAAGAGCGATTATTTTACTTTATCTTACTAAAAAGTGAACCTTACAGGAATTGTTATGCTTGTAGTATGAGCACGCAGTGCAGGCGCTTTGAAAGCCTTGCCTGAGGTGGAGAGAACACTGGCTATTCTCTGCCCATGTCATAATCACGTGAATGTGTCACTTCTAACGCTGACATGCTCCTTTTCTTTCAAAATCTGCTCGATGTTTCTACAGACTGTTGTCGTATTTATATATTGTCGCCGCAGTGTAGAGCTTTCTTTTCAACTAGTGCCACCTACAGTACAATAAAGTACTTACGCTGCAATGAACGATAATATTATTTCAGCGAGTTTCACAGTTACTTTAAAACAAATAAAATACAGACACACTAGAGTCCCGATTAACCGAATCGCGATTTTATGAATTTCTGGATTAACTGAATCTCAACAACAACGAAAAAAAAAAAAAAAAATTGGATTTTAGCATTTTACAGATGCTTTTTATATTTGTATTTTGCTTTTCAATTTTATACCGTTTTTTTTTAAATAAGATTTTACATTTCAATTTCCTCCTTTCTCTGCACAGTATACATACAGTAATACAGTACAGGTACGAAAGCCTATGTTTGAAAAAAAAAATTTGGTTTACTTATTCACGCTTAGCAACCTTTACTTTCCATAGGAAATGCTGCCCTCTGTGGAGGAACAAATGAGTTATGGACTTTGTTTGTTATGGCAATGAATAAATCTAAGTTTTCTTCATCCGAGATTGTACTAATCCACAAACTGATCACTGGTGGACTTGGTCCACTCTGGTTGTGAGCCTCTCATATACCAAAGTATGTAAAGCAGGGATGGCCAACTTAATACCTCTGGGGGTCAAATTTAATTTAGGCAACTTCATCGGGGGTCAAATCATGCCTTATGTTTAGATTAGCCCAAGCGGAAAGAAAAATACAAGTTATAATGCATATATATATATATATATATATATATATATATATATATCAATGTAAAATTTTCATTATACTCATCACTAAACAGTAACAGAAAAAATGCTTCCTCTCTGAGCAGAAATGAGCATAAAAATCTTATGGAATATAGTTTTATGGTGCTTTCTTAAATAATTAAAATCCTTCTAAAACTAAGTCCCTGTACACACGCTGTTTAATGATAACAATGTGGTTTCTGAATATGAGAAAACAATGATTTAAAACCTACTTCAAATTGTGAGGATGCCACTCGAAGAATACGTGATAACACGGCGAATGTCAGGTAATCTATGGCGAATCCTCGGCCTCATCTCGGAAATTAAATTTCGCTGTCACCAATTCCATCTACGCTAAAGAACATAGTATTAGATACAGCGTCGTTAAATAACCAATTAAAAATAAACATACTTGAAGACAAACTAAACACTGTGGCTTATAGTGTTTATTCAATGTAGAAAATCCTTCACAAAAGCTAAGGTGTTAGGAAACAGTAAATATCCCATATCTCGCGAGTCAGCTTTTAGGGAGCGGTTACTATTATTTTGATTGTTTATAAATCCTTTTTTCTTAACAATTTCATTGATTTGTTTAGTTTAGTTTAGTTTAGTACA
This sequence comes from Periplaneta americana, assembly GCF_040183065.1. NCBI lineage: Eukaryota > Metazoa > Arthropoda > Insecta > Blattodea > Blattidae > Periplaneta > Periplaneta americana. The sequence goes on from NC_091127.1 coordinate 127,581,727, forward strand.
GTATAGTAGAGTTGGAGAGTGCTCATTTTACCCTTTCTGGAACTTCATCGCAAGTCCAATGTTATTAGAGAGCACGTTGAAGCTTTAAAAGAGAATATCCAACACGGCGAGAATTTAGGCAGTGTAGTATAAACACTATAAACGTGAGAAGCGTCCTGACAGAAAATGAATACTGTGTCAATACAAGAGTAAAAGTTACGATTTTGAAAATTAATCTCAGGCTCATTGGGCCGGAATAAATGACGTCGCGGGCCGCCAGTTGTCCATCGCTGATATAAAGCATCTATGATTCCGGTTTAAGAGAATTTTCGTATAAACGAACCACCATTGATCCCATTAAATTCGCTTATACGAGACTCTGAAGTCTGTGCATTTCGAACTGGCGGATCAAGGTCATTTCGTCCCCTCCACACTGTACCCTTCTCCTAAGCTCTGGCTGGTCCCCTTCCCCTCTAACATGCGCGCCATTGGTCCAGCTAACTTTTCTTGATGAGAACGGTCCAGGAGTGGGGGTAAGCACGCATGGCAAATGCAGCCCATTGCTTGACCTTGAGCCGCCAGTTCGAAATGCAGAGACTATAGTCTATATTGGTTGAATACCACGAATTACGTTTTTTTAGGTTCTGACAAGCAAAATAGACAATTTTAGGTTCTAACCTAGAATTAGGTCTTTTTAAGACCTACAAAATGTAAGGATAATTCTTTGGTCGGCGGGGAAAGGCACATAAGTAAAAAAAATGAATTTTTCAGGACAGACTTTTTTTAAAATTTACTCTTAATTGAATACAAGTATAATAATGAAATTCATGCATGTTTTTTAAAGTAAGACCCTTTTCAATTTAAAATACAAGAAATTTTATTATTTCAAAAATTAGAAAAAAAATACTTGACTTATGCGATTAGGTACAACAGAAAAATCGATTATTTTTTTTTTTTTACTTATGTGCATTTTCCAGCCGTCCAAAGAACTATTCGTTGGTACATGAAACGACAAAGAACAGTGACATTTCGAGAGAAATGAGACAGCACCAGGATAGTTTCGAACCTAAGAATCCGGGTCTGTTAATGACACTACTAGTTTGCACTGTAGTGAAAACCAATCAAACAGAATTACAGATAACATTCACATCCGATTAAAATTAACAGCGTCCCATTCAGTGCCTCTCTCTGCTCTCCCATTCCCTTGCCTATATAGTGGGCACTTCCCGTTTGTTCTGATAGTGCCTTGCACTTATGTGTACCACAGAGGATTACTCCGCGATGTTACAGTGCGGGACTACAAATTCAGAGTATCGCTTTCATTATTTCTATTATAATCGTTACATACGATGAAATGTAGCCTTCGGTATCAGCATTTTTCATTATCGACTGCCAATTCCATTAGTTGAAAATACTGTTACAACCGGCTAAAAATAAACCTGCAAGTACACTATTAATTTCTTCGAACAATCGTCTAGTAACAACGAATGAACACAACTTTGACTCACATCTAGGGTGACCAGATTCACATCGATAAAAAAGATAACACAAAGCTTCAAAAAGGACATTGTTCGAAAGAAGAGGACAGAAAATATATACTTGATTTAGGCTTAGGCCGGTATTATACTTTAAATTACGTCAATATACAGTATAAGTTTAGGTTTATATCATACTTAAAAGTATGTTAATATCTATTTTATTACAAAATAATTACGATAAAACATAATAATAATAATAATAATAATAATAATAATAATAATAATAATAATAATAACAATAATGATTTTACAATTAGCTACATATGAAAGTCAAGGGAACTATAATTATTAAAGAGGACAGAAAATATCTATTTATATTTAGGCTTAAGCTTATATTGTATTTAAAATTGTCAATATCTATTTTATTATAGCATAGCCTACTTATAATAAAACTTAATAATATAAAATGATTTTACATATGAACTATAGTTATTATCAAAATGAGGAGTAAAAAGAGTTAAGAACTTTGGCAAAGAGTACATTCCGTCGATGCTGCTGTCACCTACTGGTAAATTACTTGAAAAAGGCGTCAAATCAGATAGTTTTTTAATATCAGGCTTTTAAGTTACGAAAAGGAGGACATTTCTTGATTTTTAAAAATCCACCCGGATCCCGGACAAAGGCCTAAAAAGGAGGACATGTCCGGACAAAAGAGAACGTCTGGTCACCCTACTCACACCTATTATGCATCGCCATGGAATAAAAACTTAATACGCAAGTCTAAAAGAAAAAGAACTATAAATTAAATGCAATAAATTTATGACTAGATTATAAAGCCTTTGTATTTCTGAACCGACACATGCGACATGCGAGATGCGAGGCCCGCCTCGCACAAATCCGGACTACAGGAGAGATAGTGAGTGGTTTCTATAGTTGCTAGGTGTGCAGACCTCGCATCTCGCAGCTATAGAAACCACTCACTATCTCTCGTGTAGTCCGGATTTGTGCGAGGCGGGCCTCGCATCTCGCACGTTGCCTGCGTTGGTTCAGAAATACCAAGGCTTAAATGTAGGTTAGACTCTAACGTGTTGTCGATTCTGCTATACAGACGTGTGCAAATTATTAGAATCAGCACCACATTTTTTACATTTTCATAATTATCACAAAATAATTCTGTAGGACTCTATGCGACAGGATCAGTACAAAAAAGTCCTAGAAACACGAATTTTTCCACAAATGAGGGACTTGTTCCCTGATGGTGAATGTGTCTTCATGCAGGATGGAGCACCCTATCACAAAGCCAGATCAGTAACTAATTTTCTGGCTGAAAATAATGTAGACGTCCTTTCCTGGCCAGGTAACAGCCCAGACGCAAATCCAATTGAAAATCTTTGATCTATCGTAAAGAGAACACACAAAAAGACGACGATTACCACCAAGGTGGACCTCATAGAAGCACTTATCCAAATACGGCACAGGGATAAAGACATCAAGAAAATGTGAAAATCTCATGAACAGCATGCCAAACCGCATAAAATTGATGATAAAGAACAAAGGGTTTCATACTAAATATTAATTGTTGCAAACAGTGTGTAACACATGAGTTTTGTAGAATAAATGTTACTTGAATCATATATATATTGTCGTTTGAGTCTAATAATTTTCACACGTCTGTAATGTATGGACCATAGGATATAAGAACTTATTCAAATGAGATCTTTGTACGCGAGTCTAGCAGCGTTGAATGTTCGTGACTATCCCACCTAAATTCATACCGTTTCATACATGTCCACTCAAGAAATAAAAAGACACTTTTACACATATAAAAATATAACTACGTATCTTAATAGTAGACCGGACTTAGTCTATGACCTAGTGTTTTGGAATGCGCTCTTCAAACACTATAGTTTTAATCATCGCGCTTCGAGTTCCAAACTTCTCTTGCCAGTACTGAAGACCTTGTATAATTTTGTAAGCTAGTCTCAGAGTGAATACCGTACCTACACCATTTTGATACGAGAAAGCACAAAATTATTCCGTGCAGGATATTCCTCAACTTGCAATGCTTTGGTATGTGTTCAGTTTCAAAGTTGCTTCTAATCTACTGCGGGTGGTGATATTTAATCGTCCAACTACTGTACGTATGATGGAAAATTCGACACATTTCTATATTTAAAGTATCAGTGAATGAATTAAATGGCTCTTGCAGACGACGCCTCTTTCAATTTGACAAGTGAAAATGGCGATTGTCTTGAAACCGCCCGCATTGCGTTATCAGATCCAGAAGCGTCGCCAGAGCTCACAACACCCGCGTCCCTTGTTAATATCAAGGCGGAGGCCTTGTTTTATACGACTAAATGAAGAGGCTATCAAGAGAGCGTGCAGTAATTACAAGAAACAATTTCCCGAACTCGCCGAAAGGACTGGTTTCGATCTTCTATGAATTAATTTTCGCAAGTTTGTGGGCAGGAGAACTCATGCATTGAAGAGTTAAACATCTACGAGTAATTACTTATTTCTGAATACACATCAATGTATTGGATAATTTAACTATAATAGTCGAAACACAGTAGACATAACGGTTTTAATATTAACGAGTGTGCCACTATACCTCGATGGATAGCGCGTACGCGGTCCGTGGTTCGAATCTCGGCATGGTCAGAGATTTATCTCCCTTCGACGGGACTGAATGTATTGTGCCTCGTACTTGTCCTATGACTTCTCTGTGGTGATCTGAGCTATGATGACAAGTCAGAATCACCTGTCGTATGAAAGAGTTCAGTGTTGTTCCAAAGCAGGGATGCAAAACTGTGCTATAATTGTAGCAGACGTCACAAACCCTTCAACCCTCGCGTCATTATAGGGTAGGGGGAGAAGAGATATCGTCCTTGTTCCTGCAATAACTCCTATGTGCAAAATATACAATTTTTCAGTAGGAGGAAAAAACACATTAATTCATCCTATGGAAGCCGTACATAGGAGATTTTGAATTCTTATATTTTCGGAAGAAAGAAATACAATAACATATAGATTTTATTATTTGCTGTATCACTATTTAAGTTATTTAATAGAGCAAAAATCTGAAAATTGATAAATATGTCACATAGGAGTCATTGCAGGAATAACGACGATATGTATCCAGTGTGCTTGCCAAACGTCATAGAAACGTCATTGAAGGATCTGGCCTTGTGGACGGGGGAACAAACTCTTTCTCCATGCTTCCATCCCTCTCTTCTCCAGTTCTGCAAACCCTGTTCCAAAGGAAAACCAAAATATCTTGATGTAGTGCCTCAAGAACAAGAATACTAACGTACATGTTTATTAAAGTAGATAATTAGATTAGGTTAAGGTATCTAGGAGTGATTAGGGTATGCCAAGCAGATCTTGCAAAATTTAACGTTGTCAAATCACACAGGAGTAAGAAGTGCTTTATTTATAATACAAGTTGAAATTGTCTTCAAGAGTGGTTATTAATTCTGACTTAAATTTTGAACAGCGTTGTGTAAATTATTGTATTGTGGGTATTGTATTATGTAATGTGTGTATTATGTACTATTGTATTGTGGGTATTGTATTGTATTATGTATTGTGGGTCCCTATCACTACGGCATGGAGCGTCCTCAGGTTGCGAATAGAGGAGAAGGCCCCTATTCAATATATTGATAAGCAGTCGTGGACAGCCGATAAGGAGTGGTCCTCCATCTTGGGGGTTGGGCGAAGGGCTAACAACCCATCACCGTAAAAAACAGCTTGTTACGAATCTATACAATAAGTAAGTTGTGTGAAGTATAAGTTTTTTGCCAAATAGGCATATAAAACACATCTTTGAGTCTAGGAAATAGGTTATGTGGTCCCGTTGTTTCACGATTTTTCACCAATAGTGGGCTACATGCGCACTCTACGTCATGGAAGGAGGCCTTAACGTGTCTCTCATGCCTGGAAATAAAAAAAAAATGTATAAGACTCAAACACACTTCCGCCTTTTTCCCACGTAGGTGCCACGCGTTAGCTATATCCACGAGGTAACACAGGACACCTCGAAAACTCAATTTTAAAATGTCACTCTCGTCAGTTTGACGTACGCAGATCTGTTGCCATGGCAACTGACGTCCATCAGCGCAGGTTGCCTGATAAAGTTTTTTTAAATATTTGCACATTTTTAGATAAATGTGGATATTTTTCCACTGGTATTTGACCGCGATGATGAAAAGATTTCAGATTCTAGCAGAAGCATACGAGAGAACTGCAGTGTATGCTCCTGCTGCTGGCCGAGAGACAGATAATTCTTGTTCGTGTCTAAAGTTATGTGTAAGAAAGACGTCACGCCGATCTGTATAGTGCATTATCTCTGGACTTATGGTCTACGATTCGAACTTCTCCTCAATATGCAATGTAAATTTTGAGCCCGGATATTTAGGCATTTATAACAATTAAAACAGGCAGGCGAAAAAGGCAATAAAAACGTAAAAAAAAAAGGAGAACACATTTTGAAAAAGGCATTATAAATTTTAAACAGGTATAATATATTTTAGCAATAAATTTAAATTATATCAACATAACTCACATTTTTACTTCGTAGTTGACACAGATTTTGGCCGATGAAATACTTTTTTTTTTCGTGATTAACTGTCTTTTCACAAGCCTTACATAACAAAACTGTTCCATCAGTTGAAAACATGGGAGCACCAAATTCACTAACGTAAGCATGAAGTTTACTTTTCAATGGTTTACTGAATTTAGGCATTCTAGCTAACCCATCTTATACCTTCTGTCACCCGACAATAACTGACTGTTCCTCACTCATATTTCTTTCTCCTACAATAATAAACACGTGTTGCACAAAATTGTAACAGTAAGATTTGAAAATATAAATGTAAACAATTGAAAATGCTACGTGAAAACTTCTATGAAAAGTGGCTCAATATATTTAAAATTAAAAAGCTGACTGTTGGTATCGTGAAGACATGATACTATATTTTTTTTGATCATTATTCATATTACACCAATTGTATTAAAGCATGATTATTAGCAGATTAAGCACCGAAATAAATTAGTTTTATTTACTATTGTTACTAAAGTGTGTCATTGTTTCATATATTTAAATTTCATACACATTGCATTACAATTAATTAGAAAATTGCAAATAAACAAGAATTACTGCTTTAAAATGACAACAAAGGCATTTATTATTGAATTAGTAAGAAACACCTTAAAAGGGCAAAATAGGCAAAATAAAAATTGGCCTTATCACTTTGATTTACCACAAATCACATTTATATCTACGAAAATATTGATTTACTCCCATCCAGCAAAAAAGACATTTTGCCAAACATCCGGGCTCTATAATTGTACAAACATTAATTTCTTTTCGTCATAAGTGAAGTTATTTAATTTCAAATGGGTTAGGAGTCACAGTCTGTAATTCCAAAAATTCAAGCATATATTTAACATTCACAAGATCAATTGAAACAAAGGAGAAGGAAGGCTTTATGTAAAATTTCTGTTGTATAGGCCTAATACCGTCAATTACTTCTTCTGGCTCTTACGGTAGTGGCTAGAAACATTTTTGTTTTATAATTTTAATTTCTACTCACTAGCTATTAGTCCCGTCGCTCTAATTTTCGGCAGCCAATCGCGTTGCAGGTCGGCTACATTTAAACGTGTGCGTCTTGTGATTCGCTGAGGAAGATGTTATTCATTTCTTAAGGCACGACAAATATCTAATATAATCGCCCGCCATTTTGGCTCTTTCGTTGGCATTCGCAGAAAGCACACGAAGACGTTATTTGCTGAATTACAGTGCGCTTGATTTATTATCATAGGAGCTACGACATGATAATGTTTAACGGTGTGGCAAATAGATTCCTCGTCTGGTAGCTCGGCAACAAAAGACCAAAAATGGCGAACGATACTACCTACCTAGACTTTATAGAGCCTTCACTTCCTAAGACGTAAGCAAAGAGGAGGAGTCACGCCGGGAATAGCAGCATCGCGACTTTAGTTAAATAAATAAATAAAATTGAAATATTGAAATTATGACAAGGGATTAAAAAAATCCCTATAATTGCTGTAATATAACTGGAAAATGTTATTCATTTACGGCGTTCTGCCAAAGGGCAGGTATTTCACTGCAAACCCAGTATTCTTTCCTATTCTCTGCCTTCCTCATAGTTTATGTACCACCCTGTATATTGCAAATATGTGAGGAAATCTTTGTAGATGTGATCACATTTTGAAGAATCTTGTATGTCCCCTTTTTTTTAACATATATAATGCATTTTGAATCTTGCGTACACTATTTTTAACACTTGAATATAATTAATTGATTAACTAGCGGACTTACTCGTGTTAATTATGTAAGTTTGTGCGGCTTACAGCTGTTTCGGTGCTTCATCACACCATCCTCAAAGCCTACTAGATCTCGGCGTCATCTCGAACTTCTCTGCCTGTTATGTGGGTGCGTTTGATTGTTGAACGGTGTTGAAAAGTGGAGTCAAATAGTGTGTGTGTACTGAAATTGATCTGTGTGTTGAGAATTTGATCGGGGTGTGTTTTAGTGTATTTGTATATTTCGTATTGTTCTAGTGTGTTGAGTTTTTGGTTCTTGGGTTGTATGTGTAGGATTTCCATGTCCGCATTTATGTTATTGTATGTATGGTTAGCATTGGTTATGTGATCGGCTTATGTAGATGTGTATAGGACAGACAGGCAGATCATTCCAAACACGCTACAAAGAACACATTAAAGCAATGACCAGAGGACACAATACATCTAAAATAGTTATAGTAATTAAGTTAAAATGTTTAACTCAAAGCATTAACGTGAAGGTTCGTACGTGCTGGGTGTACTAGAGAAGTAAACTGTAACAGATAAGTGGATTAGGCCTGTAGTGATCGACAGAATTAAACAAAATCCTTTAAAGTAGTCCTTTATATAAAATAAAGTTCGAGAGACGGTGATCTAGGATTAGGCTGACGAAAAACCACAAACATGGCTTATTGAACGACGTGCAACGGACAACGCAGGGAATGTTTATTCATGGCATCATCGCAATCAGAAAGTGACTTGAAGACAATATCTGCAGGGCTTGCGGCCCGTCTTGTCAGTCGAGTGTGAACGGCTAAATTTAACGTTTTCATTTCTGTTGGCCACCCCCTCTCCCACCCTCTCACTGGGGGTGGATGGAAGATGGCTCAGATCGATTCCGCCCGCGCAGGCGCACGCGCCTTTACTAACTGCAACTCGGCTTTAAATTGACTTCTGCAAGGACCGTGGGAGACCCTCGGAGAATTAAAAGTAACAGCCGGCCCTCCCGCAGTGTGTTACTCGCTGCCCAATAGCAGCGGCCGTGGACTATTTTAAAATAGGTCTATAGTCCGCTTCGGGAATAGAATCCCAGATCTTCGAAATGGGAAGCCAGTGCAGTTCACAGACTGACAAAAGTTGAAATATATCAATTCCAATTTAATCTCCAAACCGACTTTCTATCATTACGCCAATCCCTTTGGTATCATTATCGTCGTCATCCACAAAGAGTAGGTGATAAAAATAATGAAGTAGGCCTACCGTTAATTTTTTGCTTGCCCTTCCAATATTTCTTCCTACTAATGTCGAAACAAAGTCATGTCATTCTTTTATCACATCCTTTTCCGCATGGTTATTATTTATTCTTTTCATTCATCTGTTAAATTCGTTTTATCATTGCGTCAATCCCTTTTGTATCATTATCGTCGTCATCCACAAAGAGTAGGTGATAAAATAATGAAGTACCGTTCATTTTTTGCTTGCCCTTCCAATATTTCTTCCTACTAATGTCGGAACAAAGTTATATCATTCTTTTATCACATCCTTCCCCGCTTGGTTATTATTTATTCCTTTCATCCATCTCTTAAATTCGTTGTCGTCTTCTTCTTCTATCAGGGTATTTAGGCCAGCAGTTGACCTCTTTCTCTCTCATGCCATCTTTTCTTCGGTCTGCCTATTCTTCTTTTGTCTCTCTCTCTCTCTCTCTCTCGGTAGTTGATTTGTTTAAGTAATCTTCAATTTCTCATTCTGCGAACATGTTCGATCCATATTGTTCTGTAATTACTGGTATGTCTCTTGATATAAAATGTCTGTTATTATTCGGTTGAGGAGCTCTTGTCATCCATTTTGGTTCCAAAAACATTGAAAGTTAGAATTTATAGAAGTTATATTACCGGTTGTTCTGTATAGTCTAATAGGAATGAAGTTACAGAAGAATGGAGAAAGTTACACAACGCAGAACTGCACGCATTGTATTCTTCACCTGCAATAATTAGGAACATTAAATCAATCCAGATGTTTGAGACAGGCAGGGCATGTAGCACGTATGGGCGAATCCAGAAAGGCATGTAGAGTGTTAACTGGAAGGCCAAAGGGAAAAAGGCCTTTGGGGAAGCCGACACATATATGGGAGGATAATATAAAAATAGATTTGAGGGAAGTGGGATATGATAGTAGAGACTGGATTAATCTTGCTAAGGGCTTATGTGAGGGCGGCAATGAACTTCCGGGTTCTCTAAAAGCCAAAAGTAAGTAAGAAATTATCGATATGGGTGCGATTTTCAATTGTTTTAGTTTTTCGGAACTCTCTTACTTATGCCATAATGTAAATCCGGCAGTTTTTCTCACAAAACGCATTTCTAAAGGTAGGATTCTTTGCAAATGTTTTGTTTTAGGGGCCATTTTTCACTTTCCATAATAAGGTTGGTTTTGCCAAAACATTTACAATCTTATTCTAGTACTTTTTTGCACATGTACATTTGAAAGTACCGTTTATAAATTCTGTAACTTTGATACGTTTTGATGTTTTTTCCAAAGCATTCATTTCAGCAATTTAAGAGAAAGTACATCCTAAATATTTGTAAATATTCACTTGTCCTAAAATTGTTATATTATTTATAATTTTGCTACGTACTGGGTAGTCACATTAAAATGTCATGATTTTTGTCCTGTCTGTAGATACTTTCATTTCAAATTTTATAATTACATCATTCTTAATTTTAATGGATTTCTATAAATCATCTGAGATTCAGCTATTTAAATCTGATCATGTGCGAAAAGTAATTTATTTAATTTATTAATTTTTATTCTATTTATTTGTATTCCATAACTAATGCTAGCCTTCCATTGTCATTGTTTTGTAATTTCATTAATATAAAAATTAAATGAAAATGAAGAAAGTGTGCATCCTGATCTGTGAAATTGAAATAAAAAAAATTCATTACTTATTCTTCAGCACTTTCCCCATCTAAAAGTGTATGTCTAACATACTTATAAAAGGAAACATGCTCATGCGTTCATGGTCCAGAACTCAAAGACATATTACAATAATATGGGTGCTACGGTCGTTTTGTAACCTTTTAAGATCGTATCTCCTTTAAATACTACGTCCTCTGAAGACCCATTGCGTCCCGCTCTTTATATTTTTAAGTCCTGCTTTGTTCGTCAGTAGCCTTTTCGATCTCAAAAGACGTTGTCTACAGGGACATCTGCAGTTTCAATGGGAAATTTGTTGTATTATCTGTATGTAAAGCGAGGAACATTTTTCCCCTAATATTTTCTTACGGTTCTTTTAGATGCCGAAACGTAAGACATGGAAACTTCGGTTATATTTCCCTGCAAAAGGAAGTCTTGGTAATCAATTTTATCGCTCGTAGATAGGCTTTGCTCTTGGCCAGATTTGAACCTGCTAACTTCACACCCAAATAACAAGCATGATAATTAAGAGGGAGATTTGCAGTCAGTGTAATTAGGAAGAAAACAATTTAATTATTGATATCTTTCGCTTACTCATAGCAGGCCCATTGTTAACAACTTACGTCATTGCAGCAGTGAAACGAAAGAATCCAGAGATGGAAATCGAATCTCCATGTTGCTTTGCGGGTGTATCAATTAGCTAAACGGGATCTAATGCACTGCGAAATGAAACGCCGGCGGCAATAATACACCCATTACGAATTAATCCCTTCCCCGACAAAAGTTAAGCAGGGCTAATTGCATTTGCAAAAATTCGTTAGCGTGTAATTTCACCAGGATTTCAACTTTAAATTAATACGCTACTAGGTTAAGTGTTGTGGCGTTTTTATTACCTGTCCTGTTTGCATGCATCACATTTGCACTCCGTGGATGAGGACCATAGCTGCACGAAGAATTCTTACAACAGTCGCTGCTCAAAATTACCAGCTAATGTAACAGTTTTCACCTACCCTGGTCAACATATAGTTGGTAGATTTGGTGAGTAACTGTCTTCAGAACATAGAAGGATTGATTTATTTATTTATTTATTTATTTATTTATTTATTTATTTATTTATTTATTTATGTCTATAGCATGAAAAAGTCCAAATTACAATAGACAGTACAAATATTTGCATAGAACATAAATAATAGGAGGAAGAAGAATAAAGTGCATAAGATTTGCTGATGATATGCCGTTGTTAGCAGAAGAGGACATGATAGCAAGGAATATGCTACTGAAGTTAAATGACAGCGGTGAGTAGTATGGAATGAAGACAAACGCAAATAAAACGAAGGCCATGGTCATAGGAAGAAAAACAAAGAAGGTAAACTTGCGAATTTTAAATGAGACAGTACAGAAAGTGGTAACGTTCAAATACTTGGCCTGTACTGTAAGCAGTAACATGATTTGCCAGAAACTCGAGGACGTTAGCAACTGCCAAGGAAGCTTTTAATACAAAAAGGAGTATCTTCTGCGGACCTCTAGAAAATAATTAAGGAAGAAATTAGTGAAGTTCTTTGTGTGGAGTGTGACATTGTATGGGATAGAAAAACATGGAGATTACGACGAAGTGAATAGAAGCATTTGAAATGTGGATATGAAGAAGAATGGAACATGTGAAATGGACAGAGAGAATACAAAATGAAACTATGTTTGAAAGAGTGGGTAAAGAAAGAATGATACTGAAACTGATCAGGAAGACGAAAAGGAATTGGTTGGGTCACTATCTCAGAGGAAACTGCCTACTGAAGGATGCACTGGAAGGAATGGTGAACGGGAGAAGAGTTCCGGACAAAAGAAGATATCAGATGATAGATTATATGGATCATAAACGGAGACAAAGAGAAAGGCAGAAAATAGGAAAAATTGGAGAATGCTGAGTTTGCAGTGAAAGACCTGCCCTTGGACAGAAAACTAGGAATGAATAACAAGAGTTTCTATTTATATTTTATAACAATGTTCGTTTGAGATTATTACAGTAGATATTTTACTTGAGTCGTTCTCGGGTTTTGTACATGTCTGAAGTTGCCTCTGATTCCCTTCTTCCATTCAACTGTATCTCTCCAGAGATCTTCGTCCAGCGATGTCTTGATCGGATTGCCTGGATCATTGGTCCACGCCATATAATACGAAGTCATCCACGTTCACTTCTTCCTCATGGAGACGTATTCCTTTCGTAATTCTTTCCTCTGGCACCATTTTGATGCCTATATATTATATCGTTGCAAGGATATAATATCTAATCTTTCTATAGCTACCTCAATACCCTCATGCTTTGACGTCCATCAATTTCTGTGACATGTAGCAGTTGTTTTCGCTTGGAAATACTTTTTTCTTTACTTCAATAATTTAAAATTCTTTTCACAATAGGTATAAGGATAACTGAAAATATAAATCCCATTATTTTAGATTAATCGTAAACTGCTTTAAAGAGCTCTAAGAACAATAAAGCACCCGGAAGCAATAATATTAATTTCGAGCTTATAAAATATGCACCTCAATTCCTAATACAGTAAAATCCCTCGTAAACGGCATCCAGATAACCGGCAATACCAAAACAACGGTACTTTCGGCTAGACCAAAAAAAAAAAAAGTTTAAATATGCCACATTGCCACAGTCTGAGCCGTCAGTTTTGCCACATTAGGAAGTTTGCACGAACTTTCATTTTCAATGAATATTCTAACCTAAAATCAGTGTATTATTTGTGTTGTGTGATGATGTGTTTTAATAAAGAAAATCCACACAGTTTTTATGTTTATTTAGTTATGTTCCGGCCGTCAGTGTTGCCACATTAGGACGATCGCACGGCTTTTCAATTTCAGTGAATATATATATATATATTAGGAGCTTATTTTACGATGCTTCATCAACATCTTAGGTTATTTAGCGTCTGAATGAGATGAAGGTGATAATGCCGGTGAAATGAGTCCGGGGTCCAGCACCGAAAGTTACCTACCATTTGCTCAAATTAGGTTGAGGGAAAACCCCGGAAAAAACTCAACCAGGTAACTCGCCCCGACCGGGAACCGAATCCGGGTCACCTGGTTTCGCGGCCAGACGCGCTAACCGTTACTCTACACGTGTGGGTAGTGACTATTCTAACCTAAAATTAATGTATTAGTTATGTTGTGTGATGGGTGTTTTAATAAAGAAAATACACGCAGTTTTCATGTTTATTTAGTTATGCTCGGGCCGTCAGTGTTGCCACATTAGGAAGATCGCACGAACCTTCATTTTCAGTGAATATTCAAACCTAGAATTTGTATGTTATGTGATGTGTTTTAATAAAGAAAATCAACGCAGTTTTTATGTTTATTCAGTTATGTTGCCTGCTGTTTCAACATGCCTGCTGTTTCAACATTTGGCACCATGAAATATTATTTTTTTTTGTATTCACCAGTATTTATTCAATTATCTGGAAAAATCTCATATCCGGAACTAGCCTAATCCCTTTGGTGCCGGTTAAGAGGAATTCTACTGTATTACGATATTGGAATTAGTAAATATATTATGTTGGTGAAATTGGGGATATATCTGAAGACTGGAAACTTGCGAAAATATATCCAATCTATAGAAAAGGAGAGAGGCAAGTATTCATTAATTATAACTGATATTTCACACAGAATAAATACGACTGGAACTGAAGCATGAGCTCTAAATGGTATTCTTTAGAGTATCATCATCAACCCAACCTGGATTAAGCCCAAATAGAATTGTTACGTTCACATGAAGGATTACACTGTTCAATCCAACGTTTTCTAGGCCTACCAATAGTCCTTCTTCCTCTTGGAGTATAAACTAGGACTTATTGTGAAATACGGGAGTCATCCAGCCAATTGGTTCTGTGTTGAGCTATTTTGTGCTGTAAGTTGAATATTTTCAGTTCCTTTCTAATGTCTTCGTTATGTCGTCCATATCGACAGGAAAACTAGTAAAGAATAATTTACCCCTCTGGCGTATTTCAATACTGTGGACAATTTTCGTGGTAAATTTAATTAACTCTAAATTCAAGTCATTGTACGCTGCGAGCTGGCAACACAGCGCCAGGGACAACACCTCATCTAGCGAGACATACCGAGTTACCGAGTTCGTTGACCTCTTACATCTGTATCACGAGAAGCGTGTGTTAGCGGCGATGTTGTCGGACTGCTGAAACTTCGAATTTAATTTTCTAATTAACCGTGCATTTAATCACAAAACGTAATAACAGTCTGTATAGCTCATGTGATGAATTGTTTATGATTATAAATTGAATTAATCTACTTGATATTAATTGTACAAATTTGTATAGCTTAATGAAAGTATGCTTGTAAATTGAATTATCTGCTTACTTTGTATTGTATATGTTTGTATAGTTTTGGCTTTAAATTGAATAGTAATCTGTATAGCTCTATTGATGAATTGTTTATGTTAGTAATTTGAAGTAATCTCCATGATATGTATTATCAATTTCTGTATATCACAACTGATTGAATTATTTATGCATTGAAGTGAATTAACTTACTTGTTTTGTATTACACATGTAGCTCAACTGATGAATCATCGTTTGCGTTTGTAAATTTAATAATCTGATTGGTTATGTACTGTATATTTTTAGTAGAGCCATCGATGTAGCTCAGTCGGCACACTCGCTGGGCTGCTGGTCCGTCGCTGCGCTCGGGCTTGAGTTGGATCCCTCTTTGCTCTCATTGAATGGTTTCTTCCGAGGTTTTCCCCTACCGTGAGACTGAAGCCGATGATCTATGGCGAGTCCTCGGCCTCACTTCATTTCATCTCTTTGGTCTGATTACCTGGTTAGGTTTTTCCGAGGTTTTCCCCAACCAAATGGCAAATGCCGGGTAGTCTTTTGGCGAATCCTCGGGCCTCATCTCATCTCACTACATCAAGCCAAAATATTAAAAAAAAAAATTGTAGAAAATCGTAAAAAAAATTGTAGAAAATTACAAAATTGTAAAACTGTAAAAATTGCAAAATAATTGTAAAAATTTGTAAAAATTGTAATTGTGATATTGTAAAATTTTAACTTGTTCCACATCTTAATGCTCCATTGCTCATGTAAGATCTATGGAATATAATAAATTAAATGAAATACAAAAATTAAATAATATAGGTTTTCCATTCATTTCAGTGTACCCTATCGTCACTTTCAATCTGCAAGACTATTTTACTTCTTACTTACTCACTTACTTACTGGATTTTTAAGGAACTCAGTGGTTCATTGCCGCCCTCACATAAGCCCGCCATTGGTCCGTATCCTGAGCAAGATTAATCCAGTCTCTATCATCATATTTCACCTCCCTCAAATCCATTTTAATATTATCCTCCCATCTACGTCTCGGCCTCCCCAAAAGTCTTTTTTCCCTCTGGTCTCCCAACTAACATTCTATATGCATTTCTGGATTCGCCCATACGTGCTACATGTCTTGCCCATCTCAAACGTCTAGATTTAATGTTCCTAATTATGTCAGGTGAAGAATACAACGCGTGCAGTTCTGCGTTGTGTAACTTTCTCCATTCTCCTATAACTTCATCCCTCTTAGCCCCAAATACTTAAGCACCTTTTTCTCAAACACCCTTAACCTATGTTCCTCTCTCAAAGTGAGAGTCCAAGTTTCACAACCATATAGAACAAGAGGTAGTATAACTGTTTTTTAAATTCTAACTTTCATATTTTTTTACAGCAGACTGGATGATAAAAGCTTCTCAACCGAATAATACCAGGCATTTCCCATATTTATTCGGTGTTTAATTTGCTCCCGAGTATCATTTACATTTGTTACTGTTGCTCCCAGGTAATTGAATTTTTCTACCTCTTCAAAAGATAAATTTCCAATTTTTATATTTCGAGAAATTAGGTTATTTTACGACGCTGTATCAACATCTCAGGTTATTTAGCATCTGAATGAAATGAAGGTGATAATGCCGGTGAAATGAATCCGGGGTCCAGTACCGAAAGTTACCCAGCATTTGCTCGTATAGGCTTGAGGGAAAACCCCGGAAAAAACCTCAACCAGGTAACTTGTCCCGACCGGGATTCGAACCCGGACCACCTGGTTTCGCGGCCAGATGCGCTAACCGTTACTCCACAGGTGTGGACTTATATTTTGATTTCGTACAATATTCTGGTCACGAGACATAATCATATTATACTTTGTCTTTTCGGGATTTACTTCCAAACCTATCTCTTTACTTGCTTCTAGTAAAAGTCCCGTGTTTTCCCTAATCATTCACTTCTGCCGTGTATAAAGGACGGAGAGTCACTTGTGAGAATGAAACATGATCCCGGCCAGTAAGATAAACTCTCGTGGTGAGGTGAAAATTTGACAGGGGAAACAGGAGTGCTTCGAAGAACCTTTGGACAGAGGGTAAAATATGGACTCACTGGAGTTTGAATTCCATCTTCCGCATGAAAAGACGCCTGCTCTGTGCCTTCATTTAGAACTCGCCCTTCACCTTCGTGTTAAATAGCTTGTTCGCAAATAACTAGTCTGCACATTTGAGGGCGGCTAAAGCCCGGGGATCAGAGCGGATTACGCCCGCTTAATACACACAACTTGCTGCTGCACTATTAATAAAAACTGTCCAGCATGAGGAGCGTCGTGTGAAAGAATGAGTCAGTAGGCAAATGCGTGGGGTAATCCATCATAGCCTGTCCATCTGCAGGATACCATAAAGTTCATAGGAGGCACACTCAAAGTGCACAAAATCTTAAGTATTGCATAATGTTAACTTCGGTTTTGCTTTGGAAAAGAAAATCGTTACATCTGATTCGTATAATATTTTCATATAAAGAACCATTTTTTTTTACTAAATGATTAGTCATTTAGACTACAATATTTAATGGACATCATTCTCGCGACTGTTGATTCGTGGATACTGAATAATCGAAAAAAAAAATCAAATAGTTAAAAAGAAAATCGCCGTACACGGGTAGACTGAAAGAATATGTTTACGGGTGTGATTGTTTGGTATTAATGATATACGGGAAGTGTATTAAAATAGTACATTATGAAACGAGCCTATAGTGGTAGTAATTAAGACGCGAGGATGTTTATGAAACGAGCGCAAGCGAGTTTTTCATAATTTTCATACGAGCGTCTTAATTACCATTATAGGCAAGTTTCATATGACTTTTTATGCTCGACCATATTTCTAACTTAAAATTATTCATAAGTATTCATGTTATTGTTATGTGAGTGAGGGCAATAGCCTACATCATAAATTCACTCGAATTTTACGTTTTTCTCAAAAAAGGACTACACATCACTGCCCTTCACAAGTAAACGATAGTACAAAACACGCCATTTTTACTCAATAGTTACGGCTCGTTCCGTCAGGGTGACATACGATCGAATCATTGCTGTCTGTAGCCCTAGATCATATATATATATATATATATATATATATATATATATATATATAAAACAGATAGCTCATCCCTATGTTAAAATCGGCAGCACTTTGAAAAGAACAACCGCCAGGATCGTCACCAGTCTGCCGTAAACGAACACGAGATAGCAGTACAGTCGCTAATTCAATTCAAATGGGAGTTACGACGTGACTCGTTATGTAACAACTAGATGGCAGCATAGTAAACCTGACAAAAGTTGTTACCGTCGAAGCCTATAAGGCCGAACAATCTGGGTATATATGATCTAGGCTGTAGCGCAACATTCAAACTAACTATCTGCCAACTTTGAACGTCCTAATCAAAATTGTATTCCGTAAAATAATTGTGCGTTACTTTCTGATCCTCCCTACTACAATGGCGGCAAATCTGTTACAGCTGACATGTGATATTAGCACTGTTATAAGCGTACTAGTAGAGGATCCAATCACTGTTGTCATCTAGCAGATAAGCATTTATACTTTTAGCACAAGAAGGGGTGGACCTTGTTAAGAGCTGGGCCTTGTTTGATACATCTACCTTATTGTTCCATAATGTCTTGTATTTAATCGCTCTTGAAAATCAATTGGGAATTAGCTGCTGATTTGCGCAGCACAAAATGCTGTAATACAAGTGCTATTATTTATTCAGCGAGTTTCCCTCCGAAGCAAATTTCGTGTAGTTAGTTAAATTGTAATCACAAGATATTAAAACTTTCCAAAATAACTGCAGCTATACAAGCGAAAAGGAAATGCGAATAGGCCGTAACAATTCGCGGAGATTTCTGCAACGATAGTAATTTCACAAAGTGGACACTGTGGCGCTGTGAGCGCTTTCATTTGCATCCCTTCGGCCGTCTCTGTTGAAAGAGGCGGGCTGGCTGCCTCCCCCCTCCCCCGGATTAATGTGGAAGCTCGGTGTCAATAGACGACGCACCGCTCCTCCAGCCGGCACCATCAATCATTGGGAGGGGGCTCCTAGATACTAGAAAACAAGTGTGAGTTGAGAGTTTTTACACTTGCTCTCATTTCCATCCTGTGCAGAAAACAACTGCAAGTTCCCGGCCAAAACTCACAATCTCTCAGATCTGGCATGCAACAGACTCATCGTTACATGTTGATAACTGAACAAACCGAAGCTTACGAATAAGAGTTGTAGTCGTGTTTAGATACAATTTACTCGACGTTAACGTACTTATAGTATCCGCGTTTAATTAACACCCAGTCGGTATCAAAGACGACATTTTTTTTTGAAGTGGTAAGATAAAGAGTTTGCTATTGATTAAGCCTTGTCAGATGCCGCTCCAATCACAAGAAGCGGTAACATATTTCTACAAATGATGCGTTAGCTTTTTTAATTGACGTCTCGACAACAACTCCACGTGGAGTAAACATCAACATTGTCATATCTCGAGTTGATTCATAACACCAAAAAAAAGTTTGTAATTTTAATTTCAATTTTAATTAAACGTCATCTTATAGCTTAAAATGTGGATGGTGGTGGTAGAAATCAATGCATTTATGCCGGTATAAAAATAATTGTAACTAGGGATAATATTTACAACGAAAATGTGACAACACCGCTTCACATTAAAAGTATCGATGCGTGAAAAAAATATTATATCGAACAGAAAACCTGCCGCTAGAATACTAATTCAACGATTTTACTATAGGCTACTACTTACAAGTTTCATCGTCAAGGTCATATCGCTGTACAGGAGGAATTCGGCCCATGGGAACGTTACACTCTGATTATTTTAATTTAAGTTTGTTAAATATGCTCAGAAACAAATATTCAGCAAAATTTGAATCAGCCACATTGCTTTTCTTCTGGTTAAGTGTTTGTTGTAAATACACTTCGAATGATTCATTTCGTTGGGCCTGTATCTCGCAAAACAACAACTATACTTCGTTCCATAATGTCTGACAGGAGAAGTAAACATTACCAGCAGAGGAAGAGAAGTAAAATTTC
Organism: Periplaneta americana; assembly: GCF_040183065.1. NCBI lineage: Eukaryota > Metazoa > Arthropoda > Insecta > Blattodea > Blattidae > Periplaneta > Periplaneta americana. The sequence continues at coordinate 127,601,804 of NC_091127.1, forward strand.
CATTCAACCAATGGGAGAGGTCTCATACCATGTTTGTGTTGTAGTTGGGCGGGCGTAGAACTCTTAAAACCGCTTAACTTCAAGAGAAGCGTGGAATGTTTACATCTCCTTCAGAAATTATGGAACTAAGAATAGACATAGTAGGAGAAAGCCGAAAATCCATCACATAGAAGAAAACGTAAAACATTCGGACCTTAAGAAAAGGACTTATTTATTGTCAGTTAATAAGTTATTTGATAACACTATTCGGAGTATTAATTCTGAATTGTTTGGTCAGAACATAACTCTAAAAGTGACCTTTTTTTTTAGCTGAAAGAGCAGCTCTTTCGTTTGGTATAACCGTGATATCTCCATCTAATCTTATGTTAATTTCATTCACATTTGTATGTAAACTAGAACTATGATTTGATAAGAAAAGTGAAGATAAAAATGCTTGTATTTTGGAGTTATCATGTTTTGACCAAACACCACAGAATATTCATCTGAATTTGCGGCAAACTGCAAAGAAAAGTCGAAATAAACATTGGGCTTAGTAAACAGCAAAATGCAAGCTTTTAGTCATAAAAGAGATAAGGAAATTTTATAAATAAAAAAAATGGAATCAGTCGTAGACAAAATCGTGAAATACCAAAGTTGGAATGAAGACGGAAAAACGAGAGAGCCCTAAGAAAAATGACCACAACTTGACTGTGTCTATCACAAATACAAGCCCACCATCGTCGGTGTTTGAACTCGAGACCGCGGTTGTTGTAAGCCACTGTTATGCCGACAAAACTATCAAGGTGTATGTCTAATGTTCATTTTAGTCTACAGTAGAAAAAAACGGTTCTTAAAGTATGGGAGCGGACGGAAGTTATAAAGTAGTTTGTGACTCGAAATGTCGTTGAACTCTGCATATGCAAGGATGGCAAAGTTTCATACTACAGAGAAAGCATGAAAATAGGATTTTCTTAGAATAATTAACGTTGAGGTCGGAGTCGTTACTGAGTGCCCTGCCAGTCATCGTGAAAGACGACTGTACTTCAATCCATAGTCTGACAGGAGATGTAAATATTGCCGGCAGAGAAGGACGGAAGTATTATTGCTATTGAACCACTGACAAAGGACTCATTCCACGCTAATCTTGAAGTCGGGCGGAGGTAAAACGCTTCAAACTGCCCAACTAGAGTGCTGAAGAACAGCGCTTAGAACCGGTTTATATTCGACCGGTCGGCCGGCAAGGTTGAACATCCGACCGAATATCCGATTTTCAAGCGTTTGCGCCTATATTTTGCAGGGTATACAGAACACCAGGCGCACTTCACCATACAAGAGCTGTGATGACGTTTTCTGACTACACAAATAGAGTAACAGTTGAAGGAAATTTACTTTTCCTAATTAAAAAAAGTGTTAGCTTGAAATAAGCCTATAAATGATTGGAAACTTTGGTACATTTATCTTCATTACTAATATATAAATCAACTAATGGACACCGGTAACAACAAAGGAAATAAACGTAATGCAAAGATAAAATCTAACATGTAAATAAATGCAAGAATAAAATAAATTACTTACTTACAAAATAGAAGAGCAAATAAGTACACACTTACTATTGCAACGTTCATACTTTAAACTCAAAATTCATATATTGTTTGTAAAGGAGTAATTATTAATATAACCTGTGCCTTATAATTATTCTAAGTGGATGTATTATTATTTCATTAATATATCATTTTAAGGATATACAAAATTATTAACAAAAATAAAAACACTCTCAAGCTATAATGATTGTAGTTTCATGATATGTTGCTTCTGACGATACTTAAGTGCAATACATGAATGAATGAATGAATGAATGAATGAATTAATTAATTAATGAATTAATTAATGGGGAGCGAAGGGGAAATATCAATTGAAAGGTACACGATGATAATCGCGTCCTTGCAACAATTCCTGAAAATCCTGGATGGCTCAATGTCGTCTGTCTTTCACTCGGACATTCGTTAAACCAAACTCTGGATCACTCCGTGAGACGGAAGAGCTTTGCATACTGTCTATAGTGCTAGGCGTTCTGTAGCAATATATCATTTCTATTTTTCACAACCGGTTGTGCTCGACTCTTAGCCAAACTTCCAGATAAGCGTAGAACGAGACTTCTGCCATTGGTTCCATATCAATTATACTTCTCTCCTCCTCTGTCGGCAACATTTACGCCGCCTGTCAGACATTATGGAACGAAGTATAGGAGTATCGTTACATTAATCTGTTTGAGTGTCCATTTATCTGAAAGCAAGGAAAAGAATTCAATTTTTCCATCTTGCGAAGATCGGTAAGCAATTTCTCATGTATTTTATATGCGTGTTTCATCATTATCATCAGCCAAAAATGGCTTAATCCTAATAGAATTGTTCCGTTCTCATGAAGACTTTAATCTCTCTTTAATCCAATGTTTTCTAGGTCTATCAATAAATCTTCCTCTTGACCTATAAGTTAAGACTTTTGTGAAACTGGTTTTTGTTGATCTATTTTGTCCTATAATTTAAATATTTTCCGTTCCTGACTAATAACTTCGCTTTTCTTTTTGTCCAATTTTGTGTAGTCCACAAAACATCCTAAAAATTTCCGCAGCTTCGATTCTTGAGTCTTGTTTTATTGTTAATGTCCGACATTCAAGAACCATATTATATGAATAACAGAACCGCCATTTCCTTATAAAATTTCAGTTGTTATTCTTTTCTTATTTTATTTAACCCTTTGTAGTATAGTGGTTGTTCAGAAGAACCACCTTTTTCTTTCTTTCCAAATTTTATAGCACAGATATTCCACCAAGGAAACACCTCTTGAATATACATAGAGGTGCCATCTATGTTTTGAAATTGTGTGCAGAGTTAAAATGTTGAAAAAAATTGATCGAAGCTTTGTTATGATCCATGAACTGAAAAAACATAAACAATTAATTTGTGCTGCAAAGGCTTAAATTCCTTATAATTTGACGTAGTTAAGCAAAAGGAATCTAATCCTCAGAGAGTAAAAACTGAGATATTTAAGTTCAGAGTTTTCCTTTTATTATAAAATATATAAAAATTTTTAAGTAATTTTGTTCTATAGCCGTACCATGAGATCGGTTGTGTCATTTTTGGATAATGAATAATGATCCTTCCCCAGCTTTCTGGTATCATTACCAAAAAAAAAAAAAAAGACAATTTTATGGATGGTTCCCTTTTGTATAACTGCATCCAATTTTTCTAGGTAGGGCCTATATACCTAAATTTATTTATTTTATTGTTAAAATATTTATCATTATTATAAATAAATAGGCCTATATGGTATCCTCGATGATAGTTAAAACTCCTATGTGAAATATTTATCGATTTTCAGATTTTTGCTCTATTAAATAACTTAAATAGTGATACAGCATATAATATAATCTCCTATATGTAACTATATTTGTTTCTTTCGAAAATATAAGAATTCACGAACTCCTATGCACTACTGCCATAGAAAAATAAACGTGTTTTTCCTTCCTACTCAACAATTTTATATTTTGCACATAGGAGTTATTGCAGGAACAATGACGTTATGTGTATCTAATTTTAGAATATCAACTCATTCGCTCTTTACCAACTGAATAATTTACATTCGTATTAAAGGCTTTCTGTAAAATAAGGAACAAGTAACACGACATGGATTTCATGTTCAATTTTCACATAATGACGGTCATGAAATTGAATAAAAAGTTGTTCAAACGATTGGGAAATTACGTCTCATGAAAACGAGTACTGAGAGCAAAAAAAATATATCGAAACGAATTGTGATTCCATGGAATTCATATAATTACATTGGAATAATAATGGCCGCCGCACTCCATAAAATGCTCTCAGCAATCTGAAAAGCGGCGCAAACACTGCCACACGCTGCACGACCTTTGAAGAGCTTGTACCCGAAACAAAACAACGTTCTAAGTGGCAATGCATGATTTAGTACCCCAGTGTTAACAATTTAATAGTGCCACTCCATTAAAATTCTATTACCGCCACATTTGAGGTCAATTTTACATTTTTTGTTTGTTTATGTGACTCGGTGTTTTGTGCGTATGACCTAAAGGAGAACATTTCTATGAAATTATTAAAAATGTGTTAAATTTTTCTGTTAACAGTTGTAATAATAATATTATTATTATCGGCGACAAAATTATTATGTAGCAGGGTGCTGACACATGACTTCATATAGGTTTAGAGGACTGGCATAAGTTGAAATAAACAATGCAAATTAAATGACGAAAATTTTCCATTATATTTCGCTTTAGCACAAGTTGAAGTACAGATATCTGTAGTTTCAAAACTAGCTCATTCAGGTTCGATTCCTCTTCAAGAACTGAAAATACTCTCTCCCTAAGGAGACTCAATACATACTTCTTATATTATATTTGTCGTTTGTAGTCTTAATCCATAACCTCCTGCCATGTTGACCACATTGCCAAGGAGTTCCATTAGTTTCGGATATCTGATTCGGTTAATTATTCTTATAAGACCGAGAAAACTAGGCAGAACATTTCTATCTTTGAAAGCTGAAATTAATGCTGTTGCTGCTGATGATGATGTTCAGGGACCGGAACTTTGGCAGAATGGCTTTTTAAATGTGTTAAATCTATCTTCATTTTGAAAGTAAATCTGTACGAATTATACCTTTGTGATTGAAACGTTACAGTTTTATGTTGCCCTTTTCTGCCTTTTTTAAATATAAATGCCTAATTTACAAAAATAAATGCTTTTTTGCCTTTATTTGATTATTTATCTATTTTATTATTAAAATTGCCTACAGTTATATTTTAATTTATTTCTATAACCGCTACAATTAAAGTGACTTCACCGAATGTATATTACTGTCTTGCAGTCAGTTCATATTCTCTTTGCAACAATGAGTGCTGCCGTGCAAAAATGTATAACGGTAAGCGTTTTAATTATCGCTTGTGTTTACTTGACAAGGCAATAATGAGTGCGGGTCTAACGTTATTTTTCTTTCAGTTTTCATTGCGACGTTGTTGTAGCTAGCTAAATATTTCATATCGCAACATATCAATACAACCTAACAAAAATGCATTTTTTTCTTTTATAATGAATGTGTGTTAAATACAGTCTCAATTCAACAAATATTATGTATTGGCAATACCGCACCTTTACCAGAATCCAGCGAACCTTTAATGTTAATTATTTGGAAAGTAATATTCATACTGAGTTAATACTCCAATAACAAAATAATTGTATTTTCCAAAATTTCCATTAATCTCCGTCAAGAGTACAAATAAATCTCCAACAATCTCCGCCGATACCAATATTAAAAAACACAAATGATAAAATTAATCTTCATAAATACCTGCCCCTGGACATGACATTAGCGCTGCGATCGGAAAATCAACAATATCACATAGACTAGTCGGAGGCCTGTTGCTATGGTAACAACGGTTGAGTTGCCAAAGTTACAGTTCCCACGTGGTGAGTGCTTAATAGATTTCTTGGCGCCATTTGTTGTGCACACAAGGTCAGCTATTAATATGTTTCGTGTTTCATTCTCTGTCGATTTTTATATTCTTTTATACTTTCGCGTCAAATGTTAATAATAGTGAATGTTTTAATGTCAGCCGTTAGCTTTATAGCTCGCATCAGCTGATCGCGTGGTCGCCCATATTTGCAACATAGCGCTGTAGTTCAAAGTAGAGATGGGAACGATATATCGATTTTTTACGAAATACCGACATTTTCGTTTCGATATACCGATATCGAAATTTTGATTCAACATATCGTATAATATATCGGTTTTCTCATAAATGTATCGATTTTTTTGTGGAATTATTATCATTATCAACAACAACAAAATCCACACTAGACAACTCCGATAGTTCCCGAGAGATGGCGCTACTGAAGGTGGATAGTTACATAATTGTGCAATCTCACTCAATACCTTGTTCTAATTGGCTGGACTGGAATTCGAAATCAAACTGTTTAATATGCAGCACCAAATTCAAAATGTAGCGTGTGCGAACGTGAGACAGACGGGAGGTTTACTACTGTTTTAATATAGTTATTAATGTTCTCCAAGGCAGGAGAGCAACTCCCACCCTGAAAGGGAACCGTCTGACCTCAAAACGGGTATCAAAACTTTTATTTCTATATTCTGAAATGGAAAGAGAAACAAGGATTTAATACCGATGTGACATTTGTTTACGTCTATGATTTATATGCACAACCTAGTGCTGACATTCTGTTTTCTTATTATATCTTTTAGTACATAAAAATTCTATTCCTATAATCATCACCATTGATATTGGAATGTTGGAGTGTAACAATAACTTGCAATGAGAATTTACTATACAAGGATTGTATCAAATCAACTGTGAAGTTTGTTAAAACTTGTAATATTCTAAGTACGGTTTACTTACATTTAAAAATAATTGCAAATTATGTTTACTTACATTTAAAAATGATTACGTCGTTGGGTAGAAAAGAGCATTATATCTTATTATGTCCTGGATTGAATCCTATATATAACATTAGAATAACTGAATCGTGTTCCAATATCAAATACTCAACCATGTAAAGTTCACTTAATTCTTTCCAACTATCTCATTTAAGCTCCCTTGCCTCCACCATAATTTTGATTTAGGTTAGGTCCTGCATCATACGGTATTGAAAATGTATTGTTTATTGTTACAATTTTAAATTTATGCTTTTGATTGTTATGATGTTAATTTCAATGGAAAAAAGAAATATTAAAATTTAAGTAATTTTATTGTAATACAGTAAATGTACGCCTGAAAATGAAATTTGCTTACGGAATAGCGATATATCGAAAATCGCTCTATATATCGATATATTTTCTGCGATGTATATTGTTTATCGAAATTAGATTTGCAATATATTGCAATATCATTATATCGGTATTTAATTTATTTCCTCCATCACTAGTTCAAAGTATGGCCGCTTTACTGTCAAGTCCCATCTTTCGAAAAAAACAGGTATAGCTTTAATTTGAAGACAACAATGCCAATGATCTCACAACTGACAAATCTATCGTTCTTTATGCCAGAACTTATTATCTAGTGGAAAACACGATATACCACAGAAGATGATCAAAACCAGTGTTGAATAGTTGCTGTGTATGAATCGTGATACTGGTGGTAAAGTGGACATTATACGTGAGGAATATTACACACGCTTGTGGTTCGCTCGAGAGCTGTAACATCAGCTGTGCTGCAACTTGGGAAGCCCTGGTGCTTATTTCCCACAGGCAAAATGAAAGACTTCCTCACTGCCAACGTCGGGCCTCCTGCAGTTGTTTTATTCATGCAAATGAGACAAAAGGGGGCAGAGGAAATGCCGGGGCTCCGATAGCAGGGCTGTCCAAACTCTGCAGCTGGAACCACGAGTATTTTTTAGGGTTTCAACCAGTTAGGTGAGATGAACAATATGTCTCAGCGAATTTGAGGCCCGGCGGTCGATTCTCTGACGTGTTCGCTGAATAAATTGCACCTCCCCGATTAAAATACTGACGTATGTCGAAAATCACAGGTTTCTGTATTAAGTAAATTGCTACAGTGTTTTAGTAATTCTGGATATGAGATTCTAATAAGAAAATAGTGAATTATGTAAGGTTTTGGAAGGCCTTTCTGTTTATTAAATTGTTATTACCACAGTATTTTACTATAAAAAAGCATGTTTTAGCTTACAATATTTTGGTGTATGTAACTCATACTCACAATTTTCGAGTTACGACACTATTTTACCAGGAGTGTGCTAAACTGATGATGATATTTCGTTGGTGTTCGAATAGAGGGTGTTTTCATTTTTTCTGCAAATGGAGTTTTGTTTCGCAGAGGAATATACAAGTTAAATTGTACAAGTGGGTATGCAAAAAACAAAAGAATACTAGTATTTTTTAGTTGGTTATTTAATGACTCTGTATCAACTACTATTTTATTTAGCGTCGCTGAGATTGGTGATAGCGAGAGAGTATTTGGCGAGATGAGGCCGAGGATTCGCCATAGATTACCTGGCACTCACCTTACAATTGGGAAAAACCTCGGAAAAAAACCCAACCAGGTAATCAGCCCAAGCGGGGATCGAGCGCAACTTCAGACCGGCAGGCAGGCGCCTTAACCGACTGAGCCACGCCGGTGGCTTACTAGTATTAGTTGTGTTTCATTTGTGTAGAAAATTATTTGCAATAAGAGTCCGATATTTAATTTTCATTTAACTCAAAACTCATGTTTATGACTTATCTCCCTTTACCGGAAGACCATCGATTTATAACGAAATACCAAATATCGACGGCTAAGAAGTGATACCCCGTATCAACAAAAAATGGTCATTTAGTTTAACTACATTATTATTATTATTATTATTATTATTATTATTATTATTATTATGTTTACAAAATTCGACAATAAAATTAGTGCGTAGAATTTAGAGTTTCTTTCCCAATCTTGCCAAACATAAATAGACCTTATGCATTATTTTACAATGTGTAAGAAATTATACAAAAATATGAAGACATTTCAGGGAAAGTAACATATTTATGACAGCACATACAAGAGAACTAGATCTACAAGAGAAATTACAGAGTTTTAATCAAATATGCGGCACAATTAGAAAGACCCTTTTAAACAAAACACGAAAAGGTACCATTTTAAAATTTTAAAGAGTCATAGCAGTTCCAACTTTTCTTTATGTCTCGGAATGCTGGGCTCTTACAAAAAGTCAAAAACATAAAATCTAAGTATCAAAAATGTGATTATTGAGGGCGGTTGCTGGATATAGAACAGATAAACAATATAATGAGGCAGTAAGAGAAGAATTGAACATATTTAATTTAAATAATAAAATAAATGAATACCAAGAAAATTATTATGATCATGTGTCACGGATGCAAGAATCCCGCATTCTCAAAACGATCTTAAAATATAAGCCTAAAGGGAGAAGAGAGAGAGGAAGACCTATGAAATGATGGATGAACGTAACAGGTCGAAAGGCCTAATCTCTAAAGATGATGATGGTGGCAGCACTGAACGCGATGGAAATTTCGAAGTAATCTATATTAATTCTTGAGTATCTGAGAGAACTTTATGTCCGGGCAGACCAAAATACAGTAAAACTGATTTGGCTGCTGGGATATTATGATTAGGGGGCGGATGTTGATGACTTAAAAAATCTACTTAAAATAATTATTAAAATGCCCTTAAACTAATGGAAAAATGACATAAAAGTAAAAGAAAATGATATTTAAATATTATTCACCGTATTCGCACCACAACTTCTTAAAAATTAGTCACCTTGTTTCAATGACTGCCCTACAAATCTCGGAGAGAGGAGACAACTTACTGCAATTTGGCTAAGATAAAGGAAAAGAACATGCAACAAAATGAAGGTTTTAATGAGGGTTTACAATATGTTTCAATCAGGGGTGGTTCATGTCAGTGCCTTCATTCTCCGTCTTCTCCTTCCGCGCTTCACTTTTGTTACCAGATCTTCCAGATGAGGGAGTATGAATGACAAAAAAAATTGTGGGCGCAGCGTGTATTCTTGCATTCTTTGTGTTAAAAATACTGTCTACTACAACAGACATCCCTTCCGAACCATGTTGAGAACACAACGTCCTGTCCAGGACATGGTGAAAGTTTCCTCCCTTCCAAACAAATTCTAAAGACATCCTCGTATCCACAAAAAGAACAGTAGCGGTCAAAGTCCTCACTTAAAGTAAGCTGCTGTCAAGCATTTTATATTACTTCCGTTGTGTGAAGTGAAGCCTTCAGTGGAATGAGGGATGGACTTTAGAGTCTGTTCCAAAGTATAAAACTCAAACTTCACTGTTAGTCACTTATTCAGTAGGTAATAATTACTACTAACCTATTAGGTTAGAAACTGATTTAACAGATCTATCGGTAAAGTTGAAAGTAAAATACATTCCAAATAATCTAAAACTTCTTCAAAGTATTCAAAATGAACAACAAATTCTGAAAAAAAAAGACCTATTAGTTCAAAAACGTAAAAAAAATGCAATATACAACAAATTACTTTTTTACGTTGATATTAACACAGAAAGGATTTTTATATTAATAGGCATCGTCCTAATGTGAAAAATAAGAAGATGACTTTTCATCAACATCCGCCCTCTAATTATGATAATGCAAGCAATACAAAAGCGGATAACAAACAAATACAGGTTCATAAGTTCAATATTAGCCTTCAGCTTCCTAGAAATGAAGCACCGCGGTTGTATTCCGAGTATGAGAAGGCCGAAATATGATGAACATTTCCTTATCGTGAACACCAAGCAGTTGAAACTGCCTGCACTGACGTGTAATTGCATTCCTGTCGCTGTTAGCCAGCTTTCTTTTTATTTATCATTTATTTAGTTATCGTTGTCACAGAGACATCACAATGTGCTTTGACGTCTAAACGTGTATTTTCGTTGAAGTCTGATTGTCCTCTCTTTTCAGCTCTCTACGCATAGCAGAGTACGGAGGAAATAAAATAATTCCAGACTCGACAGACATGAATAGCAACGTAGCCAGTAAGAGCAAATGCTGCTAGTACATGTTCAGAATAACCTTCTGCCACTTTGCTGGCGACATTTTAAATCTTACTCCGCATTACACATGCCCTTTCCAGATCACAAGATGTGCCGGCTATTGAATAAGGGCTCCACTTGACCGGGCAAGTCCCCGGGGATATTGCTGTCCATCCTGACATTTAGGGTTGGTCAGTACTGCACAGGGAAGAGGGACATTCACAGAGAGGTAGAATTCCAAAGACAGAGACTTCTATTACAGTCAATCAAAGATGACAAGTTGAGAATATATGATATGATATGATATGATATGATATGATATGATATGATATGATATGATATGATATGATATGATATAATATAATATAATATAATATTAGTATAATATAGTATAATATTAGTATCTATACTAATAATAAATCTGTAGCCGAAATTTTTCTGGTAATTTTCTATTTTCCAAAAATAATTGGTCCTAACATATATAATTAACCACCCTGAAACCGAAAATCGCATTTTTGAAATTTTTGTTTGTATGTCTATCTGTATGTTTGTTACCTTTTCACGCGATAATGGCTGAACCGATTTATATGAAAATTGGAATATAAATTAAGTTCGTTGTAACTTAGATTTTAGGCTATATGGCATTCAAAATACTTTATTTAAAAGGGAGGTTAAAGGGGGCCTGAATTAAATAAATCGAAATATCTCGCTTATTATTGATTTTTGTGAAAAATGTTACATAACAAAAGTTTCTTTAAAAATGATTTCCGATAAGTTTTATTCTTTACAAAATTTTGATAGGACCGATATTTAATGAGATAAATGAGTTTTAAAATTAAAATAACGCCATCTAAGACGGTGCAATGAATTAAGAACAAATGACTTCGACTATAAGGGGCCTTGGACAACAACAATCGAAACAGGGACCTTGGACATCAACAATCGAAAGCTATTAAACATAGCCTACAGAGAATGTTTCTGTGTTGTATGAAGTAATATCAGAAGCTAAATTAACCGATTTGTATAATTAATTATTATTTCACCATTGGAAAGTGTAGTTTCTCTAGATGGACATAATGCTATAATGTTATTACAGTAACGTCTGAGTAAATCGAGGGCAGGTAAGATTAAAATAGCTTCTTTTGCACAAAAAAATTTGATAGGCTATTTTGTACATTCGTTTTCTGTATTTCTTAAAATAATATTTATGTACACTCATTTTAATCTCAGAGAATTAACGAACAACGAGAGTGTATTGATTTAGTATGCAGTAATAGTACGTTAGCTTAGCAATCCATTATTTTATAATTAAAATTTTAACTATGCTCAATTGAATCGTGTTAAAACACATAAAATATATATGCAATAAATGCAATGCAAAAAAAATTGGCTAATGAGCGAAGCAGATTATCTTGCGCTGTTGTAAAAGTTGTTCCCTGGATCAAACGTCCTATTTTAATTATGTAATTACTTTATATTTATTTCTAACAGGTGCAGCGGAGCGCACGGGTACGGCTAGTAATATAATATAATATAATATAATATAATATAATATAATATAATATAATATAATATAATATAATATAATACATTCATTCATTCATTCATTCATTCATTCATTCATTCATCCATTCATAATGTTCTGTCCAAGGGCAGGTCTTTCACTGGAAACTCAGTATTCTCCAATTTTTCCTATTTCCTGTCTTCCTCTTTGTCTCCGCATATGATCCATACCGGTATATCTTAGTGTCGTCTATCATCTGATATCTTCTTCCGTTCACCATTCCTTCCAGTGCATCATTCAGTAGGCAGTTTCGTCTCAACTAGTGACCCAATCAATTCCTTTTCGCGTTCTTGTTCAGTTTCAGCATCATGCTTTCTTCACCCACTCTTTTCAACATAGTTTCATTTCTTATTGTGTCTGTCTATTTCACACGTTCCATCCTTCTCCACATCCACATTTCAAATGCTTGTAGTCGCTTCTCTTCACTTTGTCGTAATGTGTATGTTTCTGCCCCTATACAATGCTACACTTCACACAAAGCACTTCAATAGTCTCTTCCTTAGCTCTTTCTCCAGAGGTCCGCAGAAGATGCTCCTTTTTCTATTAAAAGCTTCCTTTGCCATTGATATTCTCCTTTTCACTTCTTGGCAGCAGCAAATGTTACTGCTTATAGTACACCACAAGTATTTGAAGCTGTCCACTTGCTCTACTGACTCCTTTAGAATTCGCAAGTTTACCTTCGTTATATTTCTTCATATGACCATGGTCTTCGTCTTGTTGGCATTTATCTACATCCCATTCTGCTCACACAGCTGTCATTTAGCTCTAGTAGCATATCCCTTATTTCCTCTTCTAGTAACAACGCCGTATCATCAGCAAATCTTATACACTTTATTGTTCTTAATATAATAATGTGACAGCGACGTGAGAATCGAACTCACGACCAGCGTCCCGCAAGAAAGCAGATCGCACAGGCTCCACGGAACATTGAGTGACGTCGCGCGGTGGAGAGAAGAGAGAGGGTGTATTACGTCAACGCAACGAGTCTGCGCGCAGCTGCTACTTAACGCAGTGAATGTGGAACGACCTTCTCGACTATTCCAGGAGTCTGTCGATGTAGAGATATCGAGATAATTCTCTACACAACTGTAGAAGGTTCTCGCAACTATGATTTTGCTATAAAAGAGCAGGCGCCAGCGAACTAGAGTTTCAGAGTTTTCAGTTATTCAGTCAGTGAGAAAGCCAGAGCAAGCAAGCCAGCCGGAGTTCGACTCGAGTGTGCGTCCGCATCTGCGTCAGCATCCGAAGGCCTGAGTTCGAGTGCAGTGGACCGCAGTTGGAGGGACCTGAGTTCGAGTGCAGTGGACCGCAGTTGGAGGGACCCGAGTTCGAGTACAGTGAACTGTCTCTGAAGGTCTGTGGTTCGAGATACCGTGAACTCGAGTGACTGAGATAGAAGAACTGTGAACTGAGAACTGATAGTTCTGATTTGTAAATAGTGCTTTGTAAATATTAGTTAAGATTAACAGTTCATTGTTGTTCGTACTAGTCCAAGTAAATTGTCATTGTCGTCGGTGGAGTGCTATAACGAATACTGTGTTGAGTGAAGATCCAATTGTTGACGAGAGCGTTTAAGGTGAATTGTAGAAAGGAATTATTGTTGTGACGAATAAATTACATTGTTGTTACTAATAAAGCTCACAATAATTTAATTTAATTTAATTTCTTCCTGTAACCACTACAGGTTGCCATCGACAAAGAGTACCATGATACAATAGAGTAAAAGCCTTGAGGCTTAGTGATAAATTGTTGTTAGAGTGAAAAATAAACAATTTGAATTATATTGAAACACATAATGTTAAACGAAGTAACGTCAAGGAGATGCGAATTAGTCATGGTCCATATGTATGATGCCTGAAAACAGCTATTGAGCCTTTGAGTGCTGCAATTGTTAGATCTCTTAAAATACTTTTATGCAGGCCAAAAGATTTACAGAAGTCGACTAGGAACCGGGGTATAGTCCCACGGGCTCCTATCATTAGTCTCGTAATGACGATGGATTCCAGATGGTATATAATATAATATAATATAATATAATATAATATAATATAATATAATATAATATAATATAATATAATATAATATAATACATAACATAACATAACATAAACATAAAACACAGATACAATAATTTAGACAACTCGAAATATTGCTGACATCAATGAATAATTTCTCTTTCGGTGAGGTCTCAGTGTTAATAACTACATGTCGAGAAAACTCCATTACAGACTGATATAGGTATTAGGTATAATCACAGCCTAGTATATACAGTCACGAAGCTCAGTACGTAGTAAATATGCATCCATAGATAGTTGCTAACCACTAGGGTCGCTACTATCGCCTCATTACAGACAATGCGAAATATTACCTGCACAGTCTATTGTTTCTAGTACCCTCATAAACTCAAGCTTCATGACAGTATATACTAGACTGTGGTATTACTCATCAAGGCGAACTACAGATATGGGCTTGTAATTCAGGGCGCTGCAGTCAACCAGGCAACTGTTTTAAGTTACGATATGATGACGTCACAGCGTGTTGCACATATTTTCCGCGTCGCAATTTCTCTTTGCCGGATAGTATCTGTCCTTTGGGTTGTATTTATACTTTTTCTTATGCTGCGGCCCTGCGCAGTGCTAACCACATAATTAGAGGACTTTTCTGACTCGGTTAAGACTATGTTACAAAAGGCTTCGACGGCAAGCTAAGTATAATTAAAATGCAGGACTACATTCATTAAAAGAGTAGTGAACTGAAGTCATTTGTTATCAATATGAATTCTCTTTCATGGCACACAGTAGGTACTTTAAGTGCCCAAGTACTTAATTTGAATAATGATAAAAGTTGGAGATTTCAGGTATGTAGTGACAATTTATTCAGTCCATAATGCGTTTTGATGTACAGAATTTCCTTCGGAATTATTTACAAGTTCTTTATTCTCAGCGTAATGTTTCTCGAAGCGTAAAAGAGTCTGAGTCAGTAATGATTAGCTATCCCAAATAACCCGACAAAGAAAAAAATGCTCCAAAAGTCTTATGAATTACGTAGGTACACAATCTCACATGACAAATTTAGAGAGATTTAAGCAAATTTAGTTGAGCATCCAGCATCATTAGAGATCCAAGGCCGACCAGCCAACTGCTGGCCTCACGTCCACAAGCTCAGCAGAGATGAACGATCATCCAACCAGTATAAAAGTACAGATTAGCACGATGATCCCTCCAGCAGTCATACCTGATTTCCCTATCTCTTGTAGCTTCCCAAATACATCACGATCCTCTTTGGGCAACAGTCTCATACAATGGCCGAAATTTCATGAGAAAATTTCTTTCTTTCTTGAAAACTCGAACAAGAGCCCATGTCATCATTTCATAACGCGAATTCAGATATGATCCTTTAGACCATGACGCTATGACGCGGGAAGATCATTAAGATAGCAATGAAAAATGATCATATCAAAATATATCATTCTGTAGCCTGTCTTCACATACACTACTCCGTAATTAATTATAACTTATTATTTGTATAATAATTTATGAGAAATAACCTAGATTATATTATTACAAAATATAACTTAACTGTTTATAAACAGCAAACACAATTGAACAACAAAGCTAAAAGCTACCCACAATAGCGTACCCCTCAATGGTTATAAAACAATGAAAATAAAAAGGCAGACATAATAGAAACGTAGGCTGTATACAGCAATTAACATTTTATTGTATGATGAAATTATGTCAGCTGTGGAAAGTACAAACACACATACCCATAAATGTGAAACACGTAGACTAGTATTGTGCTTTTCTCTCTACCTCTCTTCCGACTTCTGAGAATACGCAATTCGGTTTCTATGACTAAAAATAACTTTCCCTATTGATGAAATTTTTAGTACGTCAATTTCAATGACATCTCTAATTATAGAATCAGTTCATGGAAGTGCGAAAATTAACCTGAAAGTCTATTTACTTATTTACAGAACGATAAACTCATCGGAGAGATTACGATTATTTTCATACCTATGCGTACACCTCATTTGCGTACAAAGCAATATCTGTACCAGGTCCGTATACGTAGTTTTATTAAGTATATGAAGCTGTGTATACGTATTTTGATTACGTATAAAGCTGCGTACACGTACTTTGATTAAGTATAAAGTTACGTACACGTAGTTGGATTAAGTATAAAGCTGCGTACTCGTAGTTGGATTAAGTATAAAGCTGCGTACAAGTAGTTTGATTAAGTATAAAGTTACGTACACGTAGTTGGATTAAGTATAAAGCTGCGTACTCGTAGTTGGATTAAGTATAAAGCTGCGTACAAGTAGTTTGATCAAGTATAAAGTTGCGTACACGTATTTTGATTAAGTATAAAGTTGCGTACACGTACTCTGATTAAGTATAAAGCTGCGTACACATAGTTTGATTAAGTATAAAGCTGCATACACGTAGGTTGATTAAGTATAAAGCTGCGTACACGTAGTTTGATTAAGTATAAAGCTGCCTACACGTAGTTTGATTAAGTGTAAAGCTGCGTACACGTAGTTTCATTAAGTGTAAAGCTGCGTACACGTAGTTTAAGTATAAAGCTGCGTACTCGTAGTTGGATTAAGTATAAAGCTGCGTACACGTAGTTGGATTAAGTATAAATCTGCGTACACATAGTTCGATTAAGTATAAAGCTGCGTACACGTAGTTTAAGTATAAAGCTGCGTACTCGTAGTTGGATTAAGTATAAAGCTGCGTACACGTAGTTGGATTAAGTATAAATCTGCGTACACATAGTTCGATTAAGTATAAAGCTGCGTACACGTAGTTTGATTAAGTATAAAGCTGCCTACACGTATTTTGATTAAGTATAAAGTTGCGTACACGTATTTTGATTAAGTATAAAGCTGCGTACACGTAGTTTGATTAAGTATAAAGCTGCGTACACGTAGTTCGATTAAGTATAAAGCTGCGTACACGTAGTTTGATTGATTGGTATAAAGCTGCGTACAAGTAGTTTGATTAAGTATAAAGCTGCGTACACGTAGTTCGATTAAGTATAAAGCTGCGTACACGTAGTTTGATTGGTATAAAGCTGAGTATACGCAGTTTAAGTATAAAGCTCTACGTTGCGTTTGTGTACAGTTAGATTGCTGAAGGACAGAATTCAAAATTCAACTAATGAGGACACTCCGTCGAAATATGTAAATGAATAATAAACAATCGATCACCGAAGCAAAGAAGAGTGACCTTTCTCTATTCAGATCTGATTTAAATATAAAAGGGGGGGAAACTAAGGAAAAAAAAAACATCAAATTGGACGAAGGAATTATTACCTATACTTATTCTGGATGAGTATGAATAAATAATGTAGTAATGCCTAAAAATCTATATTCGTTGTTCAACTGAAATTTTTTGTCATTCAGAAATAAAGAACTTCAATTAAATATGACAATTTTTAAATATGCAAGAATTTTAAATTTTTAAATTCTGACAGTTCTAAGCGTGGATTAAGTGTGAATGAATATTGAAACCTGTATTTTTTTCTTTTTAATTGATTCTTAAGTAACCCGTCCTCACATTATATTATTACTATTATTATTATTATTATTATTATTATTATTATTATTATTATTATTATTATTATTATTATTATTATAACCAACATCAGACTTTCACAAGTAGGGGGAGTCCTTGATTATGTAGTCTGCATGACATAAGGCGACCGATTAAGACAGACAAAACGAACACAAGATAATGGAAATATCCAACCTCTCTGAGACGGTCATAAATCTCCACTATTCTGCTTGGAATCCAACCCCAGTTTACTGGATAAAGTCGAGATGCTACAATTTAGACCATAGTTGACGACGCGTATTTATGTTTTTAAATTTAAAATAAATTAATTAAACTTTAAACTGTTCCTTGACTTCAATAGTACGGAGAATTCAGCAGTGAAAGCAATTATAACCGCAACTAGGTCGTCGCGGCGTAGAGAACACAACGACGTATGCCATCAATCATTCTGAGGGCAGCTCAACTGATTGTCATAAAATATTTGTTCACAGAAACATTTTGTCATTAGGAGCAGACTACACAAATACAGAGTTAGATATGACACGAAGCACAATTAAATTACTTTTAGGTAATCAGTGATAACGAAAATCAATGCATTTTCATATTTCATAAAGTCAATGCGTCCAGTCGTCTGAGCGTCGATCATTTGCTCGAATAAAACAAATGCTTCTACAAAGCTTCAGCAGACCTGTTCAAAGGGTTTGCGAAGATTTTTCGTAATTTTGATTTTATCGTTACCTTTATGGAAAACTTTAGTTCAGAATAAATTTATTTAGAAAAATCGAAATTCCAAATCGTATTTATTAGGCCTACTACGCGACCAGAATAATAAACGATCAATTAAGAGAATAAAACGCATATTTATTATTGAATAAAATATTTGATGTAACATTATTAGGGGAGAGTCGGGTAGTATCGGACATCGTGTAATATCGGACAGTGAGTTTATTTCATCTACCACACGATGATAATACCTGATTGACATGGTTAGGTTTCTGTGATGTCGCATAGAGAAACGTAACCATGTCATTCAGGTACTACCATATGGTGGTAGATGAAAGAAACGCACTGTCCGATTCTATCCGATGTCCGATACTACCCGACTCTCCCCTACATTTCATTTACCGGCATGGCTTTGGCATTTACAATAAGCCTGTTTGGATGAAGTAAATATTATTATTATTATTATTATTATTATTATTATTATTATTATTATTTACTTATGGCTTTTAAGGAACCCCCAGGTTCATTGCCGCCCTCACATAAGCCCGCCATCGGTCCCTATCCTGGGAAATATTAATCCAGTCTCTATCATCATATCCCACCTCCCTCAAATCCACTTTTATATTAAAGTATACTCCCCCATCTACGTTTAGGCTTCCTCTTCGGCCTCCCAACTAACATTCTAGGCCTATATGTATTTCTGGATTCGCCCATACGTGCTACATGCCCTGTCCATCTCAAGCGTCTGGATTTAATGTTCCTAATTATGTCAGGTGAAGGATACAATGCGTGCAGTTCTGCATTGTGTAACACTCTCCATTCTTCTGTAAATTCTCCCTCTTAGCTCCAAATATTTTCCTAAGCACCTTGTTCTCAAACACCCTTAACCTCTGCTCCTCTCTCAAAGTTTCACAACCATACAGAACAGCTGGTAATATAACTTTTATAAATTCTAACTTTCAGGTTTTCTTAGAGCAGACTGGATGACAAAAGCTTCCCAACCGAATAATGAGGCATTTTACATATATATTCTGCGTTTAATTTCCTCCATCATTTATATTTGTTACTGTTGTTCCAAGATATTTGAATTTTTCCACGTCTTCAAAGGATAATTTTCCAATTTTTATATTTCTCTTTCAATATATATTCTGGTCACGAGACATAATCATATACTTTGTATTTTCGAGATTTACTTCCAAACCTTTCTCTTTACTTGTTTCAAGTAAAATTCCCGTGTTTTCTCTAATAGTTTGTGGATTTTCTCCTAACATATTCATGTCATTCGCATAGATAAGCAGCTGATGTAACCCGTTCAAGTTCAAACCCTCTCTGTTATCCTGGACTTTCCCAATGACATATTCTAGAGCATAGGTGTCCAAACGCCTATAAAACCAGAAGATATTGCACGTCATGCATGTTCTGCTAAGGTCAATAACTTTCCATATAAAATAGGAAAAACGACCTTAAAGAATATATGCTACGGGTTGCTTACGCCAGGGGTTACGTCGTACGAGTTAATTGGACACCTATGCTCTAGAGCAGACCTGCAGAATTGAAGCTCCTCAGAGCGACTGCCTTCGTACCCCTTCTACCCCACCCACCTTTTCTACCAGTGTGGTCATAGCGTTCTAGTTGCGCTCGATTGTGTCAATATTAATTTTCGCGGCGGCAGGTACACAATACGCTATTAAGAATTACAAATGAACAGATAATAAAATCCTTAGGAACATACTTTGGAAAGTAAGAGAAAAACGAATGAGGAAAATAAATAAGTTAAAAGACATGTAAAATAAATTTTAAAATGTATGTATGCATATAATGTAAGACGTCTGCCTATGTGTGTGTGTGTGTGTGTGTGTGTGTGTGTGTGTGTGTGTGTGTGTGTGTATATATATATATATATATATATATATAATTGTATGTTGATGAGTGAGTGATAGCTATATGACCGGAGGTCAATGCTGTCATTCAACAATGTAACGCACTGCAGCCAAATAAATAAATAAATAAATAAATAAATAAATAAATAAATAAATAAATAAATAAATAAATAAATAAATATATACTGCAGTTTGCAAAATCTAAGCCCCTGAAGAAATACTGCGTCTAAAGGAAATGGGAATATGATTATGTTATTGTTGAAAAAAAAAAACGAAAGAATTGCTTATTTACTGTGTCCCATCCAATTTATTTCTACACGTAATTTCAATATTAAACGACATTTCAACAAAGCCCATATTAAGAATTATGGAATAGACAAACTTTCGGGTATGTTCATTATTACGAACTGTATTTGAATATTTATTTATATACTGCTAAATTAAGGACGACACTCATTGTATTAATTTTATATTGAAATGAATAGTGATACTGATATTAACGTTCACGGATCATTGCTTAAATATTACAAATTTATATTTCCGTAGGTGATGATAGGAGGAAAGTTTTCGAAAATCTAAAGCAGGCTAGGTGCAAAGATATCTCAAAGAAACTACCGACAGAAAATCCAGCATAATCGTAAACCTTAAAAGGACATAACGCATTATAAATACAATGACTTCATTACAATCCTTTTTGAAAGTCATAGTGCCGCCACTGATGGACCTTCCACACGCAAAGAAAATCAACAACTGTAACCAGAAGTCGATCATTCCCAATAGAAGTGGAGTGAGGCTGACGTCATATTTCCCGTACTTACGGGTTCTGCAGGCCTCCTCTAGAGCAAAGTTGAAAAGTAAAGGTGATAGAGCATTTCCTATGTAATCATTTGACGATAGCTGTAGAAATTACGATCAATAGAAGATTAAAATTAGAAAAATGAGGCGTCAAGGAGCCTGCCAGGCTTAACGCCCCATCCGATGGATCCTTTTAAATATTTCTCATCCCATTTCCTAATTAGCATTGATACTACTTTTTAACTTTGCTCTAGAGTATGCCATTAGGAAAGTCCAGGATAACAAAGAGGGTTTGGAATTGAACGGGTTACATCAGCTGCTTGTCTATGAGGATGACGTGAATATGTTAGGAGAAAATCCACAAAGGATTAGGGAAAACACGGGAATTTTACTGGAAGCAACTAAGAGATAGGTTTGGAAGTAAATCCCGAAAATACAAAGTATATGATTATGTCTCGTGACGAGAATATTGTACGAAATGGAAATATAAAAATTGGAAATTTATCTTTTGAAAGGTGAAGAAGTTCAAATATCTTGGAGCAACAGTAACAAATACAAATGATACTCGGGAGGAAATTAAACACAGAATAAATATGGGAAATGCCTGTTATTATTCGGTTGAGAAGCTTTTATCATCCAGTCTGCTGTCAAAAAATCTGAAAGTTAGAATTTATAAAACAGTTATATTACCGGTTGTTCTTTATGGTTGTGAAACTTGGACTCTCACTTTGAGAGAGGAACATAGGTTATGGGTGTTTCAGAATAAGGTGCTTAGGAAAATATTTGGGGCTAAGAGGGATGAAGTTACAGGAGAATGGAGAAAGTAACACAACACAGAACTGCACGCATTGTATTCTTCACCTGACATAATTAGGAACATTAAATCCAGACGTTTGAGATGGGCAGGGCATGTAGCATGGGCGAATCTAGAAATGCATATAGAGTGTTAGTTGGGAGGCCGGAGGGAAAAAGACCTTTAGGGAAGCCGAGACGTAGATGGGAAGATAATATTAAAATGGATTTGAGGGAGGTGGAATATGATGAGAGAGAATGGATTAATCTTGCCGAGGATAGGGACCAATGGCGGGCTTATGTGAGGGCGGCAATGAGCCTCCGGGTTCCTTAAAAGCCAGTAAGTAAGTACTGTTTTAGTCTCAATGCAAAGGTAACTATTTATCAGTTGAGTCATAGAGAAGTAAGTAATTTTCGAAAATAGATACGATAAATATTCTCTCAATGTATTAATAAACCACCATTTTATGTAGTACAGCATGTCCGTCACCAATAAATCGCAATAGGAAAATTGTGAATTTTTTGGAGTAGAAAGGAGTCGGAGGAAAAAATATAACCATGAATATTTTATATGTTCCCTATATTTTGCCATACAAGTGTCTATACTTTTTGTTAGTAACTAAAACCTATAATGACAAAGTGTTATTTCCATTATACGTTTATTTATTTTACCCCGATCACTGCCCACAATAGTTTATCAGCCCTTTACACTCGCGCCACGTGCCAACTGAATCGGTGGCCGCAGGGCAGACGGGTGCGTGGGGAGACACAAGGCATCTTGGACTCGCTGGGCTGGAGTGGTTAGATGCTATCCATGGACATTTTTTTATTTCTGTCCACTTTCCGAAAACCAGGACGACAGGAATCTTTCTCTCTTTGAATTCTCTGGATTTACCACCAACAATATTGCAAACTTCTTTCTCTTTTTGTTCTTCAATGAATCATCAGACAGAAGTATTGGATGGGGACATTTTATTATTCATTTGTTGCAGTGAGAGTTTATTAAGCGTAGCCTACCGACATTTATTTTGAATGTCTGCTAATTTTATAAAATTTCTTTGGAAATATTGCGTAACCCATATTTATTCTGGCAGGGATTTCTATATTTATTGTTTCTTAGGTACTACAGAAGAGAGAGACAGTGACCTTAACCGCAGATAGAAATGGATGAGATCTCTCTTCTTCATCATATGGTAACGCAGAATTCCTGCACGGAAATATCACACGTACTTCGGTACATCACAATAATATGATATGCGTAAATAATCATTTAGTAATTTAAGACGGCGTTCATTCCGTCGGATTCCGGCCACTTAGTCACTCGTAATGAGTGCACCTCTGCACATAGTGTGTTGGACATTGTGTCACTGTCACACATCTGTGATACATTGCAGGAGGGTTGGCCACTAAAGAGTGGAACTTAAACT
This sequence comes from Periplaneta americana, assembly GCF_040183065.1. Lineage (NCBI taxonomy): Eukaryota > Metazoa > Arthropoda > Insecta > Blattodea > Blattidae > Periplaneta > Periplaneta americana. Next base: position 127,625,088 of record NC_091127.1, read on the forward strand.
GAGAGCATTCAATCCCTCATCGGAACTGGAATCCGGTGTGGTTTAATGGATAAAGCGTCAGCATGTAGAGCTCAAAACCCGGGTTCGAGTCCCGGTGCCGGAGAGAAATTTTTCTCCGCTCCACCCATCCTTCCACTAGATATTTTGTTGATGACATATAATAGTTCCCCAACTTATCTTTTCTTGTTACTCTAATTATATACCCTTCAAGAAGTATCTCAGTTACTTGTAGAGATACCGAAATAGAATTTGGAGCTTCTTTATAAATTTCGCTTATAACATATTGCGCATGTGCAATATACAAGAGCTCCTCTATATATGCTACAGTCGTGTGAAATTGTTGCCTACATACAGGTGAACTCCCAACACGACTCGCTCCAAATTTTAATTCCGTATCTGTATATTACTCTTACAAGTTTGTGATTACGGTAACTTTCATGCAAGATATCTACAACTGTCATAGTTTCAAATAACTTATAATATATTGTAATATTTTCAATCATTAATTGGTCTAAATGCCACGTACAAGAAATTAAACTGTAACTGAATTATCAATATTTATATTATGAAATAGTATTTACATCTCATCGGCTAGGATTCTCCAGGTTATGCAAGGTGTTGGTAGTGTTAATACCCCGTTTACGGAAAATAAAATTATTCAATGTCTTCAATCTGAATAAGAATATAGACGAATACAGAGCAAATTGGAAACAAAACACTTTTTAGTGGTTTAGTTTATGACGCTTTATCAACTGCTATGGTTATGTAGCGTATGATTGATATGTAGGTGATAATGCCAGCGAAATGAGTCCAGGGTCCAGCGCTAAAAGTTACCCAGCATTTGCTATTAATGGGTTGAGAGAAAATCCCAGAAAAAAACTCAACCAGGTAACTTGTAACAACACATTAACAGGGACGTGAGGCCAGCAGTCGGCTGGTCGGTCTGGGCCCTTTAAGGGCTGTGGCGCCACGGATTATTATTGTAAAAGAATACCAGCATTGATTAAGAAGTATAATCCTAGAGGAAGAAAAGGTGTACGTCGCCGAGGAAAAGATGGACTATAAATATACTATGAAGACGGAACAGACAGCTATACCTACTCTCTGTAGTGAATACGAAGAAGAAGAAGAAGAAGAAGAAGAAGAGTCAAAGATGTAAGAACGCGAAAATAAAAGTCGTAGTAAAAAAAACTCTACGCCCAGTTAAAATAGTAGAACTTAAGACAATTTTTCAGCAGAAACCAAGTAGAACTTCGAAATATATACAATAAAAAATAAAATAGACACATATCATGAATAGGTACTGCAAAGGCAATCTTACAGAAGGACGTAAGACAAAATAAAATTCTATACAGCAGTAAAGCAGTAGTATTTTGTTTAATGACGCTTTGAATTGCAGAGATTATTCTGCGGGGAAGAGAAACAGCCGACGAATTTCGTGTATAGCTACAAGGGGCAGTAGGGTTCTTTTACGTGCTGTAAATCTACAATACGAGCCTCCCAGATTTACTCCCCTACTGGAGGAAGCCCGGCTAAGGACTTTACAGCATTTTAAAATCCATCGTCCTAAGTCGTGTTTATCCCGCAAATTGCAGATCCAACGGACATCAAGGTAACCGCAAAAATAAAGAGAATACACGACGTAAACATATAGTTTGAACAATGTAATCCTTCAGAGAAAATATTACAGTAGTAAGATGATTATAATGATGGTGACAAAAATTATGGCGTTCCAAGGTAAACAGCCAGTTAGGAGTAAAATTTGCATTGGAACCCATACGTTAGAACAGGTAAACTCATTTAAATATTTAGGTTATAATTTGACACATTTATCTGTTACTGATATATCTGAAAATATTCAACATTTTAATGGAGCCTTAAGAACCATCAACCAGGTTTTCACAACCACGAAAACTCAAAAACATACCAGGTTAAAAGCATATAAAGTTCTAGCAAGACCTGTCCTCATGTATGGTAGTGAGGCCTGGACTGTCCGAAACTCAGATGTTCAACGCCTAACAACTGCGGAAATGACATTTCTAAGGAGGACTGCCGGCTACAGCTTACTTGACCACAAAAGGAATGAACTAATTACAAAAGAATTGAAAATTACACCTATTTATGAACATCTCAACCACTATAGACAAATATGGCTTAACCATGTCAATAGGATGGACCGTTCCAGACTCCCAAGACAAATTCTCCGCTATATATCACATGGAAGACGATCTTTGGACGCCCCCTGAAAAGATGGACGGAGACCGTAACAGGCCACTAGGCCTAATACCTGTAAGGACGATGATGATGATGATGATAATGATGGTGTTATATGTTGATGGTTGTGATTGGGATAGCGTGATGATTTTCCATCAAAATTTTCTCGCTTCCGCCTTGTAAGATTGCCAACTTCTCTGCCCACCACATATGTCGGGATTCGAGCTCCAACCTCATCGGTGACGTTTCATACGCAGCTGTGGCGTCATTTGAATTGTGTTATATCCCCAGCAACGACGTCGGCTTAGAGATACGGACAAATAATCACCTTTTAATACTTGTAATTATTTATTGCTTAAATTCATGCAATGGCGAATTATCCCCTTCCCGCAACCCCCCAACATTTTAGAGCAATTTCCCAGTCGGTGTCATACATCGATCGCAGCACTGTGTTCAATTCATCCGCTAGATTTATATATAATGGGTCATTTCATTCAACACTCTACCCATTACATTGGAAGCCAAAAATGACATTTACTAATTTGCCTCGAATTGTGGAATAAGCGTTGTTGCAGTGGTGGAGAATAATGCAATACTCTACTTGGACTGTGAGAAGTTATTCAACAGCCGGCTTATGTTTGTATTACTTTAAAGTACATTAGCGTTACCGAGGCAGCAGTGTGCATGCATGGATTAGATAGTAAGCGAGGGCATGAGAGCCGCGTTTGTGGCTCACCGCTACAGCTCTGATCTCCTATCCATGTGACCCGAGTTTGATCTCCGACTGGTCGTGATGGAATTTAGCTTCCAGATTAAAATGCTCAGTCCGAAACGTCCAGAGGAAAAGATGTCCACATGCAAAAAAGTCCGTGTACAAATATATCCAGTCAGGAAAATATCCACTGCTGAATGTCTATAAACAAAAATGTCCAACTTTTTTAATACATTGTACTGCAATATAGCCGTTGCTAAGCAAATTCGAAATACTAAGCTTTCTGTTCAACATATTCCTATGTTCTCCTTTTAACTTTCGTATATATGTAGTACAGGGACATCACTTTATTTTTACCAACATTTTTAACATTAACCTGGCTATACTCGGAAACACTGTTTCCCCCTTCCATTACAGGAGTTTGATGTTACTAGTGCAATATGTAAACAAATCATTTTACTAGGATTAGGAGGAGAGAAAAGTAGTGTATCCATTTATGTTGTAGGGAAATACGATATTACGATTTTCAGTTTGATCGTTACTTTTACGGAATTTATCAAAATACAGTAGAGTAGTAACATTTTTTTTTCAAAAAACTCAACTTTTCAGGCGGCTATGTTCGTTATGTAATGTCTACTTTATTTAGCATATTAATTATTGATATTATCATACAATATAGAGAGTGCATTTAAATTGAGGGGGTTATAAGTAAAGGGCTGTAAGTGCACTTAAATTACTTTTGAGAAAATGGGGTTTAAATATTTAAGCTTTCGTAAAATCGGTGAATTTTTTTATTTAAATTTTAATGTGTGATGCGATTAAAATATCCCTTTACCACTAAAATTTTAGATACTTTTGCTTACACTGGATGCACTTAACTCATGTTATTACAAATGTCACTAGCATTCCTTTGCTTCTAGCCACCTCAATTCAAAAAAAGCTAATCTGAATTTTTAAACAAGTTGCTGAAAATGGTTGCCGTTCATTACAATGCAGGCTTCAATTCAGTACGTATATTATTAAAAACATTTTGAAGAATATTCTCTGAAATTGAATTTATCGTTTCTTGAATATAATTTTTTAGTACGATATTATTAATATAGGTTCTTTCTTCTATAGGAAACGCAATCATATTTATGAAACACACTATACACTGCAGTGTTTACTTCACTGCTTGAAGACTTCGAATGCAACAGCGGCCGTAAGTTTGTGTGTCTGACGGGAGCAAGGACATTAGTGAAGGGGTGAGAATGAAGTACATTCAGAAATGCAGGTACAATAAAAATGCAAGTAAAAATAAAATGATGTCCCTGTATAAAATTTGCTCACCAAATTAAAACTAGGAAAGGTACAAGAAATGTTCCATACTCTTTACTCATTTACTGTATAAGAAGTCAAAGTCAGGATAGGAGAAGAAATGTCAGAAGGAAGTGAAATAGGGAGGGGAGTACGACAAGGATGCCCTTTATCACCTACCCTGTTGAACATCTATTTGGAGAATTTAGTGAAAAACTGTTTTCAGAACACGGGAGGAGGAAGAAGAATAAAGTGTATAAGATTTGATGATGATATGCCGTTGTTAACAGAAGAGGAGATGATACTAAGGGATATGCTACTAGGGCTAAATGACAGCTGTGAGCAGTATGGAATGAAGATAAATGCCAACAAGACGAAGACGATGGCCATAGGAAGAAATGTAAAGAAGGTAAACTTGCAAATTTTAAGTGAGGCAATAGGGCAAGTGGACAGTTTCAAATACTTGGGGTGTAGCTACTATAAACAGTAACATGAGCTGCAGCCAGAAGTCAAAAGGAGAATAGCAATGGCAAAGGAAGCTTTTAATAGAAAAAGGAGCATCTTCTGCGAACCTCTGGAGAAAGAACTAAAGAAGGGACTAGTGAAGTGCTTTGTGTGGCGTAAACATGGATTTTACGACGAAGTGAAGAGAAACGACTAGAAGCATTTTAAATGTGGATATGGAGAAGGTTGGAACGTGTGAAATGGACAGAGAGAATAAGAAAAGAATATTGGAAAGAGTGAGTGAAGAAAGAATGATGCTGAAACTGATCAGAAAGAGGAAAAAGAAGTGGTTGGGTCACTGATTAAGAATAAACTGCCTTCTGAAGGATGCACTGGAAGGAATGGTGAACGGGAGAAGAGTTCGGGGCAGAAGAAGATATCAGATGATAGACAACATTAAGTTATATGGATCATATTAGGAGACAAAGAAGAAGGAAGATATGAGGAAAGACTGGGGATGCTGGGTTTGCAGTGAAAGATCTGCCCTTGAGCAGAACACTGTGAATGAATGAAAAGCATCAGATTCTGTACTTCATCGCTGTCTACTAGTTTACAACGCAAATCTCGAAATGAACAGTTACGTTGAAATGTTTGCGGAGACACCGTAACGTTGAAGTCAACACGTCATTTCACGATACAGTCTGGATTCGAACTCACGAATTTCGAGTATTTGGTAATGAACAATATAACCTATACCGTCGCTCAAGGTGATGAGATTGGGGGTGAGTTCCTCCGCCACGACAGGATATTGCAGTTACAGCCACCCTTTGACACTCGCAATCACACAAGAAATGGATTAATTACACAGTAACGGACCAGCCTGGCTAGAATTGGATTCACCCGATCATTCGCATTATACAGCAAAGAGCATTACCAGCTGTGATCATAAAAAATGCAACATCGAACATTATTTGCGTGCCGATGGCCACTCGCAACAAATGAAGCGTGCAGTCTGTTTGATATCAGTATCCATTATGAAAAATAATAAACAAACTCAAAGACTAATCGCTGGGATAACAGGGAGGATTTGGATTTGAACGGGTTACATCAGATGCTTGTCTATGCGGATGACGTGAATATGTTACGAGAAAATCCAGAAACTACTGGGGAAAACACGGAATTTTATTTGAAGCAAGTAAAGGGATGGGTTTGGAAGTAAATCCCGAAAATACAAAGCATATTATTATGTCTCGTGACCAGAATCTAGTACGAAATCGAAATATAAAAACTGAAAATTTATTTTTTGAAAAGGTGGAAAAGTTCAAATATCTTGGAGCAACAGTAACAAACACAAATGAATATAGGCTTATAGTCGTTTTACATTGCTTTTCACGAAGCTATAGTGAGGGTCACATAAGAACAGTTCCTAAAGGTACGATCACACGTCGCTACTTTTGCAGCGCTGCAGTACAAAAAACTGCGCAACTTTCGTACTGCGACGTGTGAACAACGGTGCAACCCGAAAAGTAGCGGCTGCCGAACCTGCTGCCCGCTACTTTTCCATGCTGCGCGCAACTTAAAAGTAGCGACGTGTGAACAGGGTTCTCAGGGTTGCAGCCGCAGCATTTTTGATATCGGTTTTGTTGAAACTTTTGCTGCAGTTGCAACCAGTGTTACCACCCAAATGTGTCAATGATACTTTTATTGTTTGGATATATTTTAATGTTAAATGTGATGAAAATAAATTATTTGTAACAGTTATTAAATACATAACACAGTCTGAGCATAAGTGGTAACGATATAATTCATTTTTTAAATTTTCCGTAGCGTAGTTCCAAACAGGAGGGTTGCCAACATTGATTACGAGAATATACTGTTGGTTATCATTTAAGTATATAGGCGTTTTTAAAAGCTTTATAGTAAAAATAATGTCAATTTCTGAATACTAGATCCGACAGAAAAGCAAATAATAGATAAGGAAGCTTTCGCATGAGTTTATTAATAATGCGAACATAACCACAAAAAGTATATTGAGAAGTCAACACGGAGATGGGAACCAGCAGCATGACTGCGGCTGCAAAAGTAGCGCCTTGCGTGTGAACAGACTCGCAACCTCCAGTTGCAACTTTTGCAGCACTCGGGTTGCGCAGCACGAAAAGTAGCGTGCAGGGCGCTACTTTTGGCTTACGTGTGAACACGACACGCAACTTTTGCAGCTGCAGTATAAAAGTAGCGCTGCAAAAGTAGCGACGTGTGACCGTACCTTAAGCAGCAAATATTGCCGTCTTGTCAGTGTTGCCAACTGTTACCAGATTCGTTGGTTTGACTAAACAATTCACTCACGAGACCTAACCTAAAATATTTATTTTGTTTGACCACATGAAATTATTAGTACTAACTTCGAAAACTTACCTGACTATAGTCTTGAATTATAACCACAACGCCACACACAAAATAACTATTATGTATTAATATTAATTGGAATAATTTTATCGTCAATTAAAGAAGAAATAAAAAAAACAAAACCCATAAATATTAAAGACAATCAATCAAATAAAAATGTTAATTGGAGGTTTTGGTAATTGATTAGTACCATTAATATTAGGAGCACTAGATATGGAATCTGCAATAGTGAACGGTGCTTCTATGTATTCATAAGCTTATAAAACGGTGAAATAAATACCTAATACAACTGTGAAAAATAAACCTTGTAGTGCTTGGTTATAATTATTTTACCAGTTACAAAATCACTACCAAGTCAAGGGGTGCCGAACATTGAAATCTTTCAAATCCAAGTTAGAAAATTATCTTATGACGAGTTGCCAGACTAACTTACTATTATGACAAGTGTTGTATTGCATGTTTCCACGTATTCATATTTTTTTATTTTCTAGTGATATTTAACTTATTTTATATTTTTGTTTTCATATTTTCCGATAATGGTATATCTCTAATGTGATAAGTTGAGCTGTATATAATCATAATTTTCCTTACTGTGTACTTAAAAATATTGTATTCATTGTATGCTTGGTACTGCACTATTTTATTACTACTATTAGTATTATTATTACTATTAGGCCCATTATTGTTATTATTACTATTAGGCCCATTATTATTATTATTATTATTATTATTATTACTATTATCATTATTATTATTACTATTCTTATTTTTTATCATTATTATTATTATTATTATTATTATTATTATTATCATCATCAATAATTGTCTTATTTTTTATACTTTGTATGCCTCATTTATTTTGACCTGCTGTTCACATTTTATTATGTTTTTTCCTTTCTTTCTGCATGTTATATATTATGTCTGATTTCTTCTAACTTGTTGTTTACATTTTATTATTATTATCTTATTCAGTTTCGTGTGTAAAATTGTAGTGTACTTTGTAAATTTGTAGTTTTTTTGTAACGCAGTTTTTACTCCTGATTGAGTGTTAGAGAAGGCCGTATGGCCTTAACTCTGCCAGGTTAAATAAATCATTATTATTATTATTATTATTATTATTATTATTATTATTATTATTATTATTATTTGTAGTATTTGTCAGTATCGAAATTCGAAACGAATTTGGCAAAAGAAAATTCAACCTGCAAACTAGAAAATCACCACAATCCACTAGAATATGTAGTCATGGAAGAAAATGGTTAGGTTTCACCCTTAGGGTATGAAGTAAGCTGACCCGGACTATACTACTCGAACGTGACTAGTGACAAGCGCCCATAGTTTGAGAAACGCTACTCTAGAAAGCAACTTGTTAGATGAAGGACAGGGGTGGGCCGAGAAATAATGGCATCGAAGTATAAAATCATAACGTACGTAGAATATAATCCGTGACAGGAAGAAAAAGAAGAACACTTCTTCCTTAGCAGCTTTGGATACCATGAACCCAGGGGCGGCACCACCAATGAAGAAACAGAAAATAATATCATAAAAAACAGTTGTAATAGTTTATTTATACACATTTTATTCGTATTTCATCTGAACGAGCGCGCGCACAGATCGGGACGCACTCTTGCAGCGTTTCTCCTAACCTTGGAGCCAGTTCAGTGTGGCACTGTCTGCGACCATATAACACTGTATAAAAGGCTACTGATTCTAGTTTATATGCATTTCTTATGGCAGACTTTGAGCTGAATTCAATTTGACTCAGTAGTTACCATTCCACCCGCTAGAGAGCAGTAATGCAGAAATTTCGCTAGATGGAAGAATTGTTGGAGACGTTAGGGAGGGAAACATCAAGCGCAGGCTTTCAGGAAAACACAAGTTAAAGTTCCGCGCCAAATCTTAATGTAATGTTGCCAATTCAAACATAATGCACACAACTTGGATTTGAATGTGTAAATTATTATCAATTTAACTATATTGAATGCAGAGATAGTCAGTCATGGTTCTTTTTAGAAAGATGAATATTTTTTCCATATTATGTAATACTATTTGTTAATTTGTGTAACATTTGTTTTATTTTGTGGCAACTAAATATCGCTATTTTGTTGCTAGTATTGATGCTTTTATTAATGATACATGAGATCTGTGCAGGACATGAACATGTGTTATTCAGACTCCTGCCTTGGATTCATCGGCCTGTTAAATAAAGCGCAAACGTGTTCATTTATTATCTATATCATTGTTTATCTCGTGTGTTTTTGCCAGTAATTTTACTAGTTATAAAAGTTATTTGTATTCGACTAACAATACTGTGAAAGTTTTGCATTATTTGTAGGCCTATCTGTAAATTTCGTTATTAGTTTCGGAAATGTTATTGTAACTGTTACTAGATGCATTATTAACTGTACACCTTGTAAAATAGCTGGTTTAATTAATGTGTTTTATTTAACATAATGTAAACGTGAGCTGTGATTATCACTTTCACTAGGGTGATTTGCGTACAACCTATTTTCATTTTTGGCACCACGACCAGAATGCCTCACCGGCCGCCACTGCAGGAACCTCACAAAATCTTCAGGTGGCAAGCAGCGATTCCAATCTTCTGTTCAAAAGAAGATAAAATGTCAAACCACCGTGTGTCCGTGAACCATATTTCCCCCATTTTGTCGGAATATTCCTCTATCTGTTACTGAATTCTTTTCTGAGGAGCGACCTCAAGGCTATACAAGCAAACAGTGGATATTTGAAACCTTTGGTGTGTGCAGGACTGACAGTGTAACCAACCTCGACTGATGAGAGGAACAAAACGGCCTGAAGGAACTCATTGTTGGTTGCGTGGTTCACAGCAGAGATGAGAAAAGGAACAGCAACTCTCTACAAGGGCAAGCTGGCCAATGACAACAGTGCGAGAAAATTCGTCAGTCACAAAAAACCTGTGCGTCTGTTTGTGCGCCCCAAACATTTATGTGATGTAGGAGTCACAAAATAATCTCTGTATCTTTCACAAAACAGTTATATATGTATCACTCACAACATAATCGTTATAATAATAAATTTATTTAATCTAGCAGAGCTAAGGCCAGTAGGCCTTCTCTTCCGCCAGCCAGACTCTAATTCTAATTGAATACAATTGGTTACATAGTTATTACATTAATATCTAGACATAAAACAACATGAAAGTAAATAATGAAAGTTGGATAAGTAATGTTAGTGTGACAATAATAAACATTGGTAAGAAATAATGATAATAATAATAATAATAATAATAATAATAATAATAATAATAGAGATAATTTAAATATTTATTCTGTGATATATATATATATATATATATATATATATATATATTAAACCATTAAACATTGAGAAACCTGAAAGAGCTATTTTGTTAATCTATTCTTAAATTGGTTTGATGTCTGACAGTCCCTGACATTACTCGGTAGGGAATTCCAAAACCGAGGAACAGCCACAGTGAAAGAAGATGAATATGAAGATGTTCGGTGGGAGGGAATGGATAATATTGAGGAGTGTTGTGATCGTGTGTCTAGGTTATGATGGGTGGATAAATTTTGAAAACGGGACGCAAGATAGGAGTGGAGAAATGCAATATGTGAAAGAGAAGGGAAAGATAGTGGATTTTTGTATGATCTTCTAGACGGAGTCAGGACAACATTTCGAGGGATGGTGTTACGTGATCAGCCCGGCGAATAATGCAGACGAAACGGACGCACATATTATGAACACGTTGTAGTCTCTGCGCCGAAGTAATGCTTAGATCAGTAAACAGAATATCACAGTAATCGAAGTGGGGCATCACGAGTGTTTGCACTAACATTTTTTTCATGGAAAGGGGTAGAAAATTCTTCCATCGACTAAACGAGCGGATTAATGAGAATACTTTTTTGCAGGTTTCTGCAACTTGAAGGTTCCAATTTAAACTTTTATCCATATAAATATCTAGATTCTTTACTGATTCACTGAACGGAATTTCGGTGCCGTATATTTTAATCGGGGACAAATTTGGTATGGTAATAGTGCTTAACAAACGTGAATGGCCCACAATGATTGACTGTGATTTTTCTGGATTTAGTTTAAGTCGGAATTTCCGTATCCATGTCCAAATTGAGTCGAGATCGTCTTATGAGTATGTATCAACTGTAAAAACCTGCGTATGTAAAATGAACAGTCGGAACTTGTCTCAGGCACAAAAACGTCGGTGTATGCAGGAGTCAGTCACAAAAGAATCGATAAATGCATGCATCAGATACAAAACAATTGGAGGGCTCCCTGCAAAAACGAGGTAGCTTCATTTAAAAAAAAAAGTAGTGGAAAACGAACAAAAAAATCATAAAAATTAAAATTTTAACTGACAAGCAAACATTGTCATGGAGCAGATAAAAAAGTTATTTTTTTTCTTCCACCATGTTAATAATGTCAAAACAAATGCTTATACAAATTTTGGCCTCTCGACCGCAATTACGAGTCCGTCCAGAAAGTGATTTTCCCTGGGGCCATTTACAGAAAGAAAACACAATTTCATGGAAAGATTTATTGAAACAGACACGCCAATTGTTGCGCTATTTTTCAAGATATTCCCCACTAGAATTGAGACTTTGTCATGCCTTGGGATCAACAGAGACGTGCAGAAGGCTATCATACACTGGTTCCGATCCCAGGCGGCAGACTTTTACGACACAGGGATACAAAAATTGATCCCATACTTACTTACTTACTCCTGAGCTTCACGGTCCTCTGAAAACCTTAGCTTCCTTCATAATAGTTGCCCATGCATCTCTATCTTCTGCTGTTTTTCTCCATCTTTAACCTTCATTTCCCTCAGATCGTTTTCAACAGCATCTAACCATCTTGTTCTAGGCCTACCTCTTCTTCTTACGCCCTCAATTTAGCGCCTTCTTTACCAATCTATCCTTCTTCATTCTTATAACATGCCCTATCCATTGCAATCTTTTCGTTTGTATATCGCCAACTACATCAATATCTTTGTATAACTTTTGTAACTCATAATTTGTTAAATTGATCCCATGGTATGACAAATGCCTCAATTTTAGTGGGAAATATGTTGAAAAAAAAAAAGCAACAATTACTGTAGGCTATCTTGTCAATAAATCTTTCCCTGAAATTGTATTTTCTTTCTGTAAACTGCCCCAGGGAAAATCACTTTCTGGAGGGCCTCGTAACTGCGGTCGAGTGGCCAAAATTTGTAGACTATATAAGCACTTGTTTTGACATTATTAACATGGTGGGAGAAAAAAATTAACTTTTTTATCTGCCCCATGAGAATGTTTGCTTGTGAGCTTCATTCCTTTTTCGGAGTATGTCCTAGGAACCTAGAATTTCATTTCACCACTCACTCATTTATTACTGTCAGCAATTTAGTGGGGGGGGGGAAATACGAACAAATAATGGAGCTACCCTCTTTTTGCAATAAAATTGTGTATACTGTAATTCGCCTTATTTTGCACTGAATGCACATATCACGAACTACAACACGAGACATAGCACATATATATAGGTTGAACCGTAAGTGATGTCATTAATTTCAAAGGGTTATTTATTGAGATATTTCAAACAAAATAGCTTAACACAATTTTGCTCCTCTTTGCTCCCTTCTCGAGATAAAAAGGTTTAATATGAAAAATTTCATAATATATTTTGGGAAAGTCATTGACTTAATTCCCAATATGCTCAGTCACTTTAAGAGAGCAGAGTACTATGATAATTAATAATTGAAAGAATTTTAGTCTTGTCTTAAATTATGCAAAAATTTGATCCGAACAAATGTAGCATTGTAAAATTCCTTTCCAAAACGAAAAGTTACATTTGTTCGGAACATATTTCTACAAATTTAATGGACAAAATTAAAGTTGATTTGCAAAATTAAAGTTCTTTCAATCATTTACGATCACAATACACTGCTGTCTTAAATTTACCGAGCATATTGGGAATTAAATAAGTGGTTTTCCCAAAACATGCAATGAAATGTTTAATATAAAACAATGTATGTCTCTAAAAGGAAACAAAATCTAGCAAAATTGTATTAAACGTTTTTGTTTGAAATATCTCAAAGACTAACTCCTTGGATTTAATGGCATTGTCGGCCTCCGTAGCGTTGTTAGTAGGGCCTATAGCGCTGACCTTCTATGCTCGAGGTTGCGGGTTCGATCCCGGCCCAGGTCGATGGCATTTAAGTGTTTAAATGCGACAGGCTCTTGTCAGTAGATTTACTGGAGCCACCGGCGTAGCTCTGTCGGCTAAGGCGCTTGCCTACCGATCCGGAGTTGCGTTCGGGCGCGGGTTCGATTCCCGCTTGGGTTGATTACCTGGTTGGGTTTTTTCCGAGGTTTTCCCCAACCGTAAGGCAAATGTCAAGTAATCTATGGCGAATCTTCGGCTCATCTCGCCAAATAGCATCTCGCGATCACCAATCCCATCAACGTTAAATAACCAGGTAAAAAAAAATAATAAGATTTACTGGCATGTAAAAGAAATCCTGCGGGACAAAATTCCGGCATACCGGCGAAGCTGATGTAACCTGTGCAGTTGCGAGCGTCGTTAAATAAACCATAATTAATTTTTATTGGCATTACTTACGGTTCAAGATATATATATTTCGAGAAAAAATTGTTTTAAATGAAACATTTCATAGCGTGTTTTGGGGAAACCATTGATTGAATTCCCAATATTCTCAGACAATTTAAGAGAGCAGTGTACTATGGTCATAAATGATTGAAAGAATTTCAGTTTTGGCCTTTAGATGTACAGAAATTTAAACCGAACAAATGTAACATTTTACAATTCCTTTGCAGAAAGAAAAGTTACATTTGTTCGGATGAATTTTCTGTGCATTTGAAAGATAAAACTAAAATTCTTTCAATCACGTTTTGTCTTAATACATTGCTCTCTTAAATTGACTGAGCATATCGGCAAAAGACGGCACAATACTCGCTACGAAATATTTCACATACAGCAATTTTCATTTCGAAAAAAAAAAAAAAAAAAACAAACAAACAAACAAACAAAAAAAAAAACAAAATTGTATTAAACTTTTGTGTTTGAAATATCTCAAAGAATAACTTCCTGAAATTAATGACATTGCTTACGGTCCATTCTGTATATAGCACCAGGAGCTGCCTTCTTTTTGAAACGAAACGATTGGGAGCTCAGCTTCAATTCCACTGTAACTTACTACAAAAAATTCGGAATCACACCGTTCTTGCACTAAAATATCGGGAATATTTTTCAAGGTATGAAAGAAGCAAAACATTTTACTAAAAAATGGAGCCACCCCTTTTTTACAGGGAGCCCTTCAAATGTTTTGTGTATCAGTCATAAACCATTGGTATGTTAACAAGACAGTTTGTATATTAACCATGAAATAGTCAGTTGTGTATGAATCAGTCACAAAGAAGATAGTTTGTGTACGGATCATTCACAGAATAGTTGGTTTCACAAGTACGATTATTTAGTCCTGACAGTCTCCGGCAATGTGCGCCTGAGTCAGACGAGTCCATTTAGTTACGCCAAGGGGTGTTTGGGTTAGTCAGTCTTGCCTTCAGAGCGATCGGATGTCATGCGTGCGGTACAGCGGTATGTTTCTAGTATAGTTTAGCTGCACTGCATTCCTTTACTTACCGCTCGCCTTTATCTCTACTCCGGAGGTCTTCCCACTACTTCTATTACTCCCCCTCTTTCGCGTCGTCGAGCTGTCAGAACTAAATAATCGGTCTGTACTTGCTAGTCACAAAATGGTCGCTGAGCGTAGACCTAATAATCAGTAAAAAAATCTTCAGCATGTGCAGCAATCAATCAGAAAATAGCCGGAGTGCATCTGACTGCATTCTTTCCCAACACATTACACATATTATAAGCGGATGATGCATTGACAATTGGTCCCGCTATGATAGGAAATGAGCCATAAGTAATGCCGGCGAGAGAGCATTTAGTTCCCTGTCACAAAATGAGTCATCGGACGGCTGTCTCCAGAGCATTCAAGTTTCATTAAAATCATCTCTTGCCATGATAAGTAATGTCTGCGGCTTTGTCGAATGTTTACCTCAATCCTCTTGAATAAGCTACGAGACACGCGCAACAACTCATTACGTCCAATTAATTTGATTGTATGATATTGCTTTAGACCTTACGTATAACTTAGTGCGCGAGGGTTAGTTTCGTAGATATGCTCTTTAGGAGCTACTCAAAGGTAAATATTAGATACTTCAAGGTCTGAAGGTCTCAATAATCAGGAATTATGCTCATAAACAGACACACACACGTAAACACAAACCCTCACGCAAGCGTATGCGCAATAACCGGGGGTGTAAGTCTATGCGATTGCATTGCCGTGTTTCTTAATATTCGTACGGTCTTACTAATAAACCGTGTACAATTTTATACGAGATTTAATGCAGAGTTGAACAGAAAATGTTACTTCATAAACCATGCATCAGCTATCTATGTAGGCCAGGGTTGGGCAGAATTATGCACTTTGTGCTTGCACGGTGTACTACGAGAGAAGTGTGCTTCTAGAGTGCACGAAAACCGGTTTATTTAAGTTGCGGTACGTACTGTATGTTTCAAAAGAAAATGTTATTCTCTCTACCAAACTAAATAAGAACACAAAGTAACGAAACACTTCCTTAAACACAAAACAAAACATGTCTGTTGCACATTAATTCATATTACTCAATTTCTCAAGATTTGGAGAAACTGTATTAGCACAAGCTATGTGAAGAATTGCCGTTAAAAGCCCATAATTTCTTGTTTGAGATTTGTTTATTTTCGTAATAAAAAATAACTGTTCACATCTATAAGTGGAACCAAATAAACACAAACCTTTCTCACACAGCTTATGCAGATTGGGAAAGCGTCCTCTTGGGAATCCGTCATAAAACTGCATAAGACTCGACCTTGAATCATATTTCGCTCGCATCTCTCGACCACATCGCAGGTCAATCAATTCACACTATAATGAAGGGGTGACGTTATCAATAATCAGTTGGAATCAGAACATGTAGCAAAAATACGCAAATCCATTTCCAGGCAATCTAAATCGTGGAACCTTGATGTAAATTCCTCTAATAGACCGGATAGAATACATGCGTACATTTCGAAATTTTCATTGTTCAAAATTCTATGCGCTTAGATAAGAATGGGAAATGATATATTTCGCCCTTTTACATTTGACATATCCGTAACAGCAATTTCTCCTTAAAAGCTGCAATTCTATCAGTAAATTGTGTATTAAGAATTTATTTTCCCTGAAGTCCTAAATTCAGCTCATTTAAAAGCTGTAAGCTCTGTTATAGCTGCTGACACACTATAGCGCGCTGCAGCGCTCGCACTTGGAATACCCCGTGCGCACGGAGGGCAAATGCACTCAAACGCCCATCGCTGATGTAGGCTATATGCAATATGTAACGTGAGAATTTCTTCGCTGCAGTTATACACCAAAACTCCCTGTTTAAGCGTTGTATACAGAGAAAAAATTGGTGCCTCTCTAACATAATTTACAAAACATATTGGACCGACAAGTCAATATTAACAAATAAATAATGATAAAAAAAGAACTTTCATTCGACTGCCTATTAATTAATTTATTTAGCTAGCTAGCTAGCGAGTAAAAATTAAATTTATAAAACAAAAATGTTTCTAGCCATTACCGTAAGAGCCAGGCTCGTGTACGGTGTGGTCTTAGTCACTAATATCACATAAAATTTACAAGGACAGTTCACTAAATACAGTACCTAAGTAACGTAATTCAAACCAATAACACACGAGCAAAAAAAAAAAAGAGAAAAAGAAAGGAAAAACACATTTAGGCCCTAATATAAATTGACAGAAGCCAGTGATATTCAATAAAAACATGAATATAGTCGACAGAAATAAAAGGTAAAAAATACACACATTTGTTAATATTATATATCATAAACAAAATTTCAAGTTATCTTAACCGATGGCTGTTGATTGGTTTAGATATGAATGCCAATCAATCCGTACTATTGTTTTTCTCGCGGTATATGGCATTCAAATCATTCTAACCTATCTGATGATATTGCCCCCCTCCCCCTTTCTTAACTGTAAATGAGCACAAACGCTACTTAAGTGTAAATTTTTATGACATTTTGCATATTCGATTCCCTAACCCTTTCAAATGTATATCATTTTACCTTTTATGTGTGTTTCCAAATTATATGTAATACGCTTTGTCAAATCTGGCAACCTTTTCATGAGGGAAGCTAAATTTATTATTTATTATTATACATTTCTTTTTTAAAAGCTTCAATTTTAAAATATTTCAAATTTGGAAAATGGTTTGTAATTTTATTATAAGGTCTTGAGCCGAAACTAGCACCATGTTTAAGAGCTGCACTTGTATGACATTTAGGCTCAATTAATGGGAAAGTAGACTTTTGTCTCCGAGTACGATATTCATGTCGATTACGTTTATGTTTTATTTGATTTATGTGGTAGTAAGTTACTAAACTATATTCATAAATTTCTTCAATAATCAATACTTTAAAATCTGTATAAATTAAATTTGTTGGGTAATCCATATATTTGGTTAGACAAATTTTTATTAATCTTCCGTGTAATAAAATTAATGGATTAAGTACAGATGATGCTACTCCACCCAAAAAAAATTATTAACTACAAATATCTTTGGAGTGAAAAAAGACCCCAGATAAGTAGCATGAAATTCTAGCGCAGCTAAGTTGCGAGAGTTCCTAAATCAACAATATTTCCTCTAAATCTTACTCAAATTTTAGCAATAAGGTATCTAATCTACGTATATGAAGTCCATCAACGCCAATGAATGTGTTATTGTTGTAGGTCAATAAACGCGGTACAGTTTTGGAGTGATTTTGGACCGCTCTCCACAACAGAGAGTCTTTTTCCCCCAATGAGCAGAGAACAGTACAACCTTTTTCACTTTTTATTTTTTGCCTTCGGGATATTGCCCGAGGCAATACGGATTGTTGTCTCATTTACATAGCAGAATTGATATTAGCCACATTTTAATTTCAAATTAATTTACATCCAGGAAACACGCAAAAGTTGAAGCATTTAATTTATAGCAACCCAACGCAAAAAAGTAAAAGCGAAACCCACATATTAATTACAGTCCCGTTCAGTGTTTGAAGAATACTACCATCGAAACTCGGGATGCCTCAGTAAAGTTTGCCTAATTAGGCAACTTATGTTCGAAAAGGAGACAAGGCATTTCAAATTCATACCTAGCGTCACAAAGAGTTCAATGACATTCTGGAAATAACGTTCAGTATCTGCTTATACTTAACGTAAAATAATAATAATAAAAAATAACAGCCACATCATTATCCAAAATCACATTCTTTCATATTTCTTACTTTATTAAGATCACAAAATCTTCACAGTTCCTCTTCCTGTTTGCACACCAGGGATTTAAATTACTCACAGCCATGACAAATGTTTCCAACAAGAAATCACCCAAAATTCTAGCCCAACCATTAAGCTTAATTATTATTAATGTGACCAAAATTTCTGAAGCTCAAACCAGACGCTTACCGATATTACAGCTTGACAGAAAACTCCCTTTCCTAAGTCTTACAACAGTCAGCACCGGAAATACAAAATACAGATTTAATTATTTAATTTTGAAATAATGTGAACGCAATGTAGGCATCAACTTTTTAATATACACGGTGTCCCATTTATCTCGTGCACCTATAACTTTTTTTTGTTTGGATAGGTACTGGAATTTTTATTTTTGAGCGTTATGTTAGAACGAGGGGCTAACATGAGTGTGGAGATTTGGCGCATGTAACTACATTATGGTACAAGATACACGTGACGTCATTAATTTTTCAAATAGGCCTAGCATTACAAACATTAATCATGTTACATTGATTACACACATTAAGACGAGTTCAAAAATGTATCACAATGTCATCTTTCTAATCAATAACAATAACAAAACGAAACAAAAATGTACTTCCAATGTGATATTTTATGCTTTGAAAGTCACAGAAGATGTTCCAAATGGTGACCATTCACATTAATGCACAATCGAAGGCGTTCCCCGAAAGCCCGTATGACTGCTCGACATGTTGCTGGCTGAATGGCCACACAAGCTTGTTGAATGCGTTGCTGCATGTCATCTGTTGTTGTCAGAATGTTCTGGTACACAATATCCTTTACAGTTCCCCACAGGAAGAAGTCGAGTGTCGATAGGTCCGGCGAACGTGCAGGCCACTGTACGTGGATTGTGGCATAGACAGTTGGTGTGGTTTGTTTACATGTTAAGACAGCAAACACACAACACACGACGTGTACGGACGTCAGTCTTACGTTTTGTGTAAGTTAATGCACAAGCTGAATTGGGCACCATAACAAACGGCACATTCTGATGGCATTCATTTTTTTCTCAATTCTAAGGATATATTCTAAAATATGGATGCGGAGTGCTTTTCTAGGTACATAAAATACTGTATTTTTTCTAGATTATGCACTTAAAATTTGTACGAGAAGATTAGGTATTGAAAATATACCCAAATTATTTTAGAAAAAAGGGCATAACTCAGAAAATATCTGGGTGACATGCATGAAAATTTGTAGCATGTATATAATTATAGTCTATGATACGAGAAATATGTGTGCCAAATATGAACTAAGTAGCTCAAAAACTACAGAAATTATAAATTTCACCTATCTTATCCCTTAAGGAAGGACAGCCCTCAAAGACCACTGCACATAGGTCTTTCCAATCATTTATAGCTCGATTTAAAAATGGAACGTTTCTGAATAATAATTGTTAATAGAAGAAATACTGCAAAATTTCTATTAATCTTATAAAATGGAATTCTTTCTTCTCTTTATTCCAATGAGTGACTTGTCTGCGCTAACACATTACTTCACGAAAACAAATTCATTGAACATGGCTTTGGAATAAGCAGAAACTTTGTCATTATATCTATACACATTTAAACATCATTATACAGTACAGGGTTATTCATAAGTTCGTGAAACACAATAACAAATAAAGTACGCAACAGATCATGGTAATTGATATGCAGATAGAAAGAGAAACTCTACAAATAATTTGTTATCCGTTGGATAGTTTAGTAGTTATGAATTTTTTTAATGTTTCACGGACTTATGAATGGCTCTGTATTTTGGAACATAGTTCAGCAAGATTATTTTTTGTATTTTCGAACAAAAAAAGAGACCTGTAGGCGTCGCAATAAGAACTATCGGGACACCGGGACAGAATGCCTAAAGACGGGACGTCGGGTCAAATTACCTTAATGTGATCGGCGAGAGTGACTACGGAACTTAATTTATTGATCGGGAAAAATGCTTCTATTAAATTAATCTATGCATTATACTGTTTCATCATGTCAGGATGACAGAAGCTATATAAACAACAGCATGTTTGCGCCGTTTTCCTTCGTCTAGCTGTTTAGATTAGTCAAACACAACATAGAAAAGTAGGCGACCTTCACAAATTTTGAGCTAAACGGCCCTGAAAATGGTACTCGCAAGCAGTTTGAAATAGTAGAGGAATTACATCTTAACAAACAGTTGGAAAATCTTTTAATATTATTTTATGAACATGGTGATACTGTAACCAAAATCTATTTTCAAGTAAAAATGTACGATGTACTTAACAAGAAATTATATCCCCGCCAGGGCAAATAGGCTATGTAATCGCTTTATGAAATTGAATCTGTCTTAAAAACATGCTTAATTTTATTCCAAAAATATTCAATATTATTTTGTGAATATAATAATCCTCTAAAAAATTATACTTTAAAATATGTGATAGCAGAAGAAATGAAAGATAGCTATATCCACCAGAATAAAGTTGTCACCGCTTTGTGAAATTGCATCTCACTTAAATTCAAGGAACATTTCATTCCAGAATTCTCCAGTATTATTCTGCAGGTCCTCACACCGTAAAAACATTTATTTACAATTTAGAATGTGTGATGCAACAAGAAATGAAGGCTATGATCTCCACCAAAACAAAGATGTCATCGCTTTGTGAAGTTGCATCGCTCTTAAAAACCAGGCTAATTTTATGCCAACAAAGAGCGACGGGAAACAAGTGAACGATTAATCCCTCTCACAGAAACAAATTGCATCCCCGGGAGAAACTGGCATCACATACGTTCGAGAGAGAGCGTTCAGCAAAACAAAGAGATGTAATAGACTTACACCACAGGACAGAACTGTTTGGTTGTAATGAGATAGCAGTTTACGAGGGGGAGGTCAAAAACGGAACCTCGCTGAGGAATTGCCACTTTTCGTGACAAATTTTTACGTTTTTGTTTTGGATTGCCCAGTGTTGGTTGGAAACAGATGAATTACTCGTGGCGCTGTCGCTTTCTGGAACTAATGTGGCAGGTTTCGTGTGATGTAGTATCATTTCGTATACATATTCTTTCCTGTTTTTTAAATAGCCAGTTTTTATGTGCAGCGGTGAATGATGGGGAGAGAAAGAATGGACACTTGCTGCAAACAATTAATACGCAGTAAGCACGAGAGAGGCGTGCAAACTGTGAGCCGAAGAACACTGCGCATATCTCTAGTTACTGAATACTGAGAGGAGCTGATATTGATGGAAGTCTAGATGATGTGCTGGAATTAAATCGAGGCACTCGGGCGAGTCTCACAGGGGACGAGAACTGAAGAGTACACATATCGCTGTATAATATTTCTGCTAACATATCCTCAAACTTTTCGAAAATGAGTAAGATTCTGTACAATATACATCTTATGAAACAATTAAAATAATCGCAATCCTAATTAAGGATACTTAAAACTAGCAAGAACCAAATTCTTTGACACCTCTTCTACTTTGGAATCAGAAATATCTCAGTGTCACACGTTTATAATTGTTCTAACTCATATACAGGGACATAATTTTATTTTACTAATATTTTTAATATTAACCTGCTTATATCTCTGGATTAAAGGTCTAGAACCGGAAACACCGCTTGCTCCCCCTTCCAAGACTGGAGTTCGATGATACTGGCGTAAAATACAAACAAATCACTTTACTAGGTATAGGAGGGAAGAAAAGTAATTCATCCATTTATGTAAACTAGGAAATATCGCAATTTTGAGTTTGATAATTTTCATTAGGTTTTTATTTAATCAAAATACAGTACTATATTAACACTTAGTGTTTTTACTCACGAAATGAGCTGACCATTCGGACATATTCATTATGCAGTGTATATTGTAGTGTTTCAGCACATTAGCGTACATTTAGAGAATAAAGTTAAATTGAAAAATAATCATAATATGGGTATTTAAGCACATTTTTGAAAATGGTGGCCGTTCATTTCGGTACAGGCTTCAGTTCTTTTGTGCATATTATCGCATTATAGATTACTGTACCTAATTCCAGTTACCAGTTTCGTCCTTCGTACGAGTAACTCATGTTGAAATAATTCTATACCTAGTCCATAAAAGAGCACCTTTTCGTACTGTACATTCAATCTTCACTTCTGCCCGATCCGAAAAGATAAAATTACTCAGACATGCTATCTACTATCTGTCCAAGTGGTTTTGTCGCAGGGTCATAGAAAGGAGGGAAATCACGTGACATTTAATTAACGAGACCCTTTTGTTTAAGTTATTTCAAACAGTTGTATAATATTACGTAGACGTCCAATTCCTAACAGAAATTAATGTTTTCAGAAAAGAACTAATACAGCCCAGTCACTAGCCTTTACAGAGTGGCGAGCAGAAGCGGATGGGGGACACCGGGATGCGATGTAGGCAAACGGACGACAGTAGGCCTACCTGTGCGAGAATATGATTCAATATTGAAAGCGAACATATTTCTGGAACATACTATATTAACTCAGTACTGTTTGTGTTTACTATGGCCGTAAGACGACTTTGACTATATACAGTTGGTTCTGTGTGGAGAACGGTTGGACGTTTACTAGTAGAGGGGGTGGGAGTGAAGTACATTAAAAAACTCAGGTACAATAAAAATTGAAGTAAAAATAAAGTGATGTCCCTGTATAAATTTCTGTTAACTTATCCTCAAACTTTTCAAGAAAATGTGCAAGATTCTGCATAATATACATCTCATGAAACAAAATAATCGCAATATTAAGTATGGATACTTAACACTAGCAAGACCCAAATTCTTTGACGCCTCTTCTATTTTGGAATCACATATATCTCATTTTCAAATATTTCTAACTGTTCTAACTCCTACCCTACAGCACCGCAGAAGGCGACAAAGAACAGTATGAGGGAAATATGTCACCAAGAAACGAAAATTGGTTCACTTTATCAATTAAAATAAAACACACCTTAATGTATGTATATCAATGTGCAGCCGTAAGCTTATTCCAAATCCATCTGCAATTTTATTTTTTCAGCTCTTTGAACCAGACACAATTATTCATATGCTCTAATGAAGAAATATCAAGTGCTAACATTAAAGACCACGCTACAACTGGTAAACTGGTGCCAAAAATTGGAAAAGCACGCATGCCGACACATCTCACTTCAAACAAACCAACTTACTTCCACTCCCCCCACCCCGGCTGTATATATCGCTCATGGAAGTGCTAGGTCTCACGCTCTACAAACGTATCATAGCCTGGGGGTGCCGGTAAATGAATGTTCCTTAAGAGGCCGAGCGCGAGCGCAAGGATATAGGTTTTCGATAAGTGTTAATGGGCACAGACAGTACAAAATTACATATTATAATTTATTACGACAATGTAATGAATATAATGAATACATATATAGATGTAGGGCGGCGAACTTAACTCTTTTACCTCCGATAGCGTGTAAAATATTTCAAATATACACAAACCGACAATTACAAGTTAAATTACATCGAAGGGGACATCTCATACACGTAATGTATTTTTTGTACAAGAAATAATTTTCAAGATATTTGAATCAACTTTCTATTTTTAAATGGGAACCAGCTATGTTTTGTATAGTGCGTCAATTAATCACGATCACAATGTACTGTACATTTTAAAACTATGAAAATATTGCACATGGTGAAGTGAAACATAAAATTATTGTACAATAAAAATATACAATTATTCTAAAAAAAAAAAAGAAAACAAAACATAAATTCTCCGGTGTGCAATCAGATTTCTCGCCGATGTCTCATCGTTCAATTGTCCAGTACAGAACTGAAGAAATAAGGGTTGTATTGGGTAGTGCACAGTACTATGAGTGTGAAGGAAGACTGCGTCAGACACCGGTGACATTCAAACAGTCGGTAAAGTAGCCAGTTGTTATTAAACACTGCTAACGCGACATTTGCAATACAAAACACAGTTAGTTCCCATTTAAAAAAAGGAAAGTTGGTTCGAATATCTTGAAAATTATTTCATGTCCAAAAAATAAATTACATGTATCAGATGTCCCCTTCAATGTAATTATTGTAATTGTCGTTTGTGTATATCTGAAATATTACACACTCTATCCGAGGTGAAAGAGTTAAGTAGGCCACCCAGTACACAGGGTGAGTCATAAGTATGTTTGGAAAACGGGTGAGCGTGCTCCTTGATCAAAAATAAAAACAATTCCTTATATGAAAATTTGACGGAAAATGCTTATTTATTGGAAAAAATAGTAACAGTGAATTTTGTTTCATAAGTATCTGATCATATTGTGTTGTTTTGTTTTGATTTTGTACCAATATTTGTTTACAAACAACACAGTGACAAGACAGTAGTACATTGTTTTTATTTTGATTGGACGCGGTGGTCCAGCGCCTTGGCCATCCAGATCACCCGACCTCACCTCATTAGATTTTTACCTTGGAGGTCACTTGAAGGCTGTCGTCTATGCAACACCAATGAATGATGCAGGGGCGCTATTGCAACGTGTTGAAGATGCATGCCAATTGATCCGTGATGACAACAGAGTGTTTGAGCGAACTCGCCAGTCGTGTGTACGTATTGCTCAGGCATGTGTAAACAATGGAGAGGGACACATTGAGTATCTTTTGTAAACTTTAAATGACAATTTCCAAACATGTACTTGTGACAACAAAAAAAGAACAAAAACAAAGTATGTCCATTTCTCCAATAAATAAGCATTTTCCGTCAAATTTTCATATAAGGAATTGTTCTTATTTTTTATCCAGGAGCACGCTGACGCGTTTTCCAAACATATTTATGAATCACCCTGTATATATTTTAAAGAAATAGGTAACTCAACGATCCAACTGCTTTAATAAGCAACTAGCTGTATAAATGCATATGTGGCCACAGACAAGGAAATGTGAGGCCATGACGGTTTGTTTGTGACTAACAGACATCAATGCACATGGACGAACCACAAATTTTAATCTTCCCACGCTATAGCCGCACCGCATAGCGGTCGAATAAACCACTCTATTCTGTTTTATTTGTAGCTGTAATTCGATGTACGCGGGTGGCCGCGGGCCCCTGTTCGAATTCCGCTCAGGTATCACGGAATTGCCACACAAACACTTTTCGAAACTGCCTACCCGATCCATTGTACCTCGCTGCATAGCAGACTCTTCAAACAGAAAGCCAAGGCATGCACTAAAACAAAGCTCTGAACAATAAAACAGTAATGCTGTAACTCTTGTTAGAAGACAAACGTGTATACGTTTGTTCAGACCAGAGGCAGCGAGAGTGGATGTATCTCGAACTAAAGCAGGCCTGCACAAACAGCGCTCAACGAGAGCGCGCGCTCCTTCGGAGCGGGAGAGCGGTTTTTACCGCTCGCCGAAACGGAGAGGAAGATACGTCAGAATGACATAGACTTGCTTTAGGTAGAGGAGAGGGAAACGACCACTCAGCTATCTAGTGCAGTGCAGTGTGTAGGCCTATTCTCAGTAACTGTTTCACGTTGCTTACCTACTGCTACAGTACAGTATGGAGGAATCTAAAAGACAGAACATAACATTTAACGATTTACAGCTCGAACTCATTGATCTCCAATGTGACCTAACAGCTAAAGATCGTTTGAATAATACTACTAGCCTGGTTGAGTTTTACAAGACTAAACATTAGCAATAATATCCACGACTACACAGGCTGGCTGTGAAAATGATTGCTATGTTTGTGAGCAACTGTTTTCTATAATCAACTTTAATAAAGGCAGACATCGAACATCTGTAACTGATGTTTCATTACGATCAGTAAGCTACTGTTCCTTTCACCTGCCAACAGCATAAAACCTCGTTTTGATGCACTGATAAATAAATATATAACAAAATGATATTGTACACTTAAGAAGCTATAGAATTTCTATTACTTCTGTAAACTAAATATTTCTGTATTAATTAAAAAGTCCAAGATAGTTTTGCAAACACTGAACGCGAATTAATTTCATAAGCACTCGTAATAGTACTTCCTTCTGTGTATATTTTATACGAGATCACCCCTTCTTCCAGTCCACCCTTATACAGAGCGCAGCTATTATCTGCATTCCGCTCATTAGCTGTGAGTCGGCTCGGAGAGCGCAAACCTTGTGCAGGTCTGAACTAAAGCATGTTCGAGTTCCGGCAAGGGACTCTCAGATGTTTCAACTCCTTAAGTCTCAACGTAAATTTTGTGGAAATTTACAAAAATGGTATGACATAAAAATGATTTTATGTCCATGATTTTATTTTCAACTACGGATGTATTGCAACACGACGACAAAATGTCCAGCCTGCGCGAACAAAACGAGAGATATCGAAGATACCAGAACTGTCGCCATCACTCTCCGATGGAATTTGTACATAAAATTAAATTAAATTCGTGGGATTCCAGAGCACGCGAGCTGTACAAAGCGACGAAATCTGCAAATGATAAGCACGGCTCCAACAAATGACGTCACTATTCAATTCAAATCTAGGCCGACGTCAGGCAAACACCGCTGACATCAATCACATAAATACCGTTTGCATTATGGCAACAACAGCATGTGTAGAAAAAAGTTACATCTCCTTATTAGCGTTAATTCCATGTCATAAAAATGAAAGAGGTACTAGTACTACCCATAGTAAAATAAAATACAACTCAATACAATGCGCATCAATATACAGGCTGGAAGTGAAATAACCTTGCAGATTGAAAGGGACGATAGGGTATACGTAAATGAATAGAAAACCTATATTACGTTTTGTGATTAAATGCACGGTTAATTAGAAAATTAATTTTGAAGTTTCAGCAGTCCGGCAACATCGTCACTCTACTCGTGATACAGATGTAAGAGGTCAATGAACTCTGTGAGTCTCCGTACGTAAGCTTCTCGGCCAAGACGTTGCCAGTAGCATGCTTCCTGCAATGGTTTGAATTTAGGGTCTTCTTTTTAAATTAAATTTACACGAAAACCGTGAACACTATTGAAATACGCCAGAGGGATAAATTGTTCTTTATTAGATTTCCTATCGATATGGCAAAAATCACGATCCTACTCGCAATAGTTACCAAATAAGAGGTTGTTAAAATTTGGGACTTTTTTCAACTATGAACTTTCCACCAATATGATATTATAGTTTTTTGTTACATACAACATGAGCTATTCGTTTTGGAAATCTGCAAGGCTATCTCACTTCTACTCTGTACTTGTATTTATTGTCGTTTAAACATACATGTGCGTGTCACTGAAGATAATTATTGCTTTCATATTTTTTGAGACAATCAAACAGCGTCACATTGTCTTTAAGAACTGGGTTTCTACACGTGATTTTGTGCAAACATGTCAAGGATCTATTGCGATTTTCCCTCGAATCTCTCCATATACACCTTATGGCTAGTCTTCTCTGCCTTTCAAGTGATGAATTTAGTATAGATTCCAAGCGTTTTCCTGGTTTCAGATAACTTCTCCGCTTCCTATGTCCTGTGTGTTGCCTACATTCGGGACAGTCCGGGAACTTATTGATTACCCCTTGTATCTATTCACCTATTATATAGACCTAAGCATAAATGATAGTTCTTTGCAGAATTTAGAGAAGCACAGAATCCATTTTCAACAAAATTCGCAGACATTGCATTTAGGATTAAAGAGAGTACTTCGAGTATGTGCCGAAATTCTTATTTGAATGAAAGTTCTTGTTGTATGTTGTTATGAAGCAGATTGACATGTAATAGGCCTACGTATTGTAGCTGATAATTTCGTGGTGCAGCCTTTTTAGGAGAGTCTACAAAATTGTGAAAAAAAAAAAAAATCTAAAAAATTCAAATTTTAACTGAGCTTCTTTCCTTTTTCATAGTATGTCCTAGGTATCTAGGTGTTCCATTTTATCATTCATTCATTTATTACAATCATTAATTTAGGGGTGTGAAATACAAACAACTAATAAAGCCACCTCCTTTTTGCAATAAAATTGGATATAATTAGCCACATTTTGCACTGAACACACATTTACTGCGCCAATGTCATTACTACAACACAAGATATATGTTTGTGTGTGTGTGTGTATGCATACACTAACCTGTAAGACATATACAAGCTGAACCGTAAGTAATGTTATTAATTACAGGGAATTATTCTTTGAGATATTTCAAGCAAAAAAGTTTAACAAAGTATTGCTCGTTTTTACTTCCTTTTCGAGATAAAAATTGTTTTATATGAAATATTTCATATAGTGTTTTGGGAAAGCCACTGATTTAATTCCCAATATACTCAGTCAATTTAAGAGATAAGTGTATTATGATAATAAACTATTGAAAGAGTTTTAGTTTTGTTCTTTAATTATGCAGTAAACTGATCCCAACAAATGCAATTTTTCGTCCTGCAAAACAATTTTAAAATTTTACATTTCTTCTGGTTAAAGTTCTGCACATTTAAAGGACAAAACTAACATTCTTTCAATCTTTATTTATCATAATTAGAGGTAGGAATTTATTCCACAACATGAGGATATTAGGTTAACAGTGCTTAGACTGTCGTTACGTCATGAATGACGTACAGCCACCTAAGGTATGGCCAGGTTACAACTGAAATGTGTTTTGTATCGCAACAACTGAATGGGGATATGTTTCTTGTGAGTACAACGAACACTCTATGCATGTACCTAACCTTGTAGTCTCTGTGGGTAAATTCCTACCTTTAATCAAAATACACTGCTCTCTTAAGTTAATTGCATATAGTGGGAATTAAATCAATGGCTTTCCGAAAATACGCTATGAAATGCTTCAAATAAAACAAATGTTTTCTCGAAAAGGAGGAAAAAACGAGCAAAATTGTATTAAATTCTTGTGTTTTGAAATATCCCAAAGAATAACCCCCTGAAATTAATGGCAATACTTACGGTTCACAGCGTATATATATATAGTTCAAGGAGGTACCTTCATTTCCCATAGCTATGGTCCTGGAACACAACTATGGTCCTCGATACAACCATTCAAATTTTGTACTCCATAACATAAAACCTCGTTTATCTATATTTTTGCTGTTCTGTAGTTTGAAGTCAAGTCATTGCACCTATCTGCGAACGGTCTATGTTACTTCTACAATGTTCTTTGAAAGGTTGTATCGTGGACCATAGTTGTGTTCCAGGACCATAGTTATGGAAAATGACTGTACCTTCTTTTTGCCATGAAACGATTGGGAGTTCGGCTCCATTTCCACTGTAACTTACAATCAAATGCTCGGAATTACACCTTTCTTGTACTAGAGGATGGGGCATGTTTTTTAACGTATGATACAAGCAAAACATTAATTTGACCAAAAAAATGGAACCACCTAATTTTTTGGAGAGAGCCCTTCAATTGAACGTGTTCAACTCTTCTCGCTGAGATTTTTCTTCTCACTCAGTATACGGCGAGTAACGATATATTTTTTTTTTTATCACACCGAGCAGTTTTGTCAGCAAGTTCTCGTTGATAGTTGACTTGCTGTGACTCGTCAAGTGTGATCTAGGCTTATAGGACTGATTGCACGTGTCAACGCTGCTAGGTAAAACCTCATGAACGTAGCAAGGAAGAACTGAGACTTAAAAGTTTATAGGTAAAAAAAAATGCGAGTACAGTTGTACGACAATTTGATTTATGGGCAATGGCCTGAGTGTATTATTTAGTCAGTGCCAGCAAGGGTAGTACAACCCCTACGCCAGAACCTGCGTGACCGTTCACACCCCGACTTATATAAGGAATTTTGTTACCTCACTGAAGGGAAGAGAAAAATCATTTATGTTGAACGGAACGTGTTTATAATGCATGACCTTTGCGTCTGTATTTAAAACGTTTATCCGACACGCCACAACGCTGTGTGGCTTACACATAGCGTCGGATGGCTCACGCTATATTGCGTCATCACGACTAATGATGAACATTAGTCAACTGTGTCTGTGTGTCTATGGCAGATTCTTGTATCCACCAAGACGCGATTTAACAAAGATTATTGTATTTGGTACCGTATTTAAGAGTTTTTGAAAAAAATCACTAACAGAATCAAAGATTATTTATTTATTTATTTATTTATTTATTTATTTATTCTGGTGTAGTTAAGGTCATCAGGCCTTCTCTTCTACACCACCAGAAATACAAATACAATAATAGAAATAAAAAGAAAAATCACACTATATACAAAGTAAAGCCACACAAACATATAGGGTAGACCACTGATTTCAAATATATTTCAACATTACACAACCCTCAGTAACGGTAAGCATGACAAAGAAACATTGTGTTATTTTTAGATCTTTCTTTTCCCTGAAAATGAGTTAAAAATAATAAGGTCGACTTTTCTTCTTCTTTTAATTGCTAGTTTACATTTACCCCACCTGTTTACATTTACCCCTTCAAGAGGGGGGTAATTGTGAACACCAATTTTCGCACGGGCTATCAGACGCTTAACATTTTTTTGTTCTGTTTCAGAAGAAAGAGGTGTATTCTTTCCAACTCCAATTTTGGCACTGGTACATTTCGTCTCTTTAACCTATGATATATGGCGATATAGGAACTCAGTACCTCTCCCGAGCTTCACGATAACTGTAGTTACTATTTTTCACATCTGTGACAATCCTCTCTAAATCCTCTACAGTGTAATTGGGTGGGAGTCTCTTTGGTTACTGAAAAGTACGAAATGTAACCATAGTAAAACATGTTTACAATTACCCCCAAGCAATTAAAACTATGGGGCAAATGTAAACACGTCATAATTCAATGAACTGAGGTTATGGGAGATCTCAAAACCATTGTAATAAAATATGTTAACTACTATACATTACTCATAAAAACAACATATTCTTAAAAAATAGCACTGTACGTTTACTTACAATGCCAAAAATGAAGGTGAAGCAAAAGTATTTCTCAACTTTTTTTTTTTTTTTTTTTTGTAGACACTTAGAAAACATTCGTTCACAACTAAGCAGTTACTCCTATTTGGCGCCAAACTGCTTTGTAGGTTAGCCAACATATTAATTTAAATATTCCCCCGAATTAAAATTTTCATATTGACAGTTTTGTATTTCTCACAGCATTTGTTTACAATTACCCCCTGCTTACAATTACCCTCATCTACCCTACACATGTTGCAGTAACACAAACTTTAGATGAGTGATTAGGTATGGTAATTAATTATATCCTGTTACCGTATTGGCTGTTGTGTTTTAGGTTAGTTGCAAAGATGAATGGTACTAGTGAATCTGATGCAAATAATGCAAATGAATAAATGTTTTATCCACAGAATCGTTAGAAAATAATATTCCAAAAAAGGAGAAAGTAGACTTCCAGATGTCGAAGTACTTTATGTTTGAGTGCGAGAAAGTTAATGAAGATGTATTGAAGACCTATGCATGCATTTATTGACGGACTGACATTCTATCACTTTAAACTAGCTAAACAGGACGTCATATCTTCACGAAGTGAAAAGCATACAACGATAAGTGTCCAATAAAAGAAAATTGAGAACATCGTTCAAATGGAAAAGTACATCCCAGATGAGCACTTTACCCTTCTATGACAAGATATGTGATTGGCCAACCGAGGATGGAGAAGACAATGAATGAGCTTTTTGTTAAAATAAAATTAAGTAACTTTTAATTTCTTATATTATATTTTGAAGTAATTACATTTCAAACACTAACATGATACTACATGTTCTGTTCATTTAGTGTTCAATATTGTTATATGAAAAATTGAACACAGTATTTATGATTTTATTTTGAAAGTTTTCAAAATGGCATCAGTCCAGTCATTTCAAACTTTTTTACGGGCTTGCCATATGAGCTAAAAAGCTAAAATTCTAGACTAAAATGCAGATTTATAATAGGCAATAGACAAAGAATTATCCTTACATTAAAGCTAAAACTTCGTACGTATGACAGTTTTTTTTTTTTTTCTAGTTTAACAAAACTTTGGTCTTGCGGACTTACGCTCTTTTCAAAGCCACTGATTCAATTATATTCAGATTCTAGTTTCACGAATTTTAAAGCGAGATTAACAAAGAACACGTGTAACTTGTTGGAGTTGACACTGGAAGAATTAAGAGTAGCTACGATTCGTAAAAATAATATTGAAAACAGAAAGATAAAAAGAAGTTGGAACAAGACTTGTGGTCGGATTTCACTTTATGTTATTTTCTGTCTCCTTTTAGAACGGGGATATTAAAATACAACAAGAAACACACGTATATTAGAAAAGTAAAGGATGAAGGAGTAGAAGAGGGAAACTCTTAATTACTGCCACTCTGCGAGCTGTACAAATTCTCAGTAGTTCTGTGTCTCTGTGTGAAGATTTTTGCACCGCTCCGTTTATCAAAGCGTGGGTCCGATCAAACAAGCAGGCGAGAGCACGCCTCAGAGATGATAATGTTGATGATGATGCACACCCGGTTGAAACTATTCAAAAGGATTCGGGTCCTTTGCAATTCCAAAATCCTCAACTCTGACAAATAGAGTGTGTTTGTATGCCGATTTCTTTATACTCGACAATATTCTCAGACGTGAAAACCAATTTACAAAGAGATAAACTTGTCTTAAGTCTGGACCAAATATCACCATCCTGCAATTTCACTACGAAATTGTTTGACTTCCAAAGCAACTTTGTCATTCTACAGATTTCATCTTTCACACTCTACACAGACAAGCATTCACTATAAATGTGTGTTCGTTATCTGATTACAGCATCTCTCATTTCGATCGACACAATGTGGGACTTCCAAGGCGTTCGTATGGCTGAGGTTCCGTTAATTGCAATATACAATAACAGGTATCCCAGAGTAACATGTGACTGTCAGTGCATGAGATTTTCATTCTCAAAAATAAATTTGCATTTCTAAGAAACATAAAAAAAAAACGTTAATATCATTTTACTTGAGATTTCACACTTGATCTTAAACATATGAAAAGAAAATTCCTAGCCTTTTAATAAGGGCCTAGTAATTACATAACGACTGGGGAATGGATTATTATACACTGGAAGGTAGAGATGTTTCAAATAGGCATACATATAATATAACATTTGCCAAAGTAGATAAAAGTTCAGTTAGGTATAAACAACTGTGGCGATTCAAGGCTGCCTGACTTCGGGACTTACGGGAGTCATCAATCTCGAGACTCGGAACACTCACAAGCAGTCTTCACGTCAAGAACGCGACGTAATACAACATTTTCGTGCGGGTTTTCGGCTTTGCGGGCGCTGTTAGTCTCGCTTTCTCGATCGTTGTTCATCTCTAGTATTGGTAGTGACCAAATCTGCTTCAGCTATATGTCTAAATGCTCTTTCTACCTTATAGCACGACTTAATTTGTTCCTTCGTCCTGCGATGTAGCCTACATGATTAATTATATTCTTAGGTATTCTAAAGCCATTTATTTTTTTACGTGTCAGTAGCAATCTTCTAGGTTTATCCATATATTAGTTAATACCGATGTTATTTGTTCCTGTGAAGATTTCGCCAATTCCTTTATACTCTTTATGGTAGTTAAAAAATCTATTTTCTGACGTCTCGAATTAAAGGATAATGCAGATAAATATTTGGTGTAATTTAGCAGCACGTATTTAATCATTATTATTATTATTATTATTATTGCGCACTAATTAAAATTACCAATATATCAACCAAAAATATTTCAATCACGTAAACGTAGAACTCATTATAACATATTCCCTTCTTTGCAATCACAAAGACCCACTCCCAGAATTCTCTATCTTCTCTACTTCTACCAAAGGAACACTAGGCTGCTTCTAACCCTCAACCAAAATTCCAGCAAGTATAGTTTAAGAAGTTCCGGTGTTTACTGATTCTTTATGCTTCCTAATTTGCTTCCCAATTTGCATTATGAGCCCACAAAGAATTAACAAAAACAATAAATGATACAACATTAATGTAAATCTTAATATAGGCCTATTAAGCATTTACTGTAAATATTAGTTTATACTTGTATAACTATAAACATAATTTCGTCCAGAATTCCAGAAAAACTTCAATGTCGGTACATTTTGTACATTTATAGGTTTTTTCCATTTTAAATAATGAAAAAATATGCCAAAATTAACTTAAATGACAATTTCATGTATTAAATAAATGCTAATTAAATTATTTATATATATATATATATTAACAAAATAATCATAAATTAAGTATCGAATGACACTATACAAGACATAAGAATACATTTCAGCATTGGTTAGGGATCAATTTTAAAATTAGAAAATGCGTGTTACATAATTTTTCGAAGTTCCAAATATTCCCGGCACAGTTATTAACAACTAGGCGTAACTTGAATAAGAGCTAGTTGTCAAACATTTGTACAATTGTTTCCATTGGCCTCTCTTTCCCATCTGAATATTTTGTGAAAAATTACTGTCAAACAGTTGACACAATAGTATCTTGATAAAGTATGGTTAATAAGTGTATATTTTCATGTCAAGAATACATGCATACTTTAATTTGTAAGTCCCCATCATGAGAACCGAAGAATTTTGAGGTCCTCTTATCGGCGTCGAATATCGCGAAAGGAGAGCTACAAGTTTATTGTAGCACATTCATAAGAATAGAAGCTAAATCCAAGCAAATTTCACGGTGTTTGCGGGGATTCCGCAACTTCTCCTTAAGAAGATTACAGGAGAGTCTAGCAGAGACGGAAAAGTTAAACAACAAAATATAAGACGGAGATGGAGATGAGAAAGAGAGCGCTCTGATGAAAAGAAAGCAGCGACGTCGGCACAAGCAAATGGAAGAGCAAGGGTATAAAAAGAACTCATCAGCATTAAAACCGCGGAACAAGGAAGAATAATCCTGACCGAGTATCAGTCGCACGAGGGATTGGCGACCATTGTTCTGCCGTAATCTCTTGTCTGCTGAACAGAGCATCGTTGCAAGATGTGCTCAAAGTACTCAAAACATAATTTATGTCTGAAAATTATTTTTACTTCAAAAAAATTCATATATGCCTTATTTCGTGATGAGAACTTTTAGTCTTCTTTTCTATAGTAATACTTGCGCAATATTAAACTGCGATTATTATATAATATAGGCACGGAATGTTTTTTTTTTTGGACTGATCGAAAAAGATGTAAGATAAAGAGCAGTGTCTCTTAAACCACAGTCTATTATATACAGTCACGAAGCTTGAGTTTTGAGGGTGCTAGAAACAATAGACTGTGACGGTACTATTTTCCATTGCCTGTAATGAGGCGATATTAGCGATCCTAGTGGTGAGCAACTATCTAATGTTTGCATATTTACTACGTACTGAGCTATAATAGATCACAGACAGAGTACATACAAGCAAATCAATTTAACCATTACATTACACACTTTACAACAATTTTACACAAAGATATGTTTTAAATACAATATCTACAATATACATATTTACATATTTTTTATTTTTTATCTTGCACTTGCTTTTAGATTTGTGCAAGACTCAACACATTCTATAATGTATTTGCAGTCAGTATTGAAATAAAATAAATAAATAAGTTAAAAAAACATCTTTGTTCGATAATCCATATTCTTGATTTTACTTATTTATTTATTTATTTATTTATTTATTTATTTATTTATACACTTATCTTATATTTTCGTTCAATTCTATAACATTTATTCTATCCATTCTAATTTTTTTAGTCAGAAAAAGATATAAACCTAATTGCTTTTGCAATTTTGTGTTATTATTATTCATCAGTTTTTTTATAGCTATTTCTTTGTTTATTTGTAAGAACTTTTCTTTTATAAATTTCGTCCGTATATCTTCTGTATTTTGACATTCAAGAACAATGTGAATGTCATCTTCTCTCCTCCCACATAATGGACAAGTGCCTTGAGGTATATTGCCCCTATTATTTCTTAATTTCCAAATCCCCAGCGCGACTGTATATACTAGACTGTGCTTAAACTATGATCCTCAGAACATAGTGTTCCAGAAAACAGGCATACAGGGTGTCCCATTTATCTTGTGCACCTATAACTTTTTTTTGTTTGGATAGGTATTGGAATTTTTGTTTTTGAGCGTTATGTTACAACGAGGGCCTACTGTAAAATGAGTGTGGAGATTTGGTGCATATAACTAAATTATGGTACAAGATGAAATAGGAGAAGAAATTAAAAACAGGATAGCGGCTGGAAACAGATGCTTTTATGGGTTAAGGAACATGTTTAAATCAAGAGCAGTTAGTAAAAAGGTTAAAATTAAAATTTATAAAACAGTAATTAAACCAGTAGTTATATATGGGAGTGAGGTATGAACCACGTCACAAGCTGACATGTTACGGTTAAATACATGAGAAAATAAAATATTAAGAAAAATCTAAGGAGCTCTGAAAATAAACGACATATAGGGTGCTATTCATAGACATATAGCAGCACGCGCTACGAGCGTACTAAGCTAGCCCCGGCTACTAGTAAAGAATTCAAATCATATCCTATCACTAACACTGGTTTATGAATACGAAAAACGCTGATCATCCACCGGAAGCCCGTGCTAAAAATGTCTATGAATACGGCCCATAGAGAATTAGAACAAATTATGAGTTACAAAAGTTATACAAAGACATTGATATAATTGGCGATATACGAAGGAAAAGACATAGATTGATTCATGAAGACTAGAAATTTCGACAATTCAAGAATATATTTCAAATCATGCCTTTTGCACGTACACCAAGTCGTACAGCAGCACAAACCCACTAATTTCTCCACTAGGAAATTACAACCCTGCATTAGACAAACATAAAAGACCTAAGAGCGTACTCCACCCTCTAGCTTGGAACGACAACGTACAAGACGAATACCAACTTGAACACTAAATAGCCACTTGACTCTACACACAGACAAGTCTATTAATGCACTAATAATGTTATTTCTCTGTTTCTCACGTTATTGGCAGCATAGATGCATTGTTCTTATTGTAAACACTTTTTTATGTACCTTTAATGTATTTGTACTTTGAATAATGATTAAACCAAAACCTCCCACCTGAACATATTCCGACCCCACTATAGCCAATTGGCTTGTCGTCAGCACGACATCTCATCCTGCTCTAGGTTTTTCCGTGGTTTCCCTTGAGCAATAAGACAAATGTCGGGATGAGCCCTAAAAGAAATGGCCCACGGACCACTTCCCTTCCCCCACTCTTTCTCTTCTACTATCACAAAGAACTTGCTAATTTCTTAGATAACAACCCTGTATTATGATAATAAGGGAACATAAATATATTGTACAGTAAGTTCACAGGGCTAACGGCTTCGAAGCTGGGTACCTGGTTCTAATGAAGTGCACTGGTAGCAATCTAAAACATGGGGGCATGAGATAGTTACTCTGCCTACCATTAAAATTCACTTCACTGAATCCCCAAGGTAAAAAAAAAAGACTGCACTTGATAGGGCATGTATAAGAATGAAGGAGGATAGATTGGTAAAGAAGGCCCTAAATTAGAAGATTGAGGGCATAAGAAGAAGAGGTAGGCCTAGAACAAGATGGTTAGATGCTGTTTAAAACGATCTGAGGGAAATGAAGGTTAAAAATAGAGAAAAACAGCAGAAGGTAGAGCTGCATGGGCAACTATTATGAAGGAAGCTAAGGTTCTCAGAGGACAGTGAAGCTCAGGAATAAGTAAGTAAGTATGGTACAAGATACACGTGACGTCATCAATTTTTCAAATAGCACTACATACTTTAATCATGTTACAATGATTACACACATTAAGACGAGTCCAAAAAGTATCACAATGTCACCTTCCTAATCAATGGCAACAACAAAACGAAACAAAAACGTACTTCCAATGTTATCCTTTGAGAGTCACAGAAGATGTTGCATTCACATTAATGCACATTCGAAGGCGTTCCCCGAAAGACCGTATGACTGCCCGGGATGTTGCTGGCTGAATGGACACAAAAGCCTGTCGAATGCGTTGCTGCATGTCGTCTGGTGTTGTCAGAATGTTCTGCTACACACTGCCCCTTACAGTTCCTCACAGGAAGAAGTCGAGTGGCGACAGGTCCGGAGAACGTGCAGGCCACTGTACTTTGATTCTGGCGTCGACAGTTGTTGTGGTTTGTTTACATGTTAAGACAGCAAACACACAACACACAACGTGTAAGGACGTCAGTCGTCTTTGTTTTGTGTAAGTTAATGCACAAGATGAATAGGGCACCACAACAAACGGCACATTCTGATGACATTCATTTTGCATTTTGTTGTTGTTATTGATTGGAAAGGTGACATTGTCATACATTTTTGAACTCGTTTTAATGTGTGTAATCAATTTAACATGATGAAAGTATGTAGTGCTATTTGAAAAATTGATGAAGTCTCGTGTATCTTGTACCATAATGTAGTTACATGCACCAAATCTCTACACTAATGTTAGCCCCTCGTTCTAACATAACTCTCAAAAAGAAAAATTCCAATACCTATCCAAACAAATATAATAGGTGCACAAGATAAATGGGACATCCTGTATAGTTTCGTTGGCCACGATATAAAACCATATATTTATTTTAAACAACTTCAATATAAAACAGGTTAAGAATCGTGATCCACAAAGCTGATAAAGTGTTGACATAAAATTAACATGGCACTCTACTAGCCAAATTGATAGACCATCAGCTTTTCCCACAGATACGAGAGTTAAAACACTAGCGAATCCAACGGAATTTGTTTTTTTTTTTATTAGCTATTTTACGACGCTTTATTAACACTTGGTTATTTGTCGTCTAAATGAACTGAAAGTGATAATGATAGCGAAATGAGTCCAGGGTCCAACGCCAAAAGTTACCCAGCATTTGCTCCTAATGAGTTAAGGGAAAACCTCGGAAAAACCTCAACCAAGTATCTTGTCCCAACCAGGATTTGAACCCGGGCCCACTCGTTTCAGGGTGAGCCATAATAACCCTTCATAATGGTGGACCGGAATTTGTTGTGAATGAAGACGGTATTAAGAAAGATTTTTTGGCGGCATTTCCTTTAACTCCACGATTTCTTCAACCGCTATTGTCCACAATATGAGAGAGATGTAAGAAGTTGTACTCTCACTGTAATGCGCCTACGGATCTGAGGGTATAGGAAGATCCAATAAAATATCCATCCATGAGAGTTTCCCATGAGTATGGTGTAATAGCCTACGCCTATAAATAAGTCCTCAAGTTAAGGTCAAAAGACAAGTCGGATAACTTTTAATTAGATCGCGTATTGTAATACTGTTTGAGGATTTGCAAATATAGGCTAGCTATTGTATTGTCTGTGGAGTTAGTAACAAGCTGCTGGCTAAAAAAAGATCGTATTTTATGTATTTAATAATGAGAAACTCACATCAATTCGAGGCTCTAAAAAAGATTCAACTGCTAATACTGGTAATACGGATATATTGGTTATGTATCAGTTGCGAGTGAATTCAATGACAAGAACTGCAGGTATAGTGTTAATAAAGAAAAACATGTGCTCAAATGTTAAAGTTCTGTTCTAATATCCCGCAACATTTTGTTAAATTTCTCCCGGTTTTGGCCTATTCAAATAAAAAAAAAAAAAAAAAAAAGTGCAGGCATTGTTTAAGTAAAAACGTTACATTTGTAACTTAAATTTTCAACAAAATAAACAACTTAAAGTGTATGTGTTTCAATTTTTAGATAAAGATTTAGAAAAGAATGGAAGAATGTTGTAAGTTTCAACAGTACACGGTGTTTGAATCAGTTGCATGTCAATATGGTGAATATTCGTGGTAAAATAGAAAACATATGAATAAAAGAGGAAAGCAAATAATTAATCCATGTTTATGAAAATTAAATATCGGAAGAATTTCTCGCTTAAACAAAGATTCATTTTAATACAAAATTGTACGCTAGTAAAAATGAGCTATTTATTCGAAAAAGTGGTTAATTAAATAGTTTTTGTTTCAGTTCATATATAAGCAGCTTTACATTAAAACTGGATTCGTATACTCACCAAAGGATTCCGGAAAATAGGAATAAACTGTCAGGAAAGTGAGCTGTAGACTTACCTGCAACAAAAGTAACAACAGATATAAAGCTTGTCACGGAACATGTATTATAAACATACGAATCGCCACTGAAATTACATCAAGTGCATTATAGTATCTACCGTTCAGAAATATTTGTACCTTTTAAAGAATTGTTGTCTTAATTATGTAGGTACAACATTTAAATGTAGGTTTACCAGTTAGCCATTTCCGGAAAAAGGTAACTTTCTTCAAATTCAATTTTTCAGCTTTAATACATCGACCATTTTGCACCATTCGTCAAAAGAGAGCGTACAAAACATAAACCATTTCACGACACACGTCCAGGACAGCCTACAGAACATCAATCACTTCACTTCCGCTAGAAAGAAACAGCCTACAAAGACAAAACCACTTCACACCTAGAGACAGTCTACACGACATCAACCACTTCATGTGACTCATCTAAGGACAATCCACATGTCATCCATGTCACGTAGCTCAAAAAGAGACAGCCTAAAAGGCATCAACCACTTCACGCCACTCATCTAGGAATAATCTACATGACATCAACCATTTCACGTTATTCATCTAAAAATAGTCCACATGGCATCGAATTCACATATCTCAACAAGAGACAATTTACAAGACATCAACCACAAGTCACGCGTATTCTGAAGTCTCTAATATCTTCTCACACTCCTCTTTTTGAGACAATATACAGTCAGTTTTTCCCGATCTCTGAAAGAAAATATAGACAGACCTTCTGAAATAAGTTGTTTTAAGTTTGCTCCAATCAATTCAGAAGAAGTAGAAATATCTTTTTCCACCATGAAAAACGTTCTCTCTGACAGGCGGCTCACTATGACAGTTGACAACTTAAAAAAGCATCTTGTTATGACATGTAACCAAGGAAAGTGAGTACCTTATGGGATACTTCATTAAGTATTTGTCTATTTTTTTGTCTGTTTCCATGAATAAATGCCTATGTCACTGACTATTATTTTTATTATTTTTAGTGCCTATATGCCTGCCTATTTTAACCAAAATAAATGCCTAAACATCCGAGCTCTAATTATAAGACATCGGCCACCTTATGCCACTCGTCAAGGGATATCTTGCAAGTCATTGACCATTTCACGATATTCGTTAAGAAGTATCTTATAATACATCCGTCACTTCACTCCACTGCATTGCAAGCAACTCTCCACTCCATACCACTCCCCACTTCATTCCACTGCACTGCACTAAAGTGAGTATGGGATAGTTTATTAAGTATTTGTATTTTTGTCTGTTTCCATGAATAAATGCCTATTTCACTGATCATTTGTACTATTTTAGTGCCTATATGCCTGCCTATTTTAAACAAAATAAATTTCTAAACATCCGGGCTCTAATTATAAGATATCAGCTACCTTATGCCACTCGTCAAGGGATATCCTGCAAGTCATTGACCATTTCACGATATTCGTTACGAAGTATCTTATAATACATTCGTCACTCCACTCCATTGCACTGCATTGCACGCAACTCTCCACTCCATACCTCTCCCCACTTCATTCCACTGCACTGCACTTAAGTTGAGTATGGTATAGTTTATTAAGTATTTGTCTATTTTTGTCTGTTTCCATGAATAAATGCCTATTTCACTGATTATTTTAGTGCCTATATGCCTGCCTATTTTAACCAAAGTAAATGCCTAAACATACGGTCTCTAATTATAAGATATCGGTCACCTTATGCCATTCGTCAAGGGATATCCTGCAAGTCATTGACCATTTCACGTTATTCGTTAAGAAGTAGACTATCTTATAATACATCCGTCACTTCACTTCACTCCACTCCACGCCACTCCACTGCATTGCACGCAACTGTCCACTTCATACCACTCCCCACTTCATTCCACTGTACTGCACTAAAGTGAGTATGGGATAGTTTATTATGTATTTGTCTATTTTTTGTCTGTTTCCATGAATAAATGCCTATTTCACTGACTATTTTTACTATTTTTAGTATCTATATGTCTGTTTATTTTAACCAAAATAAATGCCTAAACATCAGGGCTCTAATTATAAGATATTAGCCACCTTATGCCACTCGTCA
This sequence comes from Periplaneta americana, assembly GCF_040183065.1. NCBI lineage: Eukaryota > Metazoa > Arthropoda > Insecta > Blattodea > Blattidae > Periplaneta > Periplaneta americana. The sequence continues at coordinate 127,667,623 of NC_091127.1, forward strand.
AGGGATGTCCTGCAAGTCATTGACCATTTCACGATATTCGTTAAGAAGTATCTTATAATACATCCGTCACTCCACTCCACTCCATTTCACTGCATTGCACGCAACTGTCCACTTCATACCTCTCCCCACTTCATTCCACTGCACTGCACTTAAGTTGATTATGGTATAGTTTATTAAGTATTTGTCTATTTTTGTCTGTTTCCATGAATAAATGCCTATTTCACTGATTATTTTAGTGCCTATATGCCTGCCTATTTTAACCAAAGTAAATGCCTAAACATACGGTCTCTAATTATAAGATATCGGCCACCTTATGCCGCTCGTCAAGGGATATCTTGCAAGTCATTGACCATTTCACGCTATTCGTTAAGAAGTATCTTATAATATATCCGTCACTTCACTCCACTCCACTCCACTGCATTGAACGCAACACTCCACTCCATACCACTCTCCACTCCATTCCACTGCACTGCACTTAAGTTGAGTATGGGATAGTTTATTAAGTATTTGTCTGTTTTTGTCTGTTTCCATGAATAAATGCCTATTTCACTGATCATTTTTACTATTTTAGTGCCTATATGCCTGCCTATTTTAAACAAAATAAATTTCTAAACATCCGGGCTCTAATTATAAGATATCGGCCACCTTATGCCACTCGTCAAGGGATATCCTGCAAGTCATTGACCATTTCACGATATTCGTTACGAAGTATCTTATAATACATCCATTACTTCACTCCACTCCACTCCACTGCATTGCACGCAACTCTCCACTCTATACCACTCTCCACTCCATTCCACTGCACTGCACTGCACTCCACTCAACCCCACTCCGCTCCACTCCACTCAAGAGACAAGTCTACAAAGCATCAACTATTCACTCCATTTGACATGGCATAGTCTACAAGAACAGACTACTTCGCACCACTGCGATAGAAGAGAAGTTATGGAGTGTCAGTAGTGCTGGAGTTAAGAAGATTCTACGTTCCGTCAGGCCTCATAACGTGGTTCGTTGCACCAAGCACCATGGGGAATCAGAAGTATAAAGGAGGCTTAGAAACTTGGAGTTTACTCGTAGGAATTAATTAATTCTCAGTTCTGGATGTGTGCCGCGCGTTACAGAAGCAGAAGAATTTCAGAGATTGTGGAGTTTAGCGAGGAGTTAATGTACTGCTGGGATTCGAAGTTCTTATGTATGGAAAAAAAAAGTTTAAACCTAGTTAGATCGGAAGTCTAGCTGTACGTAAACCACAGTATTTTAATTGTAGGCAGCATGTGACCAGAATAACGTTACACAAATGTTTACAAAGACTAACAAGACGGAGAAAAAAAAAAAAGAAACCCTAACAATGACGCCGCCCTCACTGTGCACAACCATTTCACTCAACTTCAAAATTAATTACAACTACTCTAGAAATCAAGTTAGAAATTTTCCGGTGACGTTATAACGGACTCCCTATTAAAACTCTTTCTACATTTTCCTCCCCTTCTTCTGCGCCTACCAACAAAGCACAAATCGCACCCTTTGTTACATTAGCTTGAACTCGACACAAACGCAACAGAAAGGAAAAAAGCTGGACAGAGCTTCAGAGAGATCGCTACGGGTTCAAGCGTGCATGCCGTGAGTCGTCTGTGGGGGGGCTCTAGGTCGACTTCAATATCGCCATCTCCGCTGTAGGGGAGTTTCACGTTCAAAAGGAACTGGAAGGAGTTTTCAAGATAAATTATTCAAAATGCAACGATTTTTTCAAAATGCGATTCTTTTTTGTGCAGTTTCCCTCCACTGGGAAGGGAAGTTGAAATATTCCTCGCATATAAAGCGACCACAAATAAAAAAAGTCAGTGCCGTGACCATGACGGATCCTTTCTCTTCATGCATGTTATATGCGTTTCGTAGCAAGTCGCTTATTGTATTAACAGTAATATCACTTGGTACCACTAATTTCTGTTTATTTTATTCATCTATCATCAAGAGAGATACGAACAAGAAATAATTTGCTGTGCAATGAGAAAACTAATTTTCAGTTTTCCGCATCGCACACAAAATACAAGTAAATTTCTTGTAGTAGTACCAAAAAGTGAAATATCTGACTTAATTTATAAATTTTACAATTTAGTATGTTTAACTAATTCTGCACAACCTCGCACACAACAGCAATTCACATATGAAGAGTCCACCGCAAGAATGATGGATGTCATTTGGAATACATTTTGCAGGAGAAGCAATTGAAAGTTTGAAATGCTTACCGCTCAAAGCTTAACTGTGATTTTCCGATCATTACTGGACAATGACTATCAGTTTTAATGCCATATAACTCTGTATGTTCATTCTATATGCCTTAAGCTATGCATTGACAGTCTTGGTTCTTTTTCGACAAGAAAGTGACATCCATCATTCTATCAGTGGACTCTTCATATTGTAGTAACTTCCAATGTAGTTATTATTATTATTATTATTATTATTATTTACTATTTGCGAAAAATAAACTAGTCTACCTCCACTGCAGCAACAAACTTCAGTATCATGCCACTGATGTTAAAAGCAGTTTCTTTCCAAACTTTCCACTCCTGAATCTTACGGTAGTGGCTAGAAACATTTTTGTTTTATAAATTTAATTTGTACTTACTTTGCTAAATAAATAAATAAATATATAGATAAATAGGTAGGTAAATAAAAAATAGATCAATAAATAGTAAAATAAATAAATAAGTACGTAAATGAGTAAGTAAATAACTGAATAAATAAATAAATAAATAAGTAAATAAATAAGTAAGTAAATAAATAAGTAAATAAATAAAATAAATTGTAATTTCGTGAGAGTTATCAGATGTCTGTGTTTAGCAGTTTTGAATTGAATTGAAAGAGGAGAAGTGGGAGGAGAAATTTAATAGGTACGCAAAACGCGTCCTCGCAAAGGGTTCCGGGCTGAAAGAAACTGAATATGTGAGCTCCAAGCCTATTGGCCACATGTCTTACTCCGTGTTATGCTGCTCCACTGAAGGAGCTCTAGAAAATTTTGAAAGGGGGGGAAGCCGAAAATAGACGTAACCTCTTAGGTACCACATACGCGAGGAGAGGGGAATGTGATCAAACTGATCATAGGGCAAGACGAAGAAGAATTGCCGGAAGGTGTAAGTTTGCACAGTAAAAGGAACCTTTCATTTTGCAGTGCAGGTGGAGTCGAGAAGACGAAGGACACGTCCGTATTTTAAATATATTTTCTGCCGTCTCTATTTATTTTTGAAAATTTGTTAAATGCCGGTTTTTAAGAGAAAGAAAGTCCCACTCGTCTGAATTTCAATGATGAACTTACTATAAAGACATAAACGAAATGTAAATAGCAGAAAGTAATCATGGGGTCCAAACCGTGTTCTTTCAGCAGCATTTCTACACTTCATTAAGTACAGGTCATGTATTTTGTCAAGACACTCGCGATGTGCAGTACGGTAACAACGTTTCTGTAAAGGGGGTAGGAGTAGAAGGGAAGGTCGGGCGTGTGTCTATCGAGTTCAAAGTAAAGGCTAACCTATTCCCCTATAATTCGTAAGTAGACTCATCCGATCTCGTGCGCAGCTCTGTAGGAAAAGTGCTGTATCTGCGTCTTAGGCACTGAGCCAATACGTAGATAACCAAGTATTATAAGTAGAGAGTGCTCACGAGTCGTAATATACAGCAAGTACTTTTGCTATTTACAGACTTGTAGTTAAGTTCAAGTACGTATTTAATTTCGTGAACTATCCTCCGAAAAAAATGTAACATTGTCAAATTTTTTTGCAGAATGAAAAATTAAATTAGTTCGGATCAAATTTCTGCACATATAAGGACAGAACTAAAATTCTTTCAATTCAATCATTTATTATCATTATACACTGCTACGCATATTCGGAATTCAATCAATGGATTTCCCAGAACACGTTATGAAATGTTTAATATAAAACAATTTTTATCTCGGAAAAAAGAAAAATCGCATTAAATTTGTTTGAAATATCAGAAAGAATAACCCCCTGAAATTAATGTCATTACTAACGGTTCACCCTGTGTCTGTGTCTGTCTGTCTGTCGTCTGTATGTATGTATGTATGTATGTATGTATGTATGTATGTATGTATGTATGTATGTATGTAGGGGAGAGTCGGGTAGTATCGGACATCGGGTAGTATCGGACAGTGCGTTTCTTTCATCTATCACCATATTATGGTAGTACCTGAATGACATGGTTACGTTTCTCTATGCGACATCACAGAAACGTAACCATGTCAATCAGGTACTATCATCGTATGGTAGATGAAAGAAACTCACTGTCCGATATTACCCGATGTCCGATACTACCCGACTCTCCCCTATGTATGTATGTATGTATGTATGTATGTATGTATGTATGTATGTATGTATGTATGTATGTATGAATGTATGTATTGTTGTATGTGTGTATGTATGTATGTAATGTATGTGTGCATGCATGTAAATATGTATGCATGCGTGTATTTATGTATGCATGTAGAGATTAATGTGTATGCAAGAATTATTTACACGATTTATTGTACGTATGAATGAAAGTTCAGGTGCTTAGGAAAATATTTGAGGCTAAGAGGGATGAAGTTACAGGAGAATGGAGAAAGTTACACAACACAGAACTGCACGCATTGTATTCTTCACCTGACATAATTAGGAACATTAAATCCAGACGTTTGAAATGAGCAGGGCACGTAGCACGTATGGGTGAATCCAGAAATGCATATAGAGTTAGTTGGGAGGCCGGAGGGAAAAAGACCTTTGGGGAGGCCGAGACGTAGATGGGAAGATAATATTAAAATGGATTTGAGGGAGGTGAGATATGATGATAGAGACTGGATTAATCTTGCTCAGGATAGGGACCAATGGCGGGCTGATGTGAGGGCGGCAATGAACCTCCGGGTTCCTTAAAAGCCAGTAAGTAAGTAAGTAAGTAAGTAAGTAAGTAAGTAAGTAAGTAAGTAAGTAAGTAAGTAAGTAAGAATGAATGTAATTTCATATGGTTAGTAGAGTATAACATCATACTAATAGGTTTAGTAAACTGACTTGCGGCAATCGCTGTCAATTCAGCTTATGTACTTTATTAATAATTATAACTGAATCGTACAGTCTGCACTACTGCAATCAAGAAGGGATACGAATCTTTCTTTCGGAGAATGAGGCGTCGGTTCTCTCCTATGTCAACAAGCCTCACTGTTTACTTTCCTTCTGAAGAAAACTTGATTATGTTAATACGTGGGACAATTCTTTCTAGTTTCCTGCAGGCTATATCCATTCAGCAAATAAAAGTTCCCGAGTTACTGAATATCTTTCTCTCAGAATAAAATTCTGTTCTCCATTTCAGTTTGTTCCCCTTTTATTACAGGTCCGGCTTAGTTCAGCTGTGGAAGGAAGAAATTAACTTGACTCGCGGAGAACTTTAATGCCATTCACTCACTTTCACTCGTCTCAAAACGTACTAAATAAATTCAGCCGCTCATGCGTTCCAATTTTTACCACTGTCACTTTATTGATGAACGTAATTGCAAGCTCAACAAATTATGCTGTGTCAAAACCCCCAAGAACTTGGTTTCATGTTTCACTTGCGTCACGCTGCGAAACTGATTAGGTTCCCGGGAGGAAACTATTGCTGAAACGGTTTCCCATCCCTCACCCGTCCTTATGGAGTGTTGCTGCATAGATCACATTCCATAGTGAAAGCCTACCATGTTGATCCGTACATTATATTCAATAGCGCTTATATGCCTCCTCAATCAATTTCAAAACGTAAACTTAACTCTTATACTGTAAGATAGTGCAATGTTTGTACCCCAGCCGCTAATCGTACGACGAGAAGTAAATTACAGTCATCTGTACTTGTAACCAGAGAAGAGGATTTCATTCGACAGTTTGTTTTGTGGGATTTTGGTCATTAATTACATGAAGATCACTTCGAAAGCAATAAAATAATTCGTGGCACGATAGCCCATGAAGGGACAAGGCCGACCAAGCGACTATTGACCTTACGTTCATGTGCCTCAGCAGAGGTTAAGGCCAGTCAAAGAGTTCAGAGTGTTGTGTCGCTAGCACAATGATCCCCAGAGCCGTTATAGTTGGTTTTCGAAACCGGATTTCGCTACCTAGCGCAGCTTCCCAAAAGCACCACGATGCTGGGTGAGTACCGTTCCCATACACTGAACGAAATGTAATGAGAAAATTCCTTTCCCATGAAGAATCGAAACAGCGCTCATTAAGTAACGCGAGTCCAGGCGTAATACCTTAGTTTACTTATTCACCTGACTTATTTACTTAACTTATTTACTTATTTATTTATTTAATTGATTTATTTTTCATAAAGCATAACTATTGAGCGTTGCTGCTTAAACGGAGATCATTAACTACAACAGTTTGGCTTAGCTTTCTTTTCGAGGGATGAACTCGAGACAGATTCATGCCCTCATACACTCATTGATCCATAATGCGTCCTCTTATGTGAGGATTGTGTGGCCTGCGTGCATTCGTGAATTCGATGCTGACAGCTAGGTACTCATGCCTCAGTTCTGACAGCCAGTTTATATCCCCAAACCAGTATATGACAAACCTCAGAGCCCCAATTCCTTAGAACTTATATCAGCATTGAAAACCCGTAGTATCCCCCAAAACTGCACTCAGTACATTTTTAACTACTGTCCAGTTTATTTTTAACTACTGTAAATGTCAAACGAAATGAAGGGAAGATGAGGTATAGGTGAAACGAAAGAAACTGGAGTGTCCTGAGTAAACTCATCTGTTAAAAAAAAATTCATCTGTTAGATCTGTTTTGTCAACTACAAATCGAAACCTGGCAGCTGGATTAAAAAAGAGAGCGCTAGCGCTGAGCCACGGCCGCGGAAACTGCTACAACCACTTCATTTCACGGACCGGGGGAAAGGGTTGAAATATTTAAATGGTAATATTTTGACTTCGTTTTTGGAGCTATATTTGAAACATAAGAAAGAGCAGACATTACTTTCGGGAAACTATTTTCGATAGTTTTGTCTGAGTACTTTCTAGTCGACAGAACTGTATCATCCGGTTGCGTGATTTCAGTTAATTTCAACTGAAGTATCAGGCTAGAAATCTGGAACAATCTGCCCACAATAACTTAAGTATGTTCTGTCTTCATGCGCAGGTGTTAACCAAAATTATGCTCCTGGAATCTGTAAAGTTACTCAGCGCATTTGGGTGGAGACGGAGACATGCGAGTGGGTGGAGCCTAGCAGTTAGGGAGTGTATTGCGGGCTGCATCTGCTAGTGGCCGCTAAGGAGTAAGATGCGTGATAGCATCTTGAGTGCAGACAGAAATGATCCCCTCTCTGCAGACACTCGCTCCATTCAAACAATCCTTCTCGCAAAGCGGTTATTGGACTGGCCCCCTCCATTCACCACTTGCGCAAAGGACTTCTTTCGTCTCCTATACTCTACAGCAGCCGTGGCGAAAATGTGACTCACGAGCACATTGTGGCTCGCAATGACAGATATGCATTTCTCTTGCTTTCTACCTCCCCCAACCACCACCCCCTCACTCACTGGAGTCAAACTCCTTTCCATTTGTATTTGTCTCTGACCTGCGAGTGGCGAATCGTCGCAATGTCTCTCTCGAACCCATGTACCTCTACAAAAACGAACGTTTCAAGTAGAATGGGGGGACGCATTTTTTTGCTGCCAATATGATGAGAATATTAAATGTATGATTTGTTCACAAGTATTACGAGGAAAACGGTTCTATAACATAAAACGGCATTATACTACATGTTACTATGAAACATTAAAAGGTTGTGTTATTATTATTATTATTATTATTATTATTATTATTATTATTATTATTATCTCTGTACGTTGATCCTTTTTCAGCAGATGTACGAACAATGCGGTTAGATCTTTAATTTAAACTCACAGATTTACAATGTGATGTTAAATGAAAGCTAGATGTAAGGACTTGATAAATGTTGCACTTTTCAAATCTTTGCCAAAAAATAAATATCCGAAGCTTCGTTCTTTCGCTTGCTCTGTTCAATCCATGTTCGCTACAACTTACGTTTGTGAAAAATTATTGTCAACAATGAAGATAGTACAAACCAAATTTAGATCACGGCTGACAGACAAATACCTTCGTGATCAACTACAACTGGCAGTAAAAGGTAAAGGTAAAGGTATCCCCGTAACGTGCCATGAAGGCACTTGGGGGGCATGGAGGTAGAGCCCCATGCTTTCCATGACCTCGGCACTAGAATGAGGTGGTGTGGTCGGCACCACGCTCTGACCGCCTTTTACCCCCGGGAAAGACCCGGTACTCAATTTTATAGGAGGCTGAGTGAACCTCGGGGCCGTTCATAATTCCTGATTTTAAAACTCTGTCGCAGAGACATTCTGAACACAATTTTAGGTTGTGATAATGTGTCCTATGTTTTCTTATTCATTTCTTTCTTCGTTACACGTACTAAACATTAGTTTGTAACCTTACACTGTATAAAATTATATTTAAGCGCTTGACGTAAGGAAAATGAAAATCCGTTAATAAGTCAGACAGTTGTTTCACTTCCCCTTCGCGTGTCCGTCTCCCTCCATAGATGCTATGCACGTTGCAGGTTACACAGTGGCTCGGCGCACGATCACATTTTCGCCACGGCTGCTCCACAGACTCTAGAAACGAAGTTCGGACATTTTATAAAAATCTAGAAATTGGGGTTAGCATGGTATGAGATTACCTCTAAACATTTAAGGACGAATATGTTCTGCATCTGTGTGATGACAATCGAATCCGGTCCGATGAATCTGTTGCTAGATACGCTAGAACATAAGCAATGGCAGAAAACTCTTTTGTGCGAGATCGAGCGTATTTGCTTGTTTTCCGCACAGAACCAATATGCGGTAAGTGTGAAATACCACATTCAGTATTCCCAACGTAACACACATAACAATTTCCCTCTCCTTACCGCTTAAGCGCGACATTCATTTTACTGCTTTAGGCTTTTAACATATTATTTTTAGAGACGTTTAACATAGTAATAATTATAAATTGGAAACTTACCACTGCAATTTCACCTAAATTGCAATGTTAATTATTGTTTTTAAATATTTGCAAAAATTAAGTAAAGTCTACTACTCCACTAAACTTATTGTATTCCTGATACAAGTAACATTAAGGAAGCCGTGAAAAATCAACAAGATTCCAGATGCCGATGTTATTACTGCAATATGTTATATAAATAATATTGTTAAAATATTAAAATGAAAAATAAATCATTACATAACCTTACCGTTTGTTTTAAGTTCGCATTTATAGACTGGGGGAAAAAAAAGACAGACGTATATCACGGCCTGCTGTAGTATAGTAAACACAGAAAACATTTTATAGCAACAATGTCGAAGAAAGATATTTTGGTGTTCCGAAGTTGCCGTCATTAAACAGAAACCAGCATGGAGATTTCATTGCAACTAATTAGAAATTCGTCTTTCAGGTATGTAATAAACGATCTTCGCACAAAATAATGTACGATACACGAGCGGTATGTTTGTTTTCATGTTCTCGGAAATTAAAAAAGCTCAACTACGTTTCGCTTTTTCAATCTTTTCCTCGACCATGAAAACGTCAACATACCGCTCTTGTAACGTATATTACTATTTCATAAATACGGACTCTATCACACTGTCTTTGAACAGTGTAAATGCAATGTATCAATATACTGAATTTTGGATTAATGGGAAGCAGTGCGAAGTAAAGAGCTGGGATAAATCTTTAAAAATATATCGTATACTAATTAGAATGTAAATTCTGTCTATCATTAACAACTTCCCGACACAAAAGTAAAGGAAAATACGTTCTTATTCACATGGAAATGTTTTCACAAGCTGCAAACAAGCCGCATGCATTCATGTCATTGCGTCATGGGTATAAAATTTATAATTCCCATGTCTATGCCAAATCACCAGCATTTTGAATACGAGGCTTATTTCCGGAAAAAATAGCCCTCACAACTGCAAAGCCTCGTAAGCCTGATAACATTTGAACATGGGTTCAGCTGTTTGGGTCTTATCGTGCATCCGATGGACGAATGTGTTAATTCAACAGTATTCGGTTCCAGCACAGAAAAAGCGCGATGCTAACGTCTTATTTAGAACAATAACGTTGTATGTCCAGTATAATGCATAAGTATATAACGTCACAAAAACGAACGTATTTCTGCCTTATAAGTAATACTCGTTTTGTGAAAAATTAGTTATTTGTGTCGTAACTAATTATATTTCCGTTTTATATTTTACTTATTTAAACAGAATTAAAAATATATTAAATTATTTGCAGCATAATAAAATAATATAAATATAGAGTAAATGTGGGGGGGGGGGAGATGACTATTGGGGAAAGATGCTTATTTCTTTGTAGTTTCACATTCTTCCGAGAGAGAACGCCACGCGCATGTCTTTATGATTACTGAGACAGTTGAATGTCTGTAGAGTGGAAGCTAACTCATTTTGCCACATGTTCTTGTTGTGAGAAAAAGTAAAGCAAGAAAACAGCTCATTTTTCTGCTATAAAATAATTGCAAAGGTATGTTTAAATTTTAATACATCCTTGAATTCGTAATAACTGTCAAACCCTTGTAATGGATATTGTAGTAAAGGTTCCAAAATTTGTATTGTTAACAACCAACGACCTTGTTCCGCCATCTTAGGTTGCGTCACAGCACTAGGCATCATACCCCTATACTTGGGGAAGATGATCACTTTTTTTTCGGGGTAAGATGGCAACTTGTTGCAAGAGTTTTATTTTTTTTATTGCAGGGAATGTGTAAACATTACGTAAGATCCTCTGATAGAAGTCAGTGGATTGAGGACAGTCTTTAACTTGCGATGGAACATGTTATAACAGAGGTTATGAACTGTTTTAGAGCATCGCAAGCATACGGGACTTCTTACCGTATCCTAAAACGCCTCATAAAAAGAAAGTTGACAAAAAAAATGTACTGGATTGAATTCATTATGTGCAAGAAGTGATTTCACGCGTCTTGCACACGGCAATAAAAATATGTGCAATGACTGTGTTCCTAAGTAGTGATAAACGAGTGAGGAAATGTCTATGAGCTTTAGATTAAGTCAATTTTGTTATATACATGTATCAAACCAAGTTAGGTAAAATACATGTATCAGTAAATGTGTTAATTGCATTTGCCATCTTACCCGACTATCGAGAAAAGATGCCTACAGTGCAGGTAAGAAGAAAACCAGTATCCACAAACAAGATAGTTAATGTTTTCTAATGTGTTAATTGCATTTGCCATCTTACCCGACTATCGGGGAAAGATGCCTACAGAGCAGGTAAGAAGAAAACCAGTATCTACAAACAAGATAATTAATGTTTTCTGTTTTATACTAAAAATATAGTTTTAAATACCTTCCTGACTTTGATGTTTCAATATGAAATTCAAAACTAAATCAACAATATCTTAAATTTTCAATGAAAGAAAAAGTCAGGCATCTCCCCCCGATACACTCTATATATAAATAAAACATGAATAATTTAAAGAAAATAAAAGTACCTTTGTATTACTATGAAACTGTTAGGGTTAAGCAAACTCTACAAAATAATTGGTATAAATAGCTTTAAAACCAAAATTTTTGTTGCAAAAAGATTCTAATTTTGAAAACATAATCTTGCGTATATCTCGCGGTATATTTTGAGCAATAGCGACCGTTAGACTGAAGTGTGTGGTACCTACTGTGCATGCATTACACTGATTTCTGCACTCTAACTATAACATATTAGTTATATCAGATGACATAATATATGATCACGTTTATAGTTTATCACACACGAGCTCCCATTTTAATTTAGTTCAAACGTACACTGACGTCACAAAACACTCATGATATATCGCGAGACGTGTAGATAAGAATTTCTCTGAAAATATAATTTTTGGAAACATTTTTAATTTATTATTTTACTTTGTCAAAATGTAAATCAAGAAGAAAAACGTTAAAACCAATTTATTAAAATCACCATTTTACTCATTTCCTTAATCTCAGACCGGTAAATGTATCGGTAAAATTATTATAAAATTTTCTGTGTGACACATATGCATAAACTGACTTAGTAGATACCAGATATGAAGAAAGCCCTCCTGGCAGCAGACATACAGGCAGACATATTTTCGAAACCATTTCTTCTTTGGCATCAGGAATGTTGAAAAAGTGATTTTGATGAAAACTGAGAAATATAGTTTTGTGCGAGATCATGCGTATTTGCTTTGTTTCCTCACAAAACCAATCCGCGGAAAGTCTAAAATTCCTCATTCAGTATTCCCAACCTAACACACATAACAATTTCCCTCTTCTTACCGCTTAAGTGACAATTGATTTTACTGCTTTAGGCTTTTAACATATTATTTTTAGGGACGTTAAATATAGTACTAATTATAAATTGGAAACTTGCCACTGCAATTTCACCTAAATTCCACTGTTAATTATTGTTTTTAAATATTTCCAAAAATTAAGTAAACTCTACAACTCCACTAAAGTTACTGCATTCGTGATGCAAGTAACATTAAGAAAGCAGTGAAAAAATCAACAAGATTCCATAGACTGGGGGGGGGGGAGGAAGGCAGACGTATATCACGGCCTGCTGGAGTATAGTAAACACAGAAAACATTTTAAAGCAACAATGTTGAAGATAGATATTTTTGTTTTCCAAATTTTCCGTCATTGAACAGAAACCAAGATGTAGATTTCATTGCAACTAATTAGAAATTTCTCTTTCAGGTATGTAATAAACGATCTTCGCACAAAATAATGTACGATACACGAGCGGTATGTTTTCTTTCAATTCTCGGAAATTAAAAAAGCTCAACTACGTTTCTCTTTTTCAAACTTTTCCTCGAACATGAAAACTTCAACATACCGCTCTTGTAACGCATGTTACTATTGCATGATTACACCATATGACAATGAAGGATCAAGTTTTGGCCTCCACATTTGTTACATTTCTACAAAGATTTTTAATCTATGTGTTATTTGAGTTCACGTTCCTACAATGTAGCTTTAACAATACAAAGTTTCTACTGAATGACCTTTTGTCCATGTACAATATATTTTATAACCATACCGTCACAAGTGCGCCAGCGGGTTTTATCATGCGGCCCAAATGGTAGAAAATAATTTTTTAGATATTCACTCAACATTGTCATTATTTGTTATCTTAATAAAAAGAAGAAGAAAAAGAAAAGCATAGCTATATACAGTAATTTTCTACACAAAGAATTATTATCGTTTCGGATGTTTGGATCAGAACTTGCAACCCACTTCCCTCTGTATTTAGTATTGTACACTTCCAGTTACTCTCACTCTCTAACAGAATTATGTATGTGCTGCAGAACGATAAAAAAAACTTGAAACCTGGGAAACTCTCCGCAGACCTTTACTGTTCTTGTCGGGCAGAATTAGTAAGTACATGAGAAGCATAACAAAAAACATTCACTGTTGCATAGTAAACTGAGAAACATTAATTCTAATCAAAAGATCACCAAGTTCCAGACCCAGCAAGAAAATTAACTGTCCTGTGTTTATCCTATGTTATATTATTGTCATCTTAGGCCTTGATCTTAGCCAGCGAAAAATAGCGTAAGGCACGTAACGAAATAATAGTCAAAACCTAGATGCGGCCATGGAAGTTTCGATATCGGTAAAGTTATAAAAGAGACATCCTGAATCAAACTGTTGAAAAGTACCGACATAGGTAAATACATATTTGATAAACACTAGAAAGTTCCGTACTAGGAACAACTCTCTCCGAAAGTGCTTTCGAGGAAAATAAGACGTAGCCTGATAAAAGACTGACAAATTTTACTTGTAATAAAAATTGAGAAAGAAATTATAATAATAAAACAAACAATACCTACTGTTTTAGTGAAGTATATGACGCAACATTTTCTTTCGTGGCATTTCTAATATTCTGACATTCATTTATCGCATTATAAAAATATTTTAGAAAATCTCTAGAAATTAATCAGTATTTTTATGTACTGACACGTTGCTTGTAAGTATTCGAGTATGTGGAGAAAGAAAGTATTTATTTATTTATTTATTTATTTATTTATTTATTTATTTATTTATTTATTTATGTGTGTATCCAATGCCTACCCACTCCACTTGCGTGATTCGGGTTCCGCATATTGCGGATAGATGGCAGAACTGTGACCCATTTTCTAGTTGTACACCACTTCGGCGGGTCACACTGTACATGATGTGTATCTGTGGAAAGTTATGTAGTGTACTAGGGTGAGTGTATGTGTAAGTGTTCGTGTAAGTGTAGTGTCTGGAATGAATGATGATGATGAGGAAGGGAGAAGGAGAAACCCGGTGCCGGCACGTAGCCTACTCCTGTCGAATAGTACAAAGGGGGCCGCCAGGCTTAACGTCCCCATCCGACGGACGAATCACTATCAACAGTGACATATGCCTTCTCTTCATATGCACTGCGGAGAGATTTGGGATTTAACCCAGGCACAATCTAGTGATTAGAAGTTGTGCACCGCCATCTCTCCTAGTCCCGAGGTAGAAATTTTACATAAAAATTTCTGACCCCGCCGGGAATCTAACTCGGCCGGCTAGTCTGGAGGCAGACACGCTACCACAGAGCTAACTCGGCGGACCTATTTATTTATTCATTCATTTACTTATTTACGTATTTATTATTTAATTATTTAAATATATAGAATACAGAACATAATTACAACAATAAAATAATACGATCAATACAAAAAGAGGATACAATGATAGTACCAAAATTGAGGACCGAATGAGCTGCGCTCGTGTTCGGTCGCAGTTCAGATTTATTATTATTATCATTATTATTATTATTACTATTATTATAAGAGGAATATAAAAAATAAAACTAAAAAAGTGAAATTTGTATTCCGGTAATCTAGAGTCTGGATTGGAATATGACATTTTGTAATTGTTAGCAAGAAGAGTCCACCAATTCTGTGTCAAAGAGTGAACAAAACTTTTGAGTGACATCGATTTAATTATAACAAAAATTTACGAACAATAACAGTACCTCACTCATCAATTTCAAGGAGTACATGCTTGTTATTTTCACATTATTTTGTGTGACAATGATTATTGTGAAAGTGAATTGATTTTTTGTTCCAGAAACAGTATGTAGCTCGAAATGACTGGCAGCTACTCTGTTTTACAATGAAACAAAAACAAGACCATACAATGTCTATGCATTTCAAAACATACTACAGCAGTTGTAAAGGCTGAAGTAGGAGCACGATATGATTGTTCCACTTAATATCATTCATACATATCAGCCCATCACATGCATGAGGCAGATCAGGTTAAGAAACAGTTTGGCATCACTGAAAAATAATCAACACAAAAGAAGCAGGTTCTCCTCACAGAGGAACAAAACAGAACTGGTGTTAAAACAGGTAAATCTTCCAGCTCCTTCCATCACTCCCTTGTCTTTCACCCCTGATCACATATAACAGCGTTCTTGCTATTTTCTTTCACTCCCCAGACAAAATATGTCGATTGTAGTGCTGTTTATGTCGCTTATTCCAAATAGCAAACTAAATCTGTTACTTCGGAATATGTATGGTAAGACTTTCCTGTGTTAAATTTCAACGTACCTCGTTTACATGTTTCGACCTATTTATGGATCGTCTTCAGAACTGGTCGTTGTTGGTCTTGGCGCCACTTTTTCTGTTTCCTGTGAGGGCGTGTTCCTGTGGTAAAGTGTAGAGTCAAAGAGTGTGTGTTTTGAAGTTGAGTTGTGTGTTGAGAATTTCGTTGGGGGTGTGTTTTTGTGTGTCTGTATATTTCATATTGTTCTAGTGATTTTAGTTTCTGTTTTTTTGGTTGGATGTGTAGTATTTCCATGTCTGTGTTGATGTCTCTGTGGGTGTGGTTAGCATTTGTGATGTGTTCTGCATATATAGAGGTGTTTTGTAATTTTGTTATGGCTGTGATGTGTTCTTTATAACGTGTTTGAAACGATCTGCCTGTCTGTACTATGTAGAAGTTGTTGCAGGTGTTACATTTGAGTTTGTATACGCCTGTGTGGTTGTATTTGTTTGTTTGTGTTGTTTGTGTGTTGAGATGTTTTTGTAGAGTGTTATTTGATCTGTATGCGATGTTGTAACTTAATTTCTTGAATGAGGTTGCAATTTTGTGTGTGTTTTTGTTTTCGTATGTTAGTGTGATGTGTTTTTTGTGTTCTTGTGTTTGTGTTGTATTCTAATGTTTTTTGTGATTATGCTTTGTCTTACGTATTATGTTGTCTATTATGTTAGGGTTGTATCCGTTTTCTTGTGCTATGTATTTGATTGTGTTTAGCTCTTCGTTGTAATCTTGTTGGTTCATTGGTATGTAAACAAGGTGCGTTGAAATTTAACACAGGAAAATCTTACCATACAGTACATATTCCGAAGTGATACAGTGTTAAAAGTTGTGTAATCAAGATGTATAAATCTATTAGTTCGTCTTTCATAGTTTTCATAAATAAAATTAAACTATCACAAATATCAGCAGTAAAACAAATTATTACAGATCACACACCGCGCACAGGCTGTCTTGATAGTGTAATGATGAACGCAGTAGACTGGGAAGAGAAGCCATGCCACAAACCAATCAGGAGCCAGCTACAACAATGTCTTTCTTCTACAACGATGAAAACACAAATTTTCTTTAAATCGCGCTAGACCTCTAAATATACCTCGAGGGTAAATTGTCGCTAGCATCTTCGACATCTTCCATCTGTATTTTTGTGATACAAGGAGGTGGCATCCAGGTATCTACCGCGATGTAAACCTCGATGCATCTTCGGTATGTACGAACGTTAAAACGCACGTTGCCGGTCGATGGCTGGCCGGATAGCCGAGAAGCGAAAGGCCGTGTGTGCGGTGAACAGTTAAATTGTAATCGTATACTGCGACATAAGAGAATTGTTTAGGTTAGAAGAAAATAGTTAACAAAACTTATTTATACTAATATAATTCTACGGATCGTATGCATATTAAGAAAATGTGAAAATAGTAAGAAATTCGTTAATCCAATGGTAGAGATAGTACTATAATAATATGTCTACTGCATTTTTAATTAAAACAACAGTCTGAAAGAAACTGGTTTTCACGCATATCATTCCACGTGGACATGCGGAATTTCATTAATTTTATTTAGTATAAAATATTCTAAAGAAACAAATCTTATTTAATTTTGAGATGAATACAACGGCTAACGCATGCGTATCATGAATGCCATGGATTTAAATTAATTCCTACTTTTAGGTAATGTTCATTTCACTGTGATATTCTGCGCTTGCTTTAGTACAGGAGCTGCTACATGCTGATCCCACGTCACGGGAGACCCATTGTCTGGATGGAAATCATATCGGATTCCTGCTATGAGATATACTGTCCCTGTGGCTACTCGGGACTAAATGAGTCCCGGTTTTCTGAAACCGAATACATTCTTTTAATATACTACGAATATTTTATTCCAAAACAAGTTCATAATAACGTATCACTTAACGTTAGATTTCTGCATATTTCCTTTCACTGTTATTACATGAGTAAACATATATTTTCCAACTTTTCATGGGATGCGTGATATAAAAAGCGGCAGTAATATAAAAAATAAACAGGACAACTGATATCTATTATTTTATAAAGATAGCAAACTATATTATTAAGAGAGCTACTTGATGAGAAGTTCTTTATTATTTTAGTTGGTTATTTTACGACGTTTTATCAAATGCTGTGGTTGAAGAGAAGTCAGAAATAAAAAAAAAGTAGGAAAGGAGTTCAATATAAAATTTAACCCGATAAATATTAATTAAATTTAATTTAAAAACATGAATAGTTTAAGAACATTTTTCTCAGAAACTACTTGGCCTAGGAGGCTGAAATTTTGCACAGTCCTATTTCACTCGGCAATGAAGAAGCATGAGCAGTTTCACATAGTTATCGAAATTGTTATGGATTTTACAGCTAGAAAAGTATGAAAAGTATGTCAGAGACTGTCGGACAATATCAAAATTCAAATTTAAATTAAAAAAATCACATTGTAGTTCATGGAATTGCTTGTTAAACACCTGTCAGGTTGCGCAACTTCGGCTTAACCCATGACATAGAGTAAATATTGTAACTATGCTGTTGTAAAATTGACAATTAATATGTAGGCCTAATGTATTTTATTATTATTATTATTATTATTATTATTATTATTATTATTATTATTATTATTCTCAGTTATCACTATCACCATTGCTATCTCTGTTTTTCTTTCTTTCTTTCTTTCTTTCTTTCTTTCTTTTTTCTTGTATTAGCCCGATGAGAGCTCTCCTAGTGTTCTTTTGACCTTGTTGACCCTCTACAGGGCTTTAGTTTAATTTGTATTATTTTCATCAGCGTCTGTATTTATTTTTTGTATTTATATGTGCTATCTGGTAGGATGGAAGAGAAGGCCTTATGGCCTTAATCCTGTCAGATTAAATAAAATTATATCTAAAAAAAATATGAAAATTTTCTTTTCTTCTCAGGACGGAAAATTATTTTTTATATTGAACGAATATTCAAAACGTAATGAAAATAGCAAACAATATAGTCAACTGCATTGGTAATAAGCTTGAATTTTTAGGTACCTGTAGAGTAAAGGGTGTGTGAGAAAAATTTTCTAAAATGCTTATGTTTTTAATTTAAATTTAATTAATATTTTTCAGGTTTATTTTTCATATGAAATCAAGTATCGGAGATAGAAAAACATAATACAAAAACCAAAATATACCTGCAAATATTGTGTGCATGCTGTAAAAATTGTAAATTGATGGATTCAAAAGTTGAGTAATAGAAAAAATTCCTCATACATAAGACTACCCAGTCCTCTTAATTTATTCAATTAATGATTATATCTAAGATGAAAAAGATACATGAATTGACAATAAAGAAAGAACGGAAGATGGAAGATTGGAAAACAGTCCTGAAATAGGAACCAACTAGAAGACAAAGCATGGGGTGTTCTAGAAAAAGATGGTTGGAATGAATACGAAACGGGTTGCAAGCCTAAAACATAAAGCGAAGAATAAGTAAGTCCCGGTATACAATAAACGTTCAAACAAAACTAAATCTGCTTCAAACTGTCAACGAATTTTATTGGAAACTGGTCATCGCAATAAAACATGTCGAATACAAGTGTTACCAAACGTACAATAAATGCAGTATTCATACAGTAGCTTTGCCATTGACACAATAGTTTCAGCCATAACCATAAATAAGTCCAACGCGTTTTTTTACACACGCACTATCTCTCTCTAAACACCTGCATAGAACGTTTCTGAATTAAAATATTGGATCATTTATCGAGCGATCCTGCACTATAAACATGCGTCCAACATTGGATATTATGTGCACGAGATTGAAACGACCGCTGTAATGTTCGTATCACCGCTTGAGTGTCTATTACAATTCAACCTAAACACTTTATTAAAGGACTGGAAATATTCAGAATTTTAACAATTTAATGAAATTACACAGGGAAATAAATTAATATAATTATTTTAATGTAATCAGCTTATGACATCCAGCTAAAATTAAATCTGAAACGTGTTTTTTTACGAGATACAAATTTGAAAACAATAACACAAACATGACAAACAGCAACATATTTTTAATTTTTCAGAGACAGGAAAGAAACTTTGTTAATATTGAATTTAGACAACAGAATAACCAAACCAAGTCTTACTTGAAAAAGTTTAAGAAGTTCACTTATATTTATCTTCATTTCGATTTCATGGAAGTCAGCAGTGACGAAGAAATTGACAAAGGTGAGGGATGAGGCTCGTTTACATTGGATTATATTATATTAATCTATTTTCCATTCCTATAGGATTTTATAGTTATTGCATGGAATTAAATAGGTATGTATTATGTGAATATATGTTCAATGAATACCGCAGTTTTATAACTATTCTTGAAAAAGTCTTGACAATAATTAATTACTTCCCTCTATTCAATAATTTATTCCAGATTTTTTTTTTCAAGAAATTCTGTTTAGGTACCTATTTTAAATTTTTAAGTGAATTTCATTTCATTTTCATAAAGCACCAAGATTTCTTTCAATGTAAAATATATGCATACGGTCTTATTAATAAACCGTGTATAATTTCAAGAGAAAAATTGTTCCGGGGCCGGGAATCGATCCCGGGACCCTTCGCTTAGCGCACGAATGCTCTACCGAGCTACCCAGGAACTAAACCCAACAGCTGACAGCCCACTTGAGTTGTGTGGATATAAAGGGAAAAGTTGGGACGGTGTCGGGTGTAGTTCCTGGATAGCTCAATCAGTAGAGCATTCGAGCGCTAATCGAAGGGTCCCGGGATCGATATCTGGCCCCGGAACAATTTTTCCCTTCAGAGGGAGCTACGCCTGAAGGCGAGATTTGCATAAACCGTGTTTAGTTTTTATACGAGACTTATGCAGAGTTAGGACAGAAAACGTTACTATAGGTATCCTACAACCAAAACTCGGCTCGAACTCTTCGCGGCGCGCATGCTATACCCCTCTTACCCTCCTTGCAGTAGGCGTAGAGCATGTTGGGAAAGGGAGCATACGTCATCTGCGCGAGACAGTCACGCCCGCTGGTTTCTGCGCACTGAGTTTTCCCTGTTGGATGCCTATAATAAACCATGCATAGGCGATTGATGTATAAACAGCCTCTAACTATACATGGGAATTGCTTTGCAGTAGTTATATACGCGAAACCTCTTATTTAAGCGTTGTATATAGAGAAAAGAAAATGGCAGCCTCTCTAACAGCGTCGTAATCGATCAGGCCCAGTTGTACTATCGATACTTAGCGCTGCACACTAGCGCGCACTATCGGATGCAATAGAGAACCTCAGTTATCCTATTACCTTTCGTAATGAAGTATCTAATGACGAAACTATGACGTAGCTGTGTAACAGTTGTACAATTATACACGACGTATGTACCCAGGAATTTATTTACGACTTTTAAACATCTGTATACAGTATCAATGAGTTTAGTAATATTAAGTTTATAAATACTATTGTTTTAACTTCATGTAAAGGACACCGTAATCATTTAATGGGAATACAATGAGATGTAATGCACAGTTTTAAATCCTCTTTAAATTTTAGATTAATTTTATTACTAAATGAGAATAATAATTATAAATTTTGCTTTTATTTCTACATTTTAATCTGATTTTGTAATTGTCTGGCAATTGTATATTTATTTTGATTTTATTTCAATATCTATTGTAGGCCATGCATTATATTTGTACTTCGTCGTTGTCTATGGGCTGTATATTTGCTGAATGACATTAAATTTTCTACCTGTCTGTCTGCCTATCAAAGAGTTTTTTTATTAGTAAAGCTGATAGTGTTCTGATAAAGACAGGTATATCACTGCAAACCCACCACTCTCCAAACTTTCCCATTTTCTATCTTTCTCTTAGTCTCCGCATATGATCCATATATCTTAACGTCGTCTATCATCTGAAATCCTTTCCTGCCCCAAACTCTTCTCCCGTTCGCCATTCCTTCCAGTGCATCCTGCAGTAAATTTCAAAATTACAATTTCAGAAGTGAAGTATAATACGTTTGCCCTGTAAATCTGGCAACACTGAGTGACAGACGGGCTTTAGAGCGAAATAAACCAAACAGTTTAAAATCATTTCAATTACTTCTACTATAACTTTTGACGTCATAGGAAGAGACGGGATTATTCCTTAAGCACTGCGAACTAATAGGCTTATTGTACATAATGTGGAGTGAGTTGTATGCTAATTGTACACAAGTGAAAAATTAGCTCTGAATTCTGCTACAATTCACGTTCATCTTCAGCCCAAATAATACTATTCCCAGGCGCTAGGCTTCCATCTCCCAGGTCTGAGTCGTCTGGACTCTAAAACCGTCATCGTTGACATTTACGAATCTTTCGATATACCACGAGGAGAGACATGTTATGGCAGACGGTCAAGCCAGCACCAAACAACACACAAATAACTTGCTCGTTCTTTTTTTCCTGTCTGGGAATTGTTATGGGAAAGGGATTTTGGAGAGCGCTGGTGAAATAAAGAGAGAAAAATAGCAGTTCGCCAATAAAAATCCTTACAGTCACTACGTATGTCACATTCACCGGAGTCGGGGGTTGAACCCCGCCTTGCTTACACGGCAATGCGCTGGCCGTGAACCACCATGGGGGTTACAATTGACTATGGTAAACTGTAGATATTTCTACACACATTAAGAATTCCCTAACGTCACGTGCTTGTTTAAATTCGAAATAGGGAACAATATTTCTTGCGCCAATCAATTAAAAAAAAAAACGAATTTTTTCTAACAGCAAGTATGTCGTATCAGCTCAGAACAACACTGTTATTTTGGAACGTAGTATTTTCTAACAGCAAGTATCTCGTATCAGTTCAGAACAACACTTATTTTGGAACGTAGTATTTTCTAACAGCAAGTATCTCGTATTAGCTCAGAACAACACTGTTATTTTGGAACGTAGTATTTTCTAACACCAAGTATCTCGTATCAGTTCAGAACAATACTGTTATTTTGGAACGTAGTATTTTCTAACAGCAAGTATCTCGTATTAGCTCAGAACAACACTGTTATTTTGGAACGTAGTATTTTCTAACAGCAAGTATCTCGTGTCAGCTCAGAACAACACTGTTATTTTGGAACGTAGTATTTTGTAACAGCAAGTATCTCGTGTTAGCTCAGTACAACACTGTTATTTTGGAACGTAGTATTTTGTAACAGCAAGTATCTCGTGTTAGCTCAGTACAACACTGTTATTTTGGAACGTAGTATTTTGTAACAGCAAGTATCTCGTATCAGTTCAGAACAATACTGTTATTTTGGAACGTAGTATTTTCTAACAGCAAGTATCTCGTGTCAGCTCAGAACAATACTGTTATTTTGGAACGTAGTATTTTCTAACAGCAAGTATCTCGTATCAGTTCAGAACAATACTGTTATTTTGGAACGTAGTATTTTCTAACAGCAAGTATCTCGTGTCAGCTCAGAACAACACTGTTATTTTGGAACGTAGTATTTTGTAACAGCAAGTATCTCGTGTTAGCTCAGTACAACACTGTTATTTTGGAACGTAGTATTTTGTAATAGCAAGTATCTCGTGTTAGCTCTGTACAACACTGTTATTTTGGAACGTAGTATTTTCTAACAGCAAGTATCTCGTATCAGCTCAGAACAACACTGTTATTTTGCAACGTAGTATTTTCTAACAGCAAGTATCTCGTATTAGCTCAGAACAACACTGTTATTTTGGAACGTAGTATTTTCTAACAGCAAGTATCTCGTATTAGCTCAGAACAACACTGTTATTTTGGAACGTAGTATTTTCTAACAGCAAGTATCTCGTATCAGCTCAGAATAACACTGTTATTTTGGAGCGTAGTATTTTCTAACAGCAAATATCTCGTATTAGCTCAGAATAACACTGTTATTTTGGAACGTAGTATTTTATAACAGTAAGTATCTCGTATTAGCTCAGAACAACACTGTTATTTTGGAACGTAGTATTTTCTAACAGCAAGTATCTCGTATCAGCTCAGAACAACACTGTTATTTTGGAACGTAGTATTTTCTAACAGCAAATATCTCGTATTAGCTCAGAACAACACTGTTATTTTGGAACGTAGTATTTTCTAACAGCAAATATCTCGTATTAGCTCAGAACAACACTGTTATTTTGGAACGTAGTATTTTATAACAGTATCTCGTATTAGCTCAGAACAACACTGTTATTTTGGAGCGTAGTATTTTCTAACTGCAAGTATCTCGTATTAGCTCAGAGCAACACTGTTATTTTGGAACGTAGTATTTTCTAACAGTAAGTATCTCGTATTAGCTCAGAACAACACTGTTATTTTGGAACGTAGTATTCTAAGGTGCCATTACTTTTTAGAACAGTTCTAAGCACGGAACTGTTCCAGAATAACCATTACGTTATTTTTTCCCCAACCTCTATTCCATACAGATGAACTTAATGCCTGATCACTAGCTACACATATAGTATTTTATGTGAATGTTAAAATAATTTTATTATAAATGTCTCCAAATTGTATTTGTTACACGCAGCAACTGTAGTTGGATGTTAGACAATCTCATTAATACGTAGAGGTATAGGATGAACCTTGTTAGAGACAGAAAACCCCTCGACTGATTGAGGACAGGAATTTTTCGACTGTCTTTGACAGTTTTCTCGGGCGCAGGATTTGACTTGTCTTTAAGATATAAGTTACATAAAATATTAGTGAGGTTGATACACACAAAACACAATTATTGCCATATGAAACATTATTATAGAAACGTTAAGTCCAAACTCAAGAAGTTGTTGACATTAACTGGGTTTACTCACATGTAATGTATTAATGTAAAAATTAGAATCCGGCTTCATATAATTGCGTGTGATTAAAGTTCTTTGTTTTATAACATAGCGATTATAAAATGAACTTCCAGCAAGTCATAAAAGTGAAAGGTTATAGTTGAAAGTTGCGCTGCAACGCCACTCCAAACACGTAACACGATCCAGTTTACGGCGTGCGTAATAGTCAAACTTCGCTCAACTCTGCAAGCAGCTCAACTTGCCAGATGCTGTTAAATATCAAACTAACTTTCACAAACATCATTATCATATACTAAATCACTCAATTCTGTATATTTTGTCTACTGTAATATGCACGAATTACATTTCGTCTTTTTATTCAGCCCACTTCCCGATAAAGACAGCAACTATACGTTATTAAATAACCGTTCGTGAACTGTGAGAACTCCATCGGTTAATTGCATTAAATTTTAATTCTTCTAAGTTAGAATTGCACAATGGTGTAACAAATATAATTTTTATTGATATTACTAGAGCGACTATATTTCCAGCTTTGTAAATACGGTTGATTATATATGATGGGAATAAGGAATATAATTTTAGAATTATATATTTTTTTTCTCTTCATGATCTGCATGAAGTTAAAGTGGCCTGCTAAGGCCCGATTGTATAAACCATTTAATCTTAGATCAGAGGTTAAATTGATCCTTGTTTCAGCTGAACTTGGAATTTTGTGTTGTATAAAGTCTAATCTGAGATTAATTTGTCTCAGACTAAGGTCAACTTTGACTGAAGAAATTTCTCCGATTAAGTTAGATGATCCAAGTTCAGTTATTTCTTTTCTGTTTGAAATATACGAGTGACAGATTGTGCAAATAAAATATCCATTATTATTAATATTAATAGATATGTTAGATACATTTATATATATTTCTTTCAATTTCTTGCCTTAATACACAAACATTCTTATATTTTATAAGGCTCTATCGTGTTCAGCAGTATCAAATAACACAACCTATAATTATATTATGTTTATATAACAACCATTAATTATTAATTGATATGATAGGTACATTCATAAATGTTCAATTAACTGTATTACTAAACGAAAATTGTCGTTTTATAATGCTTTATTATGTTTAGCAGTATGAAACACCATAACATTATAACAACTTGGAGAACAGTCAAACTTCTTATTGTCCGCCATTATTTACATTGAAAAAAAAAACCAGTGTCTCCAACAGAGTGTAATACGGATAGTCGCTAAAAAGTAGTTGTAAAGTCGCTAGATTTCTCATTATCAACAAAGGAAGATTAAATTTTGTCACTATGGGGTGCTAAAAAGGTCACTAAATCCCTATTTAAGCAATATAAAAGTTAAAAGAAATTGTTGTTGAAAAAGTTAAAATCGCTAGATTGGCAACACTGAACAAACCTGTATAACATGGTCCGCGCATCACGTATTTCACCTGTTTATGCGATCTTGCCAAATCCTTTTCACGTGAACTTAGACTGCATTTGAACCAAGGAAATTTGATCGCAGAAAAGTTTTATACAATAGAAGTGTCTGAACTCGGTTTACTTTTCGATCTTCGATCAAAGTTGATCTTTAGTCAGGGAGTTTTATACAATTGGGCATAAAAGTCCCAGAAAGAAGGCAGTGCGCATGATCGGAGGACGTGCGACCTGGTTCACAAGAGAAGGACCAGTTGAGGTAATGAAATTATTTGTTTCGTTGTATGTCTGAGCATGCGCACTGCCTCCTTTCGGGAGACAAAAGTATCTGTGCAACAAAACGTTTTTCTAAGCTGTACGTGCGTCGACCGACCAGCGCAGCGGTGAAACCAGCAAGTTACTGCCGCTGTTCTCCTCCGGGAAAGCTCGGCGTAATTCGGTCATGGATGTATTAAGGCTGGTTCACAATAAATCAGGAACGGAAACGACAACGACAACGAGAACGGAAATGTTGTTAAAAGATGTATTTAAATGTGAGCATTTACAATTAACTATCGTGAATGTTCACATTTAAATATATTTACAGTATTTTAATATTATTTTCGTTCTCGTTCTCGTTTTCGTTCCCGGTTTATTGTAAACCAAATTTAGCTGCAAACTGGGAACGAGAACCAGTACAACAACGGGAAGCGAAGAACGCGAACGTAAGATTTTCTGTTCACAATAAACCGAAAATGGAAACGGCTATGCATATTGATATGTATGCCATGTAAAGTCATATTACGCATTCTGATGTCATTTGTGTATACTTGACCAATGGCATTCTCTCATGAGTACAAGCCAGGCAACATAAACACGAGTTAACCAACTTCGAAATTTAGACGCAGATTTAAGAATTCAATCCACGTGGTAGTCTGGTCACATATATAGGCCCTACACGTAGCATATAATATATGGAAAGTGATTCTACTGAATTTTTGCGTTAGTTACAAGCAATGAATGGAGAAGGAATTATGGCACGGTCTCCTTGCTACAAAATATAAGACATCCAAATAGCTTTTTAATGACAACAGAATGAATCTAGTAGGCTATGATCGGAAACGGGAACGGCAAAGTTAAAACTTGGCCATCTCTTATGTTCCCGTTCCCGGGCTCCGGAAAGCTTCTCGTTAATTGTGAATGCTCACATTTAAATACATTTGTTTTAACTATTTCTGTTCTCGTTGTCGTTGTCGTTTCCGTTCCCGATTTATTGTGAACCAGCCTTAAGTCTATGAGCTGGGGCCTTTATATATATATATATATATATATATATATATATATATATATATATATATAAAGAAAATACAATAACAAATGAATGAATAAATATATGAATAAACAATTAAAATTATGGTTTATTTAACGACGCTCGCAACTGCCAAGTTTATATCAGCGTCGCCGGTGTGCAGGAATTTTTTCCCGCAAGAGTTCTTTAACATGCCAATAAATCTACTGATATGAGCCTGTCGCAGTTAATCACACTTAATGCCATCGATTTTTTTTCTATTTTAGTAGGTTATTTTACGACGCTTTATCAACAGCTTTGCTTATTTAGCGTCTGAATGAGATGAAGGTGATAATTTTAGTAGGTTATTTTACGACGCTTTATCAACAGCTTAGGTTATTTAGCGTTTGAATGAGATGAAGGTGATAATGCCTGTGAAATGAGTCCGGGGTCCAACACCGTAAGTTACCCAGCATTTACTCATCTTGGGTTGAGGGAAAACCCCGGAAAAAACCTCAACCAGGTAATTGTCCCGACCGGGAATCGAACCCGGGCCACCTGGTTTCGCGGCTAGACGTGCTAGCCGTTACTCCACAGGCGTGTATAATGCCATCGACCTGGGCCGGAATCGAATCCGCAACCTCGAGCACAGAAGGCCAGTGCTATACCGACTGCGGTACCCAGGCCGACTACATATGTAAAGAAATGAATGAATAAATATATAAATAAATAAACTAATAAATACATAAGAAAAGAAAGAAAGAAAGAAAGGAATGATTGAGTGAATGAATGAATTATTGAATAAATAAATAAATAAATAAATAAATAAATAAATAAATAAATAAATAAATAAATAAATAAATAAATAAATAA
Source organism: Periplaneta americana (assembly GCF_040183065.1). Classification (NCBI taxonomy): domain Eukaryota; kingdom Metazoa; phylum Arthropoda; class Insecta; order Blattodea; family Blattidae; genus Periplaneta; species Periplaneta americana. Next base: position 127,695,626 of record NC_091127.1, read on the forward strand.
ATAAATGATTAAATAAAGAAAGAAAAATAGAAATAAATAAATATGACATTCTCTCCAGCAATATCCGTAACATTTGTTCCGTTTTCAAGGCGTTGAATAATATTTAATTTGTCAGAAATACTCAAACTTGAAAGTGTTTGTGACACGATGCCTTACCGGTATACGGGGGCTTGGATTCTCATCACAACAGATCACATTCTACTGTTTCCGCTTTCTTTAGACTCAAACGCATTCTACTAAATCGACGGAGCAGAGTACGACATCAGATCTCGTTACAGAATGCCCTCACACAATTTCTACACATGAATCCGCCCGCATTACTGTTATTAAGAACAAAATCAACTAATTAATTTCTCTCATTTTAATGTCACGATTAAAGCCAATTTTCAATTATATTAATGTATTTTGAAAATGTGTGGAACTACAGTATAACCCGATCTTTTGTAACCAAGTAGTTTGTCAGAGAGTTCATATACAGGGACATCATTTTATTTTTACTTCAATTTTTATTGTACCTGAGTTTTTGAATGTTCTTCACTCCCACCCCTTCTACTAATAAGTTCAACCGTCCTCCACACAGATCCAAGACTGCATATACAGTCATAGTAGCCTTACGGTCATAGTAAACAGTACGTTCCAAAAATATGTTTGCGTTTTCCAGTGACGAAAGAGCTTTCAATATTGAATCATTTTCGCACAGGTACTGTCGTCCATTTGCCTACGTCGTATCCCGGTTTCCCCCACCAGCTCTTATTCGCCAGCTAATGGCTGGGCTGTCTTAGCTCCTTTCTCAGAACATTAATTTCTGTTAGGAACTGGGCGTATACGTAATGTTATACAACTGTTTAAAATAACTTAAATAAAAGGGCCTTGTTAAATAATTAACTGTCGCGTGATTTCCTCTCTTTCTACGACCCTACGACATAACCACTTGGACGGACAGTAGATAGTATGTCTGAGTAATTTTATCTTTTCGGATCGGGCAGAAGTGAAGATTGAATTTACAGTATGTAGGGTCTCTTTTATAGAGTAGGTACAGAATTATTTCAACATGAGTTACTAGTACGAAGAACGAAACTAGTAATTGGGATTAGGTACAATAGTCTATAGTGCGATAATATGCATATTATAACTGAAGCCTGTATCAAAATGAACGGCCACCATTTTAAAAAATGTGTTTCAATATCTATATTATGATTATTTTTCAATTTAACTTCATTCTCTATATTGTACGCTAATGTGCTGTAGACGTATACAGTAATATACAGTGCATAATGAATACGTCCACATGGACAGCTCAGTTCGTGAATAAAAACACTCATTGTTAACACTCTACTGTATTTTGATTAAACAAAAACCTAATGAAAAATATCAAACTCAAAAGCGCGATATTTCGTAGTTTACATAAATGGATGAACTACTTTTCTTCCCTCCTATACCTAGTAAAGTGATTTGTTTGTATATTACGCCAGTATCATCGAACTCCAGTCGTGGAAAGGGGTAGCAAACGGCGTTGATCCAGAGGTATAGGCAAGTTAATGTTAGAAATGTTAGTAAAAATAAAATGATGTTCCTGTACAAAGTGACAATATTATTTAATGTTCTAATTCCTGAACAATGCTGAACGCGTTATGATGGAATAATTTTCCATATACGTTCAATTACACAGATAACACAGGATTACTAAACTTCAGCTTCGACAGAAAACCCTCACATCACGATAACCTGAGGTTATCAATATTCAATCATACCGGGAGTTGTGAACATTTTGACTGTGATCTTTCAGTGCAATCAAATACTAAAAATAAGTAACATTTTTGCTAAAGAATAATTTTAAACTACGGCTTAACAGCATGCATTTCAAGGCCCACTATTCATGTTTGAGAAACGCCATGTTACACCTTATCTGAGGAAATAATTACAAGTTAAACAGAAAACTAACGCTTACAAGAATATCGATTTTATTCAATCCGTCGAGTAATTGTTGCTATTAGGTCACGTCGTGTTGTATTGATTAGAGCTGCGTGCCAGCAGAGAATGTCCACTTCCCGAGGCTACGAAACAGCATTCTATCATTTCTGATAGCTGTCCCTGACGTTTCTCCTTCGAACATGCTGCGATTCTACTCCTGTCAACGAGCGCTACATCATGTCCAATCAGAAGGAGGTCACGAGTGACGGGTTAAATCTGTCAAAGGTGTGAATATGAAGATGGGTTAGCACCGTGTCACGATAGACGCATCAAATGATAATTCATTTGTAACGGTTTTAGAAAAGTTAAGTTGTAACTGTGGAGAAAATTTTGGATTTTAAAATCTCATGCTTGTATCCGACATTTCGGAGCTACTTACACGTTACATCCCCGTCCACACCTGTGGAATAACGGTCAGCGCGTCTGGCCGCGAAACCAGGTGGCCCGGGTTCGAATCCCGGTCGGGGAAAGTTACCTGGTTGAGGTTTTTTCAGGGGTTTTCCCTCAACCCAATACGAGCAAATGCTGGGTAACTTTCCGTGCTGGACCCCGGACTCATTTCACTGGCATTATCACCTTCATATCATTCAGACGCTAAATAATCTAGATGTTGATACAGCGTCGTAAAATAACCCAATAAAAAATAATAAAACGTTACATCCTCAGGATCATATCGCCCAAGACTTCGAAGATTACCTCTTTATTTGTCCGTTAACCTTAACTTTTCCCAGAAATGAAAACTGTGCAAAATTTGAGAGTAGCCACACCTCGTGTGATAGATCTAAGTAACATTTTATTTTATGAATACTATTCGACCTTCAAGAAAACGCACTGGAGATAATATATAACTCTGTAAATATTGAGATTAGGACACATGTTTATGTGACATTTTTTGCTCAGAATGTCTTCGGAAATATGCTCCGTAAGTGACGGTAAATCCTCGTGAATCGCTCTGTAGATATAAGAGACTAGTGAAGTGTTTTGTGTGGAGTGTGGCATTGTACGGGGCAGAAACATTAACATTATGACGAAGTGAAGAGAAGCGACTAGAAGTACTTGAAATGTGGATATGGAGAAAAATGAAGCGTGTGAAATGGACAGACAGAATGAGAAAGGAAGCTGTGTTGGAAAGAGTGGGTGAAGAAAGAATGATAGTGATAGATTTATTGATATTAGTTCACAAAAGTACAAACTTAATAATTTAAAAAAAATCTATATACAAAATAAATAGGTATACCATTTCCTAAACAAATCTCAGTAATTTATTGTTCAAACTTGCACTTACGTCTAGTTTTAGTGCATGTTTAAACCAATCGTGATAACCATTAAAACCTTAAAACTTATTTATCTGCTCTTTTTCACAATTTTCTACCATACACATTTTTAAATCAATTTTGAAGAAAGAATGATGCTGAAACTGATAAGGAAGAGAAAAAGGAACTGGTTGGGTCACTGGCTCAGAAGAAACTTCCAACTAAAGGATGCACTGGAAGGAATAGTGAAAGAAAGAAGAGTTCGGGGCAGAAGAAATCAGATTATAGAAAAGATTGGAGAATGCTGGGTTTGCAGTGAAAGACCTGCCCTTCGGAAGAGTACTATGAATGAATGAATATTGTTATTAGGCCTATACTTTTTGTCCGAATTTGTGTAGATGGCCACTCTCCCACTTAAAGTAAATCAACTTGGATTCTCTAGGGAGCCACCGGCGTAGCTAAGTTGGCTAAGGCACTTGCCTGCCGATCCGCGTTCGGGCGCGGGTTCGATTCCCGCTTAGGCTGATTACCTGGTTGAGTTTTTTCCGAGGTTTTCCTCAACCATAAGGCAAATGTCAGATAATCTATGGCGAATCCTCGGCCTCATCTCGCTATCACCAATCCCCTCGACGCTAAATAACCTCGTAATTGGTACAGCGTCATTAAATAACCGAATAAAATTTAAAAAAATTCTCTAGGGAAACAATACGTCAGGTATTGATCCAAATTTGTAGGTGTAAATGCTTTAAACCACTTTCAGACAATCCTAAAGAAAAATATATGGTGCCTACACTTATGTGTCACCAGGATCTAGACTTCATGCAGTCCAATCATCAGTAAGAAGTTATTTCAGTGCAGCACATAATGAACATGGGATTCAAATGTGTGAAAGCGATGTCTTGTTAGCACCATGTCAAGATAGTCTCATAATGTTTTAATTTAGTTGCCAGGTTAAAAAAGTACGGGATTACAAGTCCAATAAAATTAAAAGAGATGAAGACAGCCTTTCAGAGGAATGACATCGCAACGAAACGAACTGCCCACAGGTTGGGAGAACTGCTTTGTGTGCGCTTGTGTGTGTGGCAGTTCCAGCTAGAATAGAAGGGTATTGTGTAGTTATGGCTTCTGTTGTCAGGCCAGCCACAAAGCATATCTATATTCCCCATGCTTTATGGTTGCCATGGTGTGTGCTTAAAGTTATAACTCTTGCTTCAGGGGCAAACAGCCTCACTGCAGTACAGTACTTTACCCACAATTCCAGATACTGTACTACGTAACTTACCTCTGAATTTAATTTAAACGTTTGCAGATGTAATGTATGTTCTACCAGCAAGGGCGTCGCAGCTACTTGGTGCCCAGAAAGCAAGTAACTGCAACTTTGAAATACAAACGCAGTGCGCTGTTCGTGATGCAAGGGCATGGAGACAGCAACAGTCACTAACATTATATTTTTCTTGGGACGTATGGCACAGACTACAAACATGATGAAAAAGATAGTGACTGTTATAGGTAGGTTTACAAGATGAATTGTAGTTTGTGCATATCACAGAAGCTTGCATTTCTTTTCATGAAAATATGTATACTACTTACTGGCTTTTAAGGAACACGGAGGTTCATTGCCGCCCTCACATAAACCCGCATTGGTCCCTATCCTGAGCAATATCAATCCAGTCTCTATCATCATATCCCAACTCCCTCAAATCCACTTTAATATTATCTTCCCATCTACGTCTCGGCCTACCAAAATGTCTTTTTCCCTCCGGCTTCCGAACTAACATTCTATATGCACTTCTGGATTCGCCCATACGTGCTACATGCCCTGCCCATCTCAAACGTCTGGATTTAATGTTCCTAATTATGTCAGGTGAAGAATACAATGCGTGCAGTTCTGCATTGTGTAACTTTCTCCATTCTCCTGTAACTTCATCCTTCTTGGCTCCAAATATTTTCCTAAGCACCTTATTCTCAAACACCCTTAATCTCTGTTCCTCTCTCAAAGTGAGAGTCCAAGTTTCACAACCATACAGAACAACCGGTAATATAACTGTTTTATAAATTCTAACTTTCAGATTTTTTGACAGCAGACTGGATGATAAAAGCTTCTCAACCGAATAATAACAGGCATTTATTCTGTGTTTAATTTCCTCCCGAGTATCATTTATATTTGTTACTGTTGCTTCCAGGTATTTGAATTTTTCCACCTCTTCAAAGGATAAATTTCCAATTTTTATATTTCCATTTCGTACAATATTCTCATCACGAGACATAATCGTATACTTTGTCTTTTCGGGATTTACTTCCAAACCTATCTCTTTATTTGCTTCAAGTAAAATCCCCGTATTTTCCTTAATCGCTTGTGGATTTTCTCCTAACATATTCACGTCAGCCGCATCAAGCAGCTGATGTAACCCCTTCAATTCCAAACACTCTCTGTTATCCTGGACTTTCCTAACGGCATAATCTAGAGAAAAGTTAAAAAGTAAAGGTGATAGTGTATCTCCTTGCTTTAGCTCACAGTGAATTGAAAACGCATCTGACAGAAACTGAGAAAATATGTATAGAATAAAAAAAAAATCCACACTTTTTTATATGCGGGAAAGCATAATCTAAATATTTATTTGAATACGACATTCTTCGCAGCTACGTATAAATTCTCCACTCACAAATGGCTTTTAAGAAACCCGGAGGTTCATTGCTGTCCTCACATAAACCCGCCATCTGTCCCCTCCTGAGAAAGATTAAACCAGTCCCTACCATCATATCTAACCTCCGTCAATTATATTTTAATATTATCCTCTCATCTACGCCTTGATCTCCCCAAATGTCTTTTCCCCTCAAGTCTCCCAACTAACACACTATACGCATTCTTAGATTCGCCCATACGTGCCCATCTCAAACATCTGAATTTAATGTTCCTAATTATTATGTCAGGTGAAGAATACAATGCGTCCAGTTCTACATTGTGTAGCTTTCTCCATTCTTCAGTAACTTCATCCCTCTTATCCCCAAATATTTTCCTAAGCACCTTATTTTCGAACATCCTTAACCTCTGTTCCTCTCTCAAAGCCATTTTTAAGTAGGCTACCAACATCTTAGGTTATTTAGCGTCTGAATGAGATGATGATAATGCCCGTGAAATGAGTCCGGAGTCCAGCACCGAAAGTTACCCAGCATTTGCTCATATTGGGTTGAGGAAAAACTCCGGAAAAGACCTTAACCAGATAACTTGCTCCGATCGGGAATCGAACCCGGGCCACCTGGTTTCGCGGCCAGAGGCTCTAACCGTTACTCCACAGGTGTGAACTCTCTCAAAGTTAAAGTCCAAGTTTCACAACTATACAAAACAACTGCTAATATAGGCCTAACTGTTTTATAAATCCTAACTTTGAGCTTTTTCGAGACCAGACTGGATAATAAAAACTTCTCAACCGAATAATAACAGGCATTTCCTGTATTTATTCTGCCTTTAATTTCCTCTCCAGTGTCATTTATATTTGTTACTGTTGCTCCAAATGTACTCGAATTTTTGCATTTTTTTCAAAGGATAAATTTTTGCAATTTTTATATTTCGTACTATGTTCTGGTCACGAGACATAATCATATGAGCCGTTGAGTGCAGAAGTGGTGTAAGTCAAAAATGGGTAATGAGGGTTAAAGTAAACATTCTGTAAAATATAGCGCAAAGTACCAATTAATATTCAATTTATTTAAACTATTAGTAGTCAGTGGATAGCACGAAAGACATATTACTTGCTACTTTGCTCTGTATTTTACAGAATTTTTACTTTAAACCTCATTACCCAATTTTGACTTACGCCACTCCTGCTCTGAACGGCTCATATACTTTGTTATTTCGGGCTTTACTTCCAAACCTATCTCCTTATTTGCTTCAAGTAAAATTCCCGTGTTTTCCCTACTCGTTTGTGGATTTTCTCCTAACATATTCAAGTCATTCGCATAAACAAGCAGCTGATGTAACCCGTTCAATTCCAAACCCTCCTCGTTTTCATGGACTTTCCTAATGGCACATTCTAGTTGTGATAATTATTGCTGGTGATCATAGATTAACGTAGTCCCGTCTCGAATCCAGCTGTTTTCACCTTTTCTCCCGATTGAAATAATTATTTATTAGAGGAACAAATATTCAACAACAATAATGTGTAGGGAGACATGAAAAATTGAACGGAATAATCCCGCCAGGCTATTATACCCTTGAGTCCCCCCTTACGACATAACTTACGTCTCAATATATGGGATGAAAAAGTGTTGAGGTAAAGTTTGTATGCTCTTTTGATAATAAAATACTACTAACATGTCTTTTCATTATTTAAAAGTAATCGGATGTCACTTTTTGCACTCGGTCTTTAGAGAATGAATGTAGAGAAACGAAGTTACCTGGCTCACTTTTTTTTCTTTCGCTTTGTAGTTGGTTCTTTTCTACAAAATATCATCCAATTATGGATGGTTATATATTATGGGAGTGATTCTAATTTCAAAGAAAAGTATACGATTACAGGGAGACGAGAAAGGATGCTTGAAAGAATGATCGTATCGCAGGTAACCCGAAACCTAAGAGCAGTGTTAAGGGTCCAAATAGAAAGTTTATACTGGTGAACGTGGTACCACTCGACAGTGACAAGGGGAAGTGGTTATATAGCAGCTTTTCCGCTGCGATAAAATCGCGGTCACTGGTTCGACTTTTGTAGAGAGTACGAATACTTGGTACATTCTATGTGGTATCCTACTTTGTCTTTGGGAAAGAACCAGGTTCATTTTGAATTTTAGAACACTCGTAAAGTTGTGTGTAGTAATAAAGATTTGTTTTTCTGAAAGAATCGTGTACTAATTTCGTCAGATTGCCTTAGGCCAGCGTTTCTCAAACTTTTTTGAAGTGGGGACCACTTTTTAAAGTCAGAACAGTTCCGCGGACCACCTTAGTCTTATTCCCTTCAAAAGCAAATTTATCATTTTCGTAGCATATTTTAATACCTGTATACTTATATTTTAAAATTGAATTAAGGTTCGGTACTTTGGTCCTCTGTTATGAATTCGGGTGGTCCCTGGCTGGGTTACAGGCGCGGCGTCAGATGTGCAGGGAAAAGATGTCGAGAAATATAGTGCTTTAAATCCCTCTTTTGTTGCTGAGAGTAGAATGGGAAGTCGATAGACGAATAGGATAATAAATTTCATAAAATGATAGTACTGGGAGAAAAAGTAAAATTCGATTGCCTTGTGTCATTTCCAAACTCTGAGATTTTAAGCTATAGTGAGATATGCAATTCGTTTTAATTTTATTTCTTCTTTTGTCTTTTTTGAAGAACCATAAGGGCAGATCTCGAGGACTACAGGTGGTCCACGGACCATAGTTTGAGAAACGCTGCCTTAGGCCATTCCTAACACGTTGGTTACTGCAGTATTAACAAAGATATGCTTGTGAGAATACATCTCTCTGCGTCTTGTACGTCTGTACTTTTCCAAGTTTGCTTCCGTCTTTTTGTCATTCATACGTTTTGTGAGTTCTAGTCCAATGCTTGCTCCTATCCATCGATATTTTCTCATCTCACTTTTGTTTTGCAACTGGTTTCACTCCACTAATTTTTTAACTTGTTTATTTTACAACGCTTTATCAACAGCGATGATTATCTAGTTTCTGAAAGAGATAAATATGATTAATGCCAGCGAAATGAGTCAAGAGTCAATGCCGAAAGTTAACCAGCATTTTCTCTTAATGGGTTGAGAGGAAAACCCCGGAAAAAACCTCAACCAAGTAACTTGTCCCAAACAAGATTTGAACCCGGGCCTGCTCGTTACACGGTCAGGCATGCTAACAGTTACTCCACAGCGGTGGACACCAATAATTTTCAAAAATGTAGAAATATTTGTTATTTCAGCCCATCTTATACCCAGTATTCTTCTCAAGAATGATTACTGTGACAGGAGTTAAATGGTTCGATGTGTAGTTAATCGGTCCAGTTTTTAGGAGCCAATTAAAGTCATTAATCTAAATTATTTTGTATTTTCTTCTATATAGTTTGTTTATAGGACTTACTTACTTACTTACAGATGGCTTTTAAGAAACCCGGAGGTTCATTGCCGCCCTCACATAAGCCCGTCATCGGTCCCTATCCTGAGCAAGATTAATCCAGTCTGTATCATCTTATTCCATATCCCTCAAATCCATTTTAATATTACGTCTCGGCCTCCCTAAAGAGCTTTTGCCCTTCGGTCTCCAAACTAACACACTGTATGCATTTCTGGTTTCGCCCATAAGTGCTGCATACCCTGCCCATCTCAAACGTCTAGATTTAATTCTTTTAATTATGTCAGGTGAAGAATACAATACGTGCAGTTCTGCGTTGTGTAACTTTTTCCATTCTCCTGTAACTTCATCCCTCTTAGCCTCAAATATTTTCCTAAGAACCTTATTAGCAAAGACCCTTAATCTCTGTTCCTCTCTCAAAGTGAGAGTCCAAGTTTTACAACCCTAAAGAACAACAGATAATACAACTGTTTTATAAATACTAACTTTAAGATTTTTTGACAGCGGACTAGATGACAAAAGCTTCTCAACCGAATAATAACAGGCATTTCCCATATTTATTCTGCGTTTAATTTCCTCCCGAGTGTCATTCACATTTATTACAGTTGCTCCAAGATATATGAATCTTTCCACCTCTTCGAAGGATAAATCTCCAATTTTTATATTTCCATTTCGTACAAGAATCTGGTCACGAGACATAATCATATATATTTTGTCTTTTCGGGATTTACTTCCAAACCTATCGCTTTACTTGCTTCAAGTAAAATTTCCGTGTTTTCCCTAATCGTTCGTGGATTTTCTCCTAACATATTCATGTCATCTGCATAGACAAGAAGCTGATGTAACCCGTTCAATTCCAAACCTACTGGGATTAATAATAATAATAATAATAATAATAATAATAATAATAATAATAATAATATTGAGGGGAAAAGGAACTGGCCACCCTACCTCATTATATCCTGATCTAGTTGCCTCATATGTGGTGCCTTCTTGGTATCATTTGTGAGGTTCAAATCTGTTTTAGGACAGTTGATTAAACATCATCAACAATATACAATAAGAGAAAAGAGAAGATCTCATAGAAATGGCATTGAAAGACAAAACAAAATGAACATAACGTTTAACATTAGGATGTAGACGACTACAGCGCAATTTACAGAGATGTTAAGAGAAGTCTGAAGAGAGAAATTTCCCTTCGTTGAGGGAATTATTAATGTTTGGAGGTAGAGATGGAAAATATGACTTCTTGAGGGAGTTTTATGAGATAATGGGAAAGAGGATGCGAATTGTAGGAAGAGTGGGAGAATATAAAAACCTCGCATAATCACATGCCATACAACATTACAACTTCTCCGAATTTTTTTTTAATGTCATTTCATTCCCATTAACAAAATTGCTTGCTTGTGTAACTTGTGGGAGGCTTTCAAAACGAATATACTTTTTTGTATTTAAAAATACCCGGGAGATTATTATTGTAACATTTTGTTACTGCCGGGCAGAAGAGTCTAAATTGCAAAAAGAAGAGTCTAAAGTTATAAAAACATCACAGCATAAAAGTTACGTCAACAAGCCATACGTGTATATCGCATTTCTTCGAAGTTAAAACACTTTACCCAAGGGCACGATGGACCTACAAGACGTCCAGGTGGCCTACTGATACTGATTGATTACTATGCCTGCCATTAGATACGATATGCCTATTCGCGAGTTCAAGCCCGACATTGTAAACGGATTTTTTGAGACCATAAAAATGGTTAGCAATTCATTCTTCGGAATGAAATTAATAAGGGTGGCCAGCTTCGTGTATTCTACGGTACTTCCTAGAACCCTGTTTCTGAATCATGTAGCTGTGAGCAACATTTTCCCGCTTGCACATGTCAAAACAGCTAGAGAGCACAATGCACTGGTGTGAGATGTACAGGGACATCATTTTATTTTTACTAACATTTTTAATATTAACCTGTCTATACCTTTAGAGAACCGGAAACACCGCTTGCTCCCCCCTCCAAGACTGGAGTTCGATGATACTGGCGTAAAACACAAATCACTCTACTAGGTATAGGATGGAAGAAAAGTAGTTCATTTACGTAAACTAGGAAATATCGCGATTTTGAGTTTGATAATTTTCATTAGGTTTTTCTTTAATCAAAGTACAGTACTGTATTAAGAATAAGTGTTTTTATTCACGAAGTGAGTTATCCATGCGAACGTATTCATTATGCAGTGTATGTTATACTGTCTACAGCACATTAGCGTACAATATAGAGAAAGAAGTTAAATTGAAAAATAATCATAATATGAATATTTAAACACAATTTTGAAAATGGTGGCCGTTCATTTCGATACAGGCTTCAGTTCTTTTGTGCATATTATCGCTCTATAGACTATTGCATCTAATGCCAATTGCCAGTTTCGTCCTTCGTACTAGTAACTCATGTTGAAATAATTCTGTACCTACTCTACGTACTGTGAATTCAATCTTCACTTCTGCCCGACCCGAAAATATAAAATTACTCAGACATGCTATCTACTGTCCGTCCAAGTGGTTATGCCGCAGGATTGTAGAAAGGGAGGAAATCACGTGACAGTTAATTACTTAACGAGGCCCTTTTATTTAAGTTAAATTAAACAGCTGTATAATATTATGTAAACGTCCAATTCCTAAGAGAAATTAATGTTTTCAGAAAAGAGTTAAGACAGCCCAGCTTTTACAGAGGGGCGAGCAGAAGCAGGTGGGGGAAATCGGGATGCGACGTAGGCAAACGGACAGTACCTGTGCGAAAATATGATTCAATATTGAAAGTTCTTTCGTCACTGGAAAACGCGAACATATTTCTGGAACCTACTATACTCAGTAACTCAGTACTGCTTACTATCTGCGGTCTTGGTTCTGTGTGGAGTTGGAACTTCCTTAGTAGAAGGGGTGGGAGTGAAGTACATTCAAAAACTCAGGTACAATAAAAATTGAAGTAAAAATAAAATGATGTCCCTGTATAAGTGGACGTATTACTCGTCTGTTGTACATTGACCGGCGTTGATTCCACGAACTAGCAGAATGCGTCATCTCCTTCCACGTATATGCTTTGATCCAGTTCTTTCCCTCCCGCTCCGTAACCGCATAGGATGTCTTGTATACGACAGTGGCGACATGAGCGCTCAGCGGTTATATAACATTGAACGAGTAGTAGGTTCGGCTGATCTCACCCTTCATCTATAACTCATACAATAATGTTCAGACTTACTGAGTTGTGTGCCTTTCAGGTGATGAGGAAATTTAGGTGTTTCAACTCCGAAAACAACATTATTATGCGTTCGTAAATATCGTCGGTTTACAACAAAACACACGAAGTCAATATTACTTCTGAGAACAAGGCATTTGAAAGTTCTCGACAAAATGGAATCCTCAAAATATTATTTTCAGTAAGTTGCTTTTCTTTACGTGTACTTCATTTTCCAATTCTTAAGTTTATAAACATATATTATGTACATTATATGCGTCTTTTTCTCAGAAGTAATATTTGTTACTTAGGCCCGATTGTATAAACCATTTAATCTTAGATCAGAGGTTAAATTGATCCTTGTTTCAGCTGAACTTGGAATTTTGTGTTGTATAAAGTCTAATCTGAGATTAATTTGTCTCAAACTAAAGTCAACTTTGACTGAAGAAATTTCTCCGATTAAGTTAGATGATCCAAGTTCAGTTATTTCTTTTCTGTTTGAAATATACGAGTGACAGATTGTGCAAATAAAATATCCATTATTATTAATATCAATAGATATGTTAGGTACATTTATATATATTTCTTTCAATTTCTTGCCTTAATACACAAACATTCTTATATTTTATAAGGCTCTATCGTGTTCAGCAGTATCAAATAACATAACCTATAATTATATTATGTTTATAACAACCATTAATTATTAATGGATATGATAGGTACATTCATAAATGTTCAATTAACTGTATTACTAAACGAAAATTGTCGTTTTATAAAGCTTTATTATGTTTAGCAGTATCAAACACCATAACATGACAACAACTTGAGTCAACCTTCTTATTGTCCGCCATTATTTACATTGCACAAAAAAACCAGTGTCTCCAACAGAGTGTAATACGGAAAGTCGCCAAAAAGTAGTTGTAAAGTCGCTAGATTTCTCATTATCAACAAAGAAAGATTAAATTTTGTCACTATGGGGTGCTAAAAAGGTCACTAAATCCCTATTTAAGCAATATAAAAGTTAAAAGAAATTGTTGTTGAAAAAGTTAAAATCGCTAGATTGGCAACACTGAACAAACCTGTATAACATGGTCCGCGCATCACGTATTTCACCTGTTTATGCGATGTTGCCAAATCCTTTTCACGTGAACTTAGATTGCATTTGAACCAAGGTAATTTGATCGCAGAAAAGTTTTATACAATAGAAGAAGTGTCTGAACTCGGTTCACTTTTCGATCTTCGATCAAAGTTGATCTTTAGTCAGGGAGTTTTATACAATCGGGCCTTAATGTGTTTTACTTGTAAACCGACGATACTGCATTCAATAAATTCAAACAGATACGGTGGAAAATTTCGCATGATAGAGAAATATTTCATCATTTAGACAAAAAATATAAGCCTAAATGTATTGTGACAACATTAATGATAATGAGTGACGTAAGTAACATATAGGCCTACTCTCCAGTGTTCCCGATTTAGTTTAACGTGAAACGTTTATGTGCTTCATATTCGAGAAATATGGTCACGATTTCTGTTACTATGTTGACGTCATTAATTATTACTGTAGCCCTGTGATGCCTTAAATTATGATGAGTTTAGAACAAAGTATTTCCGAATCCAGCCGGCCGAGATAAAACATAAAGAGGGAAAAAATTAATGTGACTTCATAATGACTGAATTTTTAATATAAGTAAATGTAAAAGCTCGGCGAAATATCGAACAAAATTTTAATTTCATAAAAAAATATTATTCGTTTATAAATTCTTGGTATGATTAAAAAATACAGGGCGTATAAAGAGAGAATTACTTAATCTAGCACAGTCTGTTTGTTACAATATCGTATTATCACAGTCTAGTATATACAGTCATGAAGCTCAATACGTAGTAAATATGCATCCATAGATAGTTGCTAAGCACTAGGATCGCTATTATCGTCTCATTACAGACAACGCGAAATAGTACCTGCACAGTCTATTGTTCCTAGCACCCTCATAAACTCAAGCTTCGTAACTGTATATACTAGACTGTGGTTATTCATTATAAATAATTTCAAACATCTCATTGGCGTCATATCGATGTCTGATTTGTTTCGACTATAAATTGCATTGTTGTCTCGACACTAGGCCCCATGGAATGAAAAAAGTTATTATAAAGTATTAAGGCGAGTATAAATAACTGTAAAAAAAATGAAAGTTAACGAGAATGCTCCGTCTTGTTAAATTTAAATGCTGGGAATATAAAAAGACAGAAATGAAAAGAAATCCTTACATTCGCAACTATGATCACAATAATAATCACGTACAGCATAAATGTTTCAAGGCATAATAGAAATTCTTTGAACAATCTATCACTTTTTTAAGCTAAATTTAGCTATTTCGAAGTTCAGCTTAGCGGCATCATTTTCGCTTAGCGGGAATTTTAGCTCTTTTCACTCCCTTAATAAAGAGAAAATATTATTAGATAATACCAACATTGTTAAAATTTAAAAACCATATTCAAATCTGTTTACTTATAACAAGTGGGTTATTTGCAAAAGCTTGCAAATGTAGCTGAGACCCATTACGTTCTGTAGCTGTGTATAGTGCCATTTACCCGCAGAAACAATTTTACACAATCTGGCCTTTGTGGATGCGCAGAAGTATTCAGACGTTTAAAACTACGATTGTTTTCTTCCATGATCTGAAAACGAACTGAGTTTATGCAAATTATCGATGATTACTCTATTACAAAGGCAGGTGATTTCGCGATACCGTAGTACGTAATTCATATGCTTAACAAACTACGATTGTTTTCTTCTGTGATCTGAAAACGAACAGTTTGTGCAAATTATCGCATGATTACTCTGTTAGAAAGGCAGGTGACTTCGCAATACCGAACTACGTAACCATTGAAAAGCAACGCTACCAGACTGATTGGCCAGTAAGAGGCTAGAGATTGATTGTAGAGCCATCTGGATGTAAGTGCTATCGCGCACGAAACATTTCTCACCTGAGGTCCTAGCAATAAAATCAATTTGCGTCAATTCACGTGTAAACCGTTTCTGTGTGTGAACGGTATCAGCTACTATAAGTTTACGTAGGTATGTAATTATTACTCATCCGAGCTTTTGTTCTCTGATTTTAATGTTTTGAAAATTAAACAAATTTATTACATTACTTTATTAAACTTCGTACATAAAAATCGCAATACATTCAAATTCTATCATCATAAATATGGAACTAAAAGATCCGATTTTATACGACTAGAGGAACCAAAGTGTTTCACAAGCACAGCTCTTAGCCATGGTACCTACTTTGGTCCAAGGTTATATGTATAATAAAATAATTGAAAAATACATAAATTTGGAAAATTTTAGTGTAAGAAATTAAAAAAATAGCGTTAGAAATTTAATTTTTAAAGAATATATATTAATTTAATATGTATATGTATTTGTATGAGTTAAACTGTTAAAATTGAAATTGTATTTTTTAAAGTTAATTTATTCCTATAATTTTTTTTTCCTTGACCCACTTTGTGTCAAATAATTATCTTTATTTGTGTTAAGTATGTGTTTAGATAACTCCCAGAGCACGAGTTTTTACTCCTTAAGGGAAGAATTAAAATTGTATTTTTGTACATGTTATTTTTCTAACAATAAACAATAAACGTGACTGCTTGAAAGATAACTGGTGAAACACGGACACTCCCCAGCCTATGATTATGTAAGACAACCAAAACAGGTGTTCTTAACTAGAATTTTATTTAATTCGAGTTATTAAGTGCGTGAAAATAAAGCTCTTACAAATTATTCAATTTTAATCGCCGGTCACAAGCAGAAATACAGTTTATTTTGGAAGGTCATCTCGGTATTTCAAACGTCATCTATCAGGATCAATCAGAACAATTTGGCAACCCTGTTATCGCCTTACTTGAGAACAGCAAGTCCTCTCGTGATCCCTTAGGAGTCCACGTTTCTGATTATTATACTGTACAATTGGGTATATTATGTTTGCAACAACTCCGTTCGCAAAACTCACCTCACATTTCCGTTTTTAAAATACACTCCAATATTTCCTTGTAAGAAGTAAAAGGCCAGAAGTTTATATAAGCCTACGTATTGTAGTCCATTGAGCGATTCTTCCATTTCTTAGATCGGCAATTATTAATGTTTTGCACTAAAATAATGATGACGGGATCAGGTAGACAGGGTAGAACAGAAGGACGGCATACAGAAGCTGAGGCCTATATTACACTATCAAATTTCTGTGTCACAGAAGTTTGATAAAATATATATGATACAATCTTTTACAGTGTAATCTAGCATCTTTGATCACATCTAGTTGTGACATAGTTCTGTGATAAAAGTTATGGTCGTCATCATCATACCTTTGATAAAATCTTTGACTAAGAAGAAAGAATCCACACCTGTGGAGAAACGGTCAGCGCGTCTGGCTGCGAAACCAGGTGGCCCGGGTTCGAATCCCGGTCGGGACAAGTTACCTGGTTGAGGTTTTTTCCGGGGTTTTCCCTCAACCCAATACGAGCAAATGCTGGGTAACTTTCGGTGCTGGACCCCGGACTCATTTCACCGGCATTATCACCTTCATATCATTCAGACGCTAAATAACCTAGATGTTGATACAGCGTCGTAAAATAACCCAATAAAAAAAAAGAAAGAAAATGGCGGACATTAAGTGCATATGGTCTGTGTGACAGAAATGTGAAGGGCCATCAGCCACTTGAGATGCTGTGCTTTATGACAATAAATCATGGATTATATCATATCATATATGGTCTGTGAAACCACACGACTTTTAACATCACATTATGAGTCACATGAAATGTTTTTTTTTTAATTTTATTGGGTTATTTTATGACGCTGTATCAACATCTAGGTTATTTACCGTCTGAATGATATGAAGGTGATAATGCCGGTGAAATGAGTCCGGGGTCCAGCACCGAAAGTCACTCAGCATTTGCTCGTATTGGGTTGAGGGAAAACCCCGGAAAAAATCTCAACCAGGTAACTTGTCCCAACCGGGATTCGAACCCGGGCCACCTAGTTTCGCAGCCAGACGCGCTGACCGTTACTCCACAGGTGTGGACTACATGAAATGTTACATCATCCATTCTTAAATACTGAGTGTAGGATCTTACATCTTCACACTGAAGTTCTCTCAATAGAGTTTGTTGGATTCCTTTTGCATCTCTTCTCCCTGCCCAATCTCTAACCCAAATAGGTTTTTTCTTTTATTTCTTCTCCAGTATTAAGGCAATAACCATTACTGCACTTAGAGTTGCAACATGCATAGAGCTGTCGTGGATTGATTGTTAGAACTGTGATGAAAGATGTGATAAAAGCTTTGATATAGTGTAATTTACCCAAAATCAGACAGTTGATCATATATATTTGATAAAAAATGTTATCATATTCTGTGACACAGAAATTTGATAGTGTAATATATAGGCCTGAGAACAGCAAAAAGAGTTCAGTGAATCCAGCTGGAAAAACAAATATGGGTCAGCAATTACAAAAGGGATCGAGAGATAAAGAAAAACTAAGATAAGAAGTCAAGATTCTGTAAGAACTGGAAGGGATGAAGTAACATTAGCGACACCGAATAGAGGTACGTCAATGGGAAGAAGTAAGGCACAGAAAAGTTATAACTTAAGAGTTTTTTTATTGGGTTATTTTACGACGCTCTATCAACATCTAGGTAATTTAGCGTCTGATTGATATGAAGGTGATAATGCCGGTGAAATGAGTCCGGGGTCCAGCACTGAAAGTTGTCCAGCACTGAAAGTTACCCAGCATTTGCTCGTATTAGGTTGAGGGAAACCCAGGAAAAAACCCCAACCGAGTAACTTGCCCCGACCGGGATTCGAACCCGGGCCACCTAGTTTCGCGGCCAAACGCGCTGTCCGTTACTCCACAGGTGTGGACAACTTAAGAGGTTGGTGCATGAGTGACAAACTTAGGAAAGTGATAAAATGGGAATGGTGATGGTGACAGAAAAGACGGTAAGGCAAGGGGATATTAATGAAGGGGGATGAGATACAAGTAATAACCAGAGAGTGATAATAAGTAAATAGTGATACAAATGTAATAAAGTGGGAATGGAAATGTAATGAAATGCAGAAACTACTTCGTCTGAAGATATACAGATTCGATTAGTGGGAGTAAGTGGCCAGTGAACGTTAGTGATTCAAGTGAATAAATAAGTTAACAACTATGAAAGATTTCAACTTAATGTAAACAATGTTGGGAATAATTAATAAGGAATTGAGAGAAGTGATTATTTAGTTAAGTGCGATTAGTAAGAATAAGATAGATAACTGGGAAAGAGAGGAGTAAATAGAAAAAGAAGGGAGAGAAACAGAGGTGAGTGACGTGATAGGAAAGTGATCAGGGTCATTATTTGTAATAGCCGGATGTTTAAAAAAGGGTAAGCAGATTATGTAGGCCTATCCAAGGGAGCGATGGGACTGTATACAGAAGTGTAAAGGGTCATCACGATCGATGTAAGCTGGTGGAATAAATATCATATCATATATCGTACATAATTAATGTTTAATGCATACAAAATCAAAGATCCCTCTATCAGATCTGCCTAACTTGGAAAAAGAAATTCAAGCTTCACAAAAAATCTGGTAGCTATTAGTAAGTCATAGCAGCAGCACAAACAATTCTGGGAGAATGCTTTGAACGGCAAAATTGGTGCAGGTAATTTTTAGAAACAAAGTTCTAATGTCTCTTTATCAGTTTTTACCAATACGACTTTATTGCCGCTTATCGGGATGAGTCGCCGAATACATCTTGTCTGACAAAAAGTCTTTTGGCCTTCCCAACAACTACCTCTTCTAATTTGTGTAGTGTATTCTGAAACATCCTGTAGATAGAATTCTTGTGTTGTCTTCCAATGAAGCTGGTGTGTCCAACTTTTTATGTTCCCCTCCAGCTTTGCAGTAAAGCGCATCAAAGTTTTTATCTTTCCGCGAGTCCTTTATAGAGCAAGAAAGGATGGTTATTTACCGTTTTCGATTCTTTTTACGGATGTCGCACTAGTTGTCCGTGCATAACCTTAACCTATCTAGATATTCTTCTAAACGTCATGCCCAGTCAGTATGTGGAATTTAGTCACTGCATTGTTTCTAATCCATTTATTCAGTCTAACCAATGTATCTTCATTCTATCAAAAATTTTGTCGTCCAAAGAAGAGTCCAGGGGAAAAAGAGGGGTTGTCTACTTTTAAACAATTCTCAGGAAATCAATTTTAAAATCTGAAACTCTATCATTCCGAAAATAATACTGATAATTTAACCAGCAGTTAATCGGTAACTGAGAACTCTCTTCTCCTTTTCTAAGTGTAGAATGAATACACTTCATATGAAGTATATAAGCGAATGGAAATCTGAATTTTGCCTGAAAGTGGGCATCCCATCCTTTTCCCCTGGACCTTTTTCTTCATCTTTTTCCGTCATTAAGTAAGATCCTCATTCAAATATGTTATACCTTATATCATATATGTAACAGATAGCTGATCCTTATGTTAAAATCGGCAGCACTTTGAAGGGAACAACCGCCAGGATCGCCGCCCGTCCACTGTAAACGAACAGAGATGGCAGTACAGTCGCTAATGCAATTCAATTGGGAATTATGACGTGATTCCTTATGTAACAACTAGATGGCAGCTACTAAACCTGACAAAAGCTGTCAAAGCCTATAAGGCCGAGCTATCTGAAGATCTAGGGTTATACTAAAATTTGGCGGTCGTATTTACAATTATATCTGTTTTCACATTTCTTTTTCAAAAGTAACATGTTGTGGAAATTTTTCCGGACATACTGTATCTGAGTTATACTCATTCTAATCTCTGTTATATAACTTATACTTATTGGACGCAGTTAAAGGAGGTTATTGATTTAACACTGCTTTGGAGTTTGGGGAATTATCATATAGTACAATAAAATCAGCAGTTATCATATGAATACACCCGCGGTATGTTAACTCATCACAAAATTCAAACTTGTACAGGGTCATCATTTTATTTTTACTAACATTTTTAATATTAACCTGGCTATACCTTTCGATCAACGCCGTTTGCTACCCCTTCCACGACTGGAGTTCGATGATACTGCGTAAAATACAAACAAATCACTTTACTAGGTATAGGAGGGAAGAAAAGTAGTTGATCCATTTATGTAAACTACGAAATATCGCGCTTTTGAGTTTGATAATTTTCATTAGGTTTTTGTTTCATCAAAATACAGTACAGTATTAACAATGAGTGTATTTACTCACGAACTGAGCTGTCCATGTGGACATATTCATTATGCAGTGTATATTATACTGTCTATAGCACATTAGCGTACGATATAGAGAATGAAGTTAAATTGAAAAATAATCATAATATGGATATTTAAACACATTTTTTAAAATGGTGGCCGTTCATTTCGATACAGGCTTCAGTTCTAATGTGCATATTATCGCACTATAGGCTATTGTACCTAATTCCAATTACCAGTTTCGTCCTTCGTACTAGTAACTCATGTTGAAATAATTCTGTATCTACTCTATAAAAGAGTACCTTACGTACTGTAAATTCAATCTTCACTTCTGCCCGATCCGAAAAGATAAAATTACTCCGTGCAAGTGGTTATGTCGTAGGGTCGTAGAAAGGGAGGAAATCACGTGACAGATAATTACTTAATGAGGCCCTTTTATTTAAGTTATTTTAAACAGTTGTATAATATTACGTAGACTTCCAATTCCTAAGAGAAATTAATGTGCTCAGAAAAGAGCTAAGACAGCCCAGCCATTAGCTGGCGAATAAAAGCTGGGGGAAACCGGGATACGACGTAGGCAAATGGGCGACAATACCTGTGCGAAAATGATTCAATGTTGAAAGCTCTTTCGTCACTGGAAAACGCAAACATATTTTTGGAACGTACTGTTTACTATGACCGTAAGGCTACTATGTCTGTATATGCGGTCTTGGATCTTTGCGGAGGACGGTTAACTTCATTAGTAGAAGGGGTGGGAGTGAAGTACATTTAAAAACTCAGGCACAATAAAAATTGAAGTAAAAATAAAATGATGTCCCTGTATATACCGTACAAATACAAAGAAGATCGTACAAATACAAAGAAGATATATCCGCGTTGATGTCCATCAAGTGACACGTACATTCGTGAAATGGATAGCAATCAAACAAAGAAAAAAAGAGACTGATTTTCTCTGTTCCTAGAGTACAAATGTTTACCTTAATTTCTATAAAACGAAAGTCAAAACTGAAATTCACATTCTAGGCCAGGAGAATTGTAGGGGATTTTGAGTTTTAAACATGAGGAGCAGATATATCCAGCAAAAGAAGAGATTCGAGGCTGCATCTCTGTTTGTAGGGTGCGGACGCGGAAGAAAAGGGGGTGGGGGTCCAACGAAATGTCGAGAGAGAGAGAGAGATGGAGAGAGAGAGAGAGAGAGGCCGCAACGGGAGAGGGAAGTAGAAAATCAATAGGCACCGCACCACCGCTAGCAGCAGCCAACACCGCGATGGTTTGAAGAAAGTATGCAGCGAGGTGCTGACCTCTTCATACAGCGTTGTATCCGATGAGCCTGCGTTTTAAGCAGGGTAGAAGAAAGTACACAGAACAGTGTTGGCCTATACAGCGTTGTATCCGACAAGCACTGCGACAAGAACAACACATAAATGTATGCCGTGAAGTAGTGACACTTCATACAGCATTGTATCAAATGGAAACTTAGTTTTAAGTAGTGGATGAAGTATGTGGCAAGGAGCACTATTTTATACAAAGCGTTGTATTCGAAGAGTAATATGTTTCCAGTAGATACAAGACACTATAGAAGATGCACTCACTTTTCATGCGCACTGACATATACAAGGTGATTCAAAATAACGACAACTCTTAAGGGGGGACATACAGGTTTGAGGATAAAAGTCATTTTTCAATTTATTTTTTATATAAAGATTGGACATTTATCTTTATGTCAGTGAAGGAATTTTTACGACATCTATAGGCTACTAATAATAAATCTGTAGCCGAAATTTTTCTGGTAATTTTCGATTTTCCAAAAATAATTGGTCCTAACATATATAATTAACCACCCTGAAACCGAAAATCGCATTTTTGAAATTTTTGTTTGTATGTCTGTCTGTATGTTTGTTACCTTTTCACGCGATAATGGCTGAACGCATTTCGATGAAAATTGGAATATAAATTAAGTTCGTTGTAACTTAGATTTTGGGCTATATGGCATTCAAAATACTTTATTTAAAAGGGGGGTTATAAGGGGTCTGAATTAAATAAATCGAAATATCTCGCTTATTATTAATTTTTGTGAAAAATGTTACATAACAAACGTTTCTTTAAAAATAATTTTCGATAAGTTTTATTCTATACATTTTGATAGGACTGATATTTAATGAGATAAATGAGTTTCAAAATTGCAATAACAACGCCATCTAAGGCGCTGTACTGAAATAAAAACAAATGACTTCGTCTATAAGCGGCCTTGGACAGCAACAATCGAAAGCTATGAAAGATAGCCTACAGATAATGTTTCTGTATTTGTATGAAGTAATATCGGAAGCTAAATTAACCGATTTGTATAATTAATTATTAATTCACCATTGGAAAGTGTAGTTTCTCTAGATGGACGTAATGCTATAATGTTATCACAGTAACTTCTGAGTGAATCGAGGACAGGTAAGATTAAAATAGATTCTTATGCACAGAAAACTTGATAGACTATTCTGTATATTCGTTTCCTGTATTTCCTAAACTAATTTTTATGACCAAATGAGTGGTCTCTGGATCAAAATGATCGCATTTTAATTTTTAATTCGATTTATCCTTCTATCAAACACGAATGTTCCCTGGATCAAATGTCCTATTTTAATTATATAATTACTTTATATTTATTTCTAACGGGTGCAGCGGAGCGCACGAGTACGGCTAGTATACAATATTTTGGTAGATATGACCATAAAAGTGCGAGCGTGAGCGTATATAAATCTAACACCAGAAATAGAGCCCGGATGTTTAGGCATTAATAACAGTTAAATAGGCAGGCAAAAGGCAATAAAAAGTAAAAAAGGAACAATAATCTATGAAAAAGACATTATTATAAGTTTTAAAAAGGCATAATATATTTAAGCAATAAATTTAAATTATATCAACATAACTCACATATTTACTTCGTAGATGACACATGTTGACTTATAAAATACTTTTTTTTTTTCGTGATTAACTGTCTTTTCACAAACCTTACATAACAAAACTGTTCTATCGGTTGAAAACACATGGGCACCAAATTCACTAACGTTAGCATGAAGTTTACTTTTTCAATGGTTTACTGAATTTAGACATTCCAGCTAACCGATCTTATACCTTCAGTCACCCGACAATAACTGACTGTTCCTCACTCAAACTTCTTTTTCCTACAATAATAAACACGTGTAGCACAAAATTGTAACAGTAAGATTTGACAATATGAAAGCAAACAACTGGATATACTATGTGACAACTTAATATTTATATTATAAAGCTGATTGTTGGTACCGTGAAGACATGAAAATATAATTTTTGTAACTGTGGATTGTCGATCATTATTCATATTGCAACCAATAGTATTAAAGCACTATTATTAGCAGATTAAGAACCGAAATAAATTACTTTTATTTAACTTACTAATGTTAGTAAAGTTAGTCATTGTTTCAAATATTTAAATTTAATACACATTACATTAATTAGAAAATTGCAAATAAACAAGAAATATTGCTTTAAAATGACAAAAAAGGCATTTATTAGTAAGAAACACTTTAAAAAGGCAAAATAGGCAAAATAAAATTTGACTCTATCACTTTGATTTACTCCAAATCACATCTATGCAAATAATGATTTACTTCCACCCAGTATAAAAGGTATTTTGCAAAACATCGGGCTCTACACATAAGGTATGTTTAACACTTATTTTCCATAACTTGTATCCTTCAAAACCTTTTTTTGTGGTAACTCAGTAAGTTTTTAAGATATCGCAGTAAAATTTTCCATGCAACTGTCTTTCATACTTGTGAACAAGATTAACTGCAATTATTACTGTAACATTTATAGTTTACTTTCAAACTTTTTTTATCTAAAAAACATTAAAAATTGAACTTCTCATAAAAAATTAAAAGAAGTACTTCTATTGTGGACGCTTCAAAGATTGTAGTTCATATTGTTCGCTTGATATTCAGGAATAAATACAAAAAGAATGGCTCAGAAATATTCATATTTGTGGACATTATCATAAAAACGGTTACTTTTTTATTATGATAATTACTCATAATGGTAAAACTTTTAGTAAATGTCAAAATAGTGTATAATTGCAGAAGCAGTGAATACTGAGCATGTCAAATTGCAAGTTGAAAGAGTCATTAGTTGTTGAGAAAAGAATATTGAATTTCCTTTATTTTTCGGAGCTGTATATCCCACCCCTTAATATATTGTACAGGACAACAAACTGATTCATTTTTCAAGCGGAGACCCACGTCCGGAAATACATATTATGGACGTCGAAGTATGACACAGCTTCGGATATTGTGATGGGGGTACGTGTGTTCCACATTTTGTCAAGAAACCTCCACCAACACAACAACAGCATCACATCGCGAATTAAATTACAAAAGGGATTCGAATTGTCAATCTCCAACTAGATTACAGAGCGTACATCGGCGGTCCAGAGATTCGGACACATGGTCAGAGACGAGTGGTTGTGTTAAGTATTTCAGTCCCTGCGCGGATTCGTGCGATAAAGTCCTCCTCTTGTGTTACAGGAGTCTCGTACACCATACCCTTCACAGTACTCCTAACAAAACAGTCGAAGATCTGGTGACCGTGGTGGCCATGGAACAGGTTCTCCCCCAACCATTGTAATTCATTCTACTGTATGTAAGTAGCATATCGGATTTCCGTAATGGTATACTGATACGTCTTCATGCTGTCAACAACGTTACTGGAACACATTACAAACGATTGAATTAGGATGAGGAACATGTACTATGGAATAATGTCGTTCATGTCCAGGAAAGCATCTACCTTGCCCTGATAAATAATGGGTTGTATAACTACAAGGCTGTCAAAAATAATCGGAACAAATTTTGACGCCCCATTGCAGCCAAACTACACACATCCGGACATGGGTCGTCCAATGGAAAAATTATAAGTTTTCTCTTCTGTGCAACATACTAAGAGTTGTCAGTGTTATTTTTAATCCCCTGTATAATACAAGTATTTTAAAGATACTAAATTGGACTTCATTCTTTGAACTTTAAAGCAGCAAAATGATTAAGGTACTCATCTACACTTGATTTATATGTTTTTAATTTTTTTTTTTTTAATTTTTGTGTCATCCGAAACCTTGAAATTTCTAATTTTCAAAAATATATCAGTTTTCTCTCTATGATGTTTGGTTAATTAATTAGTTGAGTTTTTATTTACCGGCAGTACCCTTTCTTTAAACCGGAAGTGCAATTCTGCAAGCATCAATCCGTCACATTCTGTCAATTTTATATATTTTTCGTGTAATAACAATTCGAATTCAGCACTAGAGTTTGACTGTATTGTTTTTCATAGTCAGGAAGCTGTGTGTTTGATTTTACAATTTTTCATACCCTCAGGATGTAGGATATTTTTATCCATTTTCAGTTTTACAGCATTTTACAACGCTAATTTTAAACAAAGTGCACTTAGAATTGAGATATCTTCATCATTCTTGCGCTAAAATGTAGCTACGTGCCAAACTACAAACAGTGTCCTGCTTAAGAAAGTTAATTTAAAACTCAAAGATCTCAAATTTTTATTTCTATGTTTGAAATCTTCAAAAATAATTGACTTTTTCCTTAATGGGATAAAATTGGGAAATACGTTTTCATAGCATATTGTGTATTCTTTTAGAAGACAGTGAAGGAAATTTTGTTCCAACATAAAAACTGTAGGCCAAGGACTAAAACAAACAAATTTCAGTTTTCACTTTAAAAATTGTCACCCCTACCCTCCCCTAAAATAATTGAGGTGGTTATTTTTGGTGAAAATCCTTAATTTTGTGTCAAGCAATCAGAGAAAAAAAGAGTTTTAAAAAATTGGATAAAAATTACAAATTTTTCTCCAAAACGTGTATAAGTACCTTAAGAAGTTAGTAATCATTTTCATCAATATTAATTTCACGAAAGATAATAGTTTTTCTTTATATACTGTATCTACATACGTGTTTCATTATTGATAAGTATTCTATATAGTACATTATGCAACGAGCCTATAATGTTAGTAATTAAGAAGCGAGTATGGATGTTTATGAAACGAGCGCAAGCGAGTTTCATAATTTTCATACGAGCTTCTGAATTACCATTATAGGCCAGTTTCATACGACTTTTTATGCTCGACCATATTTCTAACTTGAAATTATTCAGATGTATACATTTTATTTGTATCTGACAAGATCGGAAGTGACCTTGTTCTAGGTCGTGAATTGTGAGATGTGCGCAGACGCGAAAGTATTGATTTTTTTTTTCCGAGGAACAATAATGTCATTGACCTTGATGTAATCCCGTTAAACTTGGTATAAGCTTGATTATTGAATTAGACATTGAAAAACGAGATGACAAATTGAATTTATTTGAATATTATTTACAATTAACGCTAATTATTACAGTAACAGAACATAACCTTCTGCGACAGTATTGGATTTCCAGCCTCCGTGACTTTTCGCTAATTCTCTTTCGATTGCATATCCGAGAATAATCGATACTTGCGGTTTTATAACGATACAAAGCTGACTTTGACATTGGCTGAACACCTGTAAGCTGAGTTGTCATTGGCTGAAAACACCTGTACTTTAATGAGTAGGTGTACTTTAATGACATGCATTAAAGGATTGCTACCAGGTGTATAATTACTACATTTCGGCATGGTCAAGCATAATAGTAATATACGTTACAAGAGCGGTATGTTGACGTTTTCATGTTCGAGGAAAAGATTGAAAAAGCGAAACGTAGTTGAGCTTTTTTAATTTCCGAGAACATGAAAACAAACATACCGCTCGTGTATCGTACATTATTTTGTGCGAAGATCGTTTATTACATACCTGAAAGGCGAATTTCTAATTAGTTGCAATGAAATCTCCATCTTGGTTTCTGTTTAATGACGGCAACTTCGGAACACCAAAATATCTTTCTTCAACATTGTTGCTGTAAAATGTTTTCTGTATTTACTATACTCCCGCAGGCCGTGATATACGTCTGTCTTTTTTTTCCCCCAGTCTATAAATGCGAACTTAAAACAAACGGTAAGGTTATGTAATGATTTATTTTTCATTTTAATATTTTAACAATATTATTTATATAACATATTGCAGTAATAACATCCGCATCTGGAATCTTGTTGATTTTTTCACGGCTTCCTTAATGTTACTTGTATCAGGAATGCAATAAGTTTCGTGGAGTAGTAGACTTTACTTAATTTTTGCAAATATTTAAAAACTATAATTAACATTGCAATTTAGGTGAAACTGCAGTGGTAAGTTTCCAATTTATAATTATTACTATGTTAAACGTCTCTAAAAATAATATGTTAAAAGCCTAAAGCAGTAAAATGAATGTCGCGCTTAAGCGGTAAGAAGAGGGAAATTGTTATGTGTGTTACGTTGGGAATACTGAATGTGGTATTTCACACTTACCGCGTATTGGTTCTGTGCGGAAAACAAGCAAATACGCACGATCTCGCACAAAATTATTTATTAATAGGCTACATACTTACAAACAAAAATCGCAGGTGAATAAATGCAATTCGAGAATATGACGTTTACTTTTGTGCAACTTCAATGCATTACGCCCTACTAAATGTAAAACGAGTAACTAATTCATGAATGATTGCTTTTCCTTCACATAAGGTAAGAACTTATCTGCATGATAGACAATCCTGTACTGAAAACGGGTACATTTCACTATGTTGTATTTAACAGCTGTTCTGTGAATTCCTCGTGCCGTGCAGGTAATCCTACGACTTGGACTCAGTTTATTAAGTTGGACTTGGGTGATTGCCCCACCTCACCCCCGCCTCCGAATGGCATGTCGCTCCAATCCTTCCGTGCGGCGGGTGGCCCCGAAATCCCATGTTTGCTGTGTTGTTCCTAACATCAATCCCGCTCGTTCGCTTTCTGGCTCCTTAATCTGGGCATGCAACCCCAAACCACGTCCAAGGGCTGCACATGAGAGGGCGGGCCGACCCTCGCTATAAGAAAAATGCAATCAAATTTCGCTTTATTTCAGGCGAGGGCAGGTTTCAGTACCACTGTGAGACACAAGCAGGGATAACGTACAGAGTCTTCCTCTCGTTCTCCAGGGCGAACTAAAAGTGGTCTTAAAGTACTTACAAGAGAACATTCCAAAACTCATAATGGACTTTCCCAACCAAACCATGCCCATTCGATAGAGGAGAGAGAAAGAGAAAGATAGAGTTAATTAAGGTTCTTAAGGAAGAAAACTCAGTCAAAGATCAATGTAACACTGAACAATGAAATGACAGAACATGTAGTATAAAGGTTTGTAATATTGTGATAGGTTTTGTCCTAGATCATATATGTAACAGATAACTCCTCGCTACGTTAAAATCGGCAGCACTTTGAAGAGAACAACCACCAGGATCGCCACCCGTCCGCCGTAAACGAACACGAGATGGCAGCACAGTCGCTAATGCAATTCAAATGGGTATTATGACGTGACTCCTTATGCAACAACTAGATGGCAGCGTAGTAAACCTGACAGAGAGAGAGAGAGAGAAAAACTCATCCGGCCTTAATTAAGGATGACCACGAGGATCCGGAAATGAATAGCAAACAAATAGAATTAATTAAATATGAAAATAAAGTGTAATAATTAAGCACCATTGATTATCAATTGTAAAATAAAATCTTAGAAGATGACTAAATTATACTGATAAAAAAAGATTGTATTTAAAATTAGCATATCCTTAATTAAGGCCTTCTGAGTGGTATAAATGAAATTGTATAATCTGCAGGGAATCTTTGAGAATTTGCGAGATGATTTTTTGAATTTCAAAAGATGATATTGATAATTGTTTTAAAAAATGATATGTAAATTTTGGTAAAGAACTCCGAGCACCAAAAAATAAACCTGTCACTGACCAATTGAAGAGAGGGATGTTATACTTGGCACTAAGGTAGGGAATACAAGGTTCATAAATAGCCCTCTTTTCCTGATCAACCTGATGAGCTTGGTTTAGATCTCTCTCCATGCGTATAGTTGGATCTATGATAATAGCCTTTTGTTGTTGCCTGTTTATTGCTATTATATCCGCTTTTCTGTGAGAGTCGTCTTCATAAATACAGTGGACCTCTTCATGAACTTCCCAACCTTTGTTCCGAAGAAGACAGGCGATAGCTCCACGGACTCTATGATGCCTGTTGTTACGCAATAACTCTCCTTTCCGACAAAAGCCCAACACGTGGCCAAGAGTTTCTGTCTCGTTGCAGCCTGGTTGCCGGCAACGGGTCGTGCTGAAAGCTCTGCCAGGAACGGAGCGCACTGCAGTAAGGCTGCAGGACATCTTGATTGCATTAATATACTGTTAACCTCAAAGCCTATAACCCCGACATATCTGTTACATATATGATCTAGGGTTTTGTGCAGCAACTTGTCCACGAACATTCCCTTAATACGTTGACGCAAAAAACCGATCTTCCTCTCGGTCAGTAAAATTGTAATAAATTCATTCTCAAAAAGAACTATCACAATATTACCCGTATCACACTATTACCAACCTTTACCCTACATAGCTTTAGTTATCTGATGAAGGATGAGTGGAACAGAGAAAAATTCTCTCCGGCACTGGGATTTGAATCCGGGTTTTCAGCTCTACGTGCTGACGCTCTATCCACTAAGCCACACCGGATTCCCATCCCGATGTCGGATTGAATCCTCTCAGTTTAAGTTCCACCACTTGGGTTCCCTCTAGTGGCCTACCATCATGCACTGCGTCATAGATAGTGGCACAATGTCCATACATGTGCAGAGGTGCACTCGTTATGAGTGACTAAGTGGCCGGGATCCGACGGAGTAAGCGCCGTCTTAAATCTAGGACAAGATTCGACTAAAACATTTGAAGTCTCTGTACTGTTTAGAATTTTAAAAATTAAAATCAAGGCCATAGACTCAGTTCATATGGAAGAAATCTAATTTGAGCGATGCATTGCAATTTTGTTTTTTTAATGAATATTTTTCCAAAAAAGGTCATCGTTTTAAACTTTGAGTAAGTATGTTTCTTCTTCAAGGAAAACCATGGAGAAATTTAGTTAAACAATTTTAAAATGCGAAGGCGAAAGAGGTATCAGTGATGTCATTATCCGTGTGCCATATGATTGTAAAGGAGATGTATGTAAATAGCTACAGTGGAGATGATTGCAGCAATATCACCTATCGTTTAGACAATTTCTGAAATTGATCTCTTCGTCTGCTGCAGGGTTTTTCCAAGTTTAATAGCATGAAGTGTGTGCTATATATTTTTGAATGTAACTAGAATTCCGAAATCCTTGTGTCTGCTTTTTTTGTGCAACCTCAATGCATTACTTCCTACTAAATGTAAAACTGGTAACCCTAGACTTCAGCAAATAACAATATCTGTTGTAAATTGACACGCTGAGTGCATTAAAAATTAAACTCTACTTACTTCGTTATTATGGCGATGGCATTTTCATAATCTTCCAAGTCTTCTCTATCGACTGTAAAAGTTGCATTTCATTTCGTTGAATCTGAATTGCAGAAGAGTTCAGTATATGAAGTGATGTGCTAAGTCAAAAGGTTCAAAATTCGCAATACAAAAATATGTTACACTCATGTTTAATACATCAGGGTATTTGGCACTATCGTGTACTTACAATACCGTCTGACAACCATTCAGTTTTTCAGTATGACATAATATACCACCGAAGGAAGAACTTAATCTAAAAAATCCCCCTCGTCTGGCTTAAAATTATCTACAGTAATCTCACTAGAGATTTTGAGTTATCTAGAGAAAATCAAACCTCGATTGGTATTTAATTGACTATTACGCGATTAGAAGAAATTGCTGTATACAAAGATTAGAAGAAATAAAGTACTCTAATACAATAAAATATTAATTAGCTTACTGAAATTCTATTTAACTAATGTTAGCTTTACCAAAACGTTTGAACGGAGCCGCCATTTTCAGTTGAATGTCTATGCTGTAAACAAATGAGGATCGCAAAGCATGTTTTATAGTACTGTAAAGAATTGCAGTTTGAAATGTTGGCAAATAAAGAATCAAATGGTAGGAAGGTGATAAAATCAGGAGAAAGTATATAAAGAGTAGAAGAAATAAAATACTCTAATACAACAAAATAGATATTGACTTACTAAAATTATATTTCAATGAAGTTACCTTCACCAAAATGTTTGAACGGAGCCGCCATTTTAATTCGACTATCTATGCGGGAAAAAATTACGATCACAAAGCATGTTTTATAGTACAGTAAAGAATTTGTAGTTTGAAATGTTGGAAAACAAAGAAACAAATGCTAGGGAGGCGATAAAATTAAACAAATGCTAGGGAAGCGATAAAATTGTGCGATAAGCAGCCATGATTTGTTGAAAGACGTCCTTTCGTACTGTTTTATTGGTCAAAAGTAGTATGACGTGGTAAAAGTGTAATAATCAAAAAAAAAAAAAATTATGTTATTTCTTTTTTTTTAGTAGGTTATTTACGACGCTGTATCAACATCTTAGGTTATTTTGCGTCTGAATGAAGTGAAGGTGATAATGCTGGTGTATGAGTCCGGGGTCCAGCACCGATAGTTGTCCAGCATTTGCTCATATTGGGTTCAGAGA
The DNA here is from genome assembly GCF_040183065.1 of Periplaneta americana. NCBI lineage: Eukaryota > Metazoa > Arthropoda > Insecta > Blattodea > Blattidae > Periplaneta > Periplaneta americana. The sequence continues at coordinate 127,728,012 of NC_091127.1, forward strand.
AAACTCCGAAAATAACCCCAATCAGGTAACTTTCCCCGACCGGGATATATAATTTCATTATTGAAATTCTTGAAACCAGAAAATGCATGTTTTCTTCAAAATATTTTGGATTCTGAACAAGTTCTGAATGGAAATCATCATGATATTGAAATCAATGAACATAAATAGGAATATTTGACAATACAGGAAAAGTTTTCATCTGTAGCATAATTTCAGAACTGATTTTCTTAATACATCTTCTATAGTTCTTATTAGAAATTTAAAACAAGTGTTATTTCGTTTTTACAATGCATTTCCATTAAAATGTAAGGATTTATCGATTAAAGTTCTTATTATGTATTATTTTCATAAACTGAAGCCTTATTGTACTATTATTTCTTATTATTTATTCAATAAAGTTCGTGTATTTACTGAAAAAAACACTTTTCTACTGGTGTTTAAATGGCTAGGTACTCTAATTTATGAAGTCGCAGACTTTATGCAATAATGAATTAAGTTTTCCATAATTATTTACAAATATTTTTTTAAATGGATTGTGTTTAAATTATAACAGATATTGGATTTCAATAATTTATACTGTCTAAAATATTATACAAAACAAAAAGGATGCTAATACATGTACAAATAAAATGTATACATTGTTCTAAAACTTTGACGTTGTTTTTCTCAAAACATTCAACTTAAGCTGTTATTGCACCCAGGGCCTCAATTACTTCCAGTGACTTTCTACGCTTTAAAAATCTATATGTTATCATAGCCACAAGTTTTTTTTTTTTTTTCCTGAGAGGTTTACATTTAATATCATTTTTTCTGTGTAGTCCAAAATTCACAGGCAATAAAAGACTTTATTATTTTAATGTACCGAAGTACATATGATATTTCCATGCAGATATTCTGCGTCATAATATGATGAAAAAGTAATCCGGTGTGGCTTTGTGGATGAAGCACGTAGAGCTGAAAACCCGGGTTCAAATCCCGGTGCCGGAGAGAATTTTTCTCTGTTCCATTACTCTTTCATCGTATGATGACGCAGAATATCTGCATGGAAATATCATATGTACTTCGGTACATTAAAATAATATATATGATATGCGTAAATCACTTCGTGATTTAAGACGGCGCTTATTCCATCGGATCCCGGCCAACTAGTCACTCATAACGAGTGCACCTCAGCACATGTGTGGACTTCAGTCCTACGTTCATAGACATCTATGACGTAGTGCAGAGGGCCACTAGAGGGAACCCAAGAGTTGGAACTTAAACTGAGACGATTCTGTCCGACACCGAGATGGGTATCCGGTGTGGCTTAGTGGATAAAGTATCAGCACGTAGAGCTGAAAACCCGGGTACAAATCCCGGTGCCCGGTGAGTATTTTTCTCCGTTTCATTACTCTTTCATCGAATAAAAGAGTTGATTTTGACATCATATTATGCATACTAATGTGTATTGTTTTTACAAACACAGTAGAAAGTTTCCATAAGATCTGTTACATTTTACTAGATTATTTTTAATGGTACGTTTGCAATCAGAAATGCAATGCCACTTCGCAGTCAGGAATTCAAAATATCTTCATACGACGTGTTCCATTTAGTAATTCAAATCAGATCATCTGAGAGTAAAGCGAGGGCGTCTTCCAGTAAGATAGTCGATTAAGTAAATCTCACTTAAGCACTATTTGTCGCAGCACGACAGATACAGTCGACGAAACGTAACCCAGCAACGCAGTACATCTAGAAACATATTGCAACGCGAGGCTTGAATCAGGGCAGGGTGGCCTGACAATGTATGATGTATTCTGTGAACGAATGGCACTACCTCATTACTATTCCAAGCACACAAGTCGGTCGTTACGTCACGGGAGAGTATTCCCGGCCGATTACACTCGCTTCCCCGTCTCTGCAGCAGTCTGGACGTGTAACACATCGTAACAACCGACAATCGCGCCGCGCCGATCACTCCAAAGATTAAATTATTGGGATCCTGCACATGAGTGACATGACCGCACGAAATGACCTCGTTCTCTCTGTTGTTCACTCATAGCCTACTTTCTTCGTGGTGAGTACTGACGTGAACAATTCTAACAAAATAAGAATGTGACTCGTAAATGCCATAATTTGATTTCTTCTTCTTCATCATCATCATCATCATCATCATCATCATCATCATCATCATCATCATCATCATCATCATCATCATCATCACCACCATCATCTGAAAAGACAAGGATTGGTCCGTTCCGGCGCTCATTTCTGGTCTGATCATCATCTTTCTGGTCTTCCAATATTACTTCTTCCTATTGGCTTATACTGTAGTGCCAGTTTCCGTAACCTAAATCTCTCCATTCTCAAAATATGATTTTTCCACTGTGACCTGTATCTTTAAATGAAGGGTTCAGAACCATAGTGAGCCAAGCACCATTTACTGAAAACGTAAAAAACAAGGGTTAAAATTAAGTTATTACCTTAATTCAATGGAAACATATAGCAAGTAATATAAACTATACACATTAAAACTAAATTTTATTCTAATCTTCATTAAACTATGGTATTCCCTTAATTTTAACCCTTGCTTTCTCCGTTTTTAATAAATGGCGCTTGGCCCACTATAGCTCTGTACCCTCCATATGTCCTCTACAACAATGATCTTCTCACGCATGCTTCTTATAATTTCATTTCTAACATGACTCGGTTAAGACAGAAGTTTTGTATTATACGCTCATTGAATTTGTTATTCCCAACAAACTAGTTCGATTAATTAAAATGTGTCTCAGTGAAACGTACAGCAGAGTCCGTATAGGTCAGTTTCTGTCAGATGTGTTTTCAATTCACTGTAGGCTAAAGCAAGGAGACGCACTATCACCTTTACTTTTTAACTCTGCTCTAGAGTCTAGAGTATGCCATTAGGAAAGTCCAGTATAACAGAGAGGGTTTGGAATTGAACGGGTTACATCAGCTGCTTGTCTATGCGGATGACGTGAATATGTTAGGAGAAAATCTACAAACGATTAAGGAAAATACGGGAATTTTACTTGACGCAAGTAAAGAGCTAGGTTTTGAAGTAAATTCCGGAAAGATAAAGTATATGGTTATGTCTCGTGACGAGCATATTGTACGAAATGGAAATATAAAAATTGGAAATTTATCCTTTGAAGAGGAAGAAAAAATAAAATACCTGGGAGCAACAGTAACAAATATAAATGATACTCGGGATGAAATTAAACACAGAATATATATGGGAAATGCCTGTTATTATTCGGTTGAGAAGCTTTTATCATCCAGTCTGCTGTCAAAAAATCTGAAAGTTAGAATTTATAAAACAGTTATATTACCGGTTGTTCTTTATGGTTGTGAAACTTGGACTCTCACTTTGAGAGAGGAACATAGGTTATGGGTTTCTGAGAATAAGGTGCTTAGGAAAATATTTGGGGCTAAGAGGGAAGAAGTTACAAGAGAACGGAGGAAATTACACAACACAGAACTGCACGCATTGTACTCTTCACCTGACATAATTAGGAACATTAATCCAGACGTTTGAGATGGTCATGGCATGTAGCACATATGGGCGAATCCATAAATACATATAGAGTATTAGTTGGGAGGCCGGAGGGAAAAAGACCTTTGGGGAGGCCGAGACGTAGATGGGAAGATAATACTAAAATGGATTTGAGGGAGGTGGGATATGATGATAGAGACTGGATTAATCTTGCTCAGGATAGGGACCAATGGCGGGCTTATGTGAGGGCGGCAACGAACGTCCGTGTTCCTTAAAAGCCAGTAAGTAGTAGTAGTAGCCTAAGTAGTAACATGATCTAATCTACAGAATCCTGCTAATGGTCTTAAGAATTTCATTTGTTGAGCTTCTAATCGTCTTTTACCTTCCTTTCTAATGTCCAGGTTTTAAAGCCAAAAAGTAAAGTGGGTTTTGATTTTATACAATCTTAACTGCACTGACCTAGACATGAATTTTCCAAAATATCTTCTAATATTGTTCCGTAAATTTTATTGAAATTATTAAAAATTAAATTATGGTTTATTTAACGATACTCGCAACTGCAGAGGTTATATCAGCGTCGACGATGTGTCGGAATTTTGTCCCGCAGGAGTTCTTTTACATGCCAGTAAATCTACTGACATGAGCCTGTCGTATTTAAACACACTTAAATGCCATCCATCTGGGCCGGGATCAAACCCACAAACTCGAGCATAGAACGCCATACCAACTTCGCTACCGAGACCGACTTGAAATTATTAATTTTATTGCTCAGTTCTATTCATTTCATATCTGATATATTTCCTAAATGCTTGAAATTACTGAATTGTTTTGTGGTATTCCCATCAATAACTATATTTTAGACTGTATTATTTCTTTTTCCTTCATTGCCATAGTTTTTGTTTTTTACACTGACATTATCATGTCATATTTAGGGGAGACTTTGAACAGACTGTACCTTATGTATTGAACATTTAAGGTGAAAGGTCACAGCCATGTTTTACACCTCGAATTGTTCTGATTCTGTCTCAGAACACATTATTGTAGACTGAGCATATGGCTGATGTGTAAGAGTGAAGACATTTTGCTATTACTCCTCAACTTTTGAATGTATCATCTTACAATTTTTACAGCATACACACAATATTTTCTGGTATATTTTGTCTTTTAGATTATGTTCCTACCTCATACACTTGATTTTAAAAAGACTTTAAACCTGAGAAATATTAATTAAATTTAAGTTAAAAACATGAGTATTTTAGGAACATTTTTCTGAGAAACCCTTTGCACTACATGTTCCTAAAAATTGAGGCATATTTCAAATGAAGTTGACTATATTTTCCACCAGTTTCATCACATTATGTATATTCGTTCGATAGAAAAAATTATTTAAAAATTGTCATATTTTTTTTTCAAACTTTTCTGGCTGTAAAATGCGTAATTATTTTGAGAACTAGGTGAAAGAGACCATGCTTCTTCACAACCATATGAAATAAGAGTACGCAAAATTTCATCCTCCTTCTCCCAGTAGTTTGTGAGAAAAATGTTCCTAAAAAACCCATGTTTTCATCTTAAATTTAGTTAACATTTTTCAGGTTTAAAATTTTTTATAACATCAAGTATATGAGGTAGAAAGATAATCTAAAAACCTAAATATATCTGAAAATGTTGTGTGTACGCTGTAAAAATTGTAAATTGATAGATTCAAAAGTTGAAGAGTAATAATACAATTTCTTGGATTTACCGTTCCTTACAGAGCTTATTTCCGAAGACATTCTGAGCAAAAATATCATATAAACATTTGTCCTAATCTCAATATTTTCAGAATTACACTGATTTGAAATTGTTTGTAAAATAACATTATTCTTGAGTTTTAAGGGTAAAAAAATATTACAGATAAAGAATGAAGAATTCAGCGGTATCTTTTCTTTAATTAGCTAGTATTATGAAGCTAAAAATGTGTTGCCAATTCTATAGTTGCTTCGTACAGATATTTGTTTCGATTTTTAACTACAAACTTACATTTTCTTACGCATTTATTACAACAATTGTTACGAATCACGCCACTCTCGTAAATCCTTTAAGACTGTACATTAGAATGCATAATTAAACTTTAAATAATCAAGTTCCTGAAGTCGTATGATTTGTAACAATTTTTGTGAAAGTGCGTAAGAATGATGTCATTTTTAGTTAAAAATTGGAAAATAATATCTGTACAAAGTAATTAACAACATATTTTTAGCTTCAGAACACTAGCCAAATAAAGAAATGACACGTCTGAATAGTTCATTCTCTATTTGTAATATTTTTTTATCCTTAAAACTAAAGAAAGAAAGTATTTTACTAACAACTTCAAATTAATGTAACTTTGAAAATATTGCCATTACAACAAATGTTTATATGACATTTTTTGCTCAGAATGTCTTCGGAAATAAGCTGCGTAAGTGACGATAAATTCTCGTGAATTACCCTGTATAAAACTTTAACTGCATTTATTAAAACATTTGATACTCCATAACATTTAAAATTATTCCAAAGGGTAGGCAGGTGAATTCTACCATATGCTTGTTTATAGTCTATAAATAAAATACAGGTAGGAAAATTATTATTATTATTTTTTTTTTTGTAGAATCTGATTTGAAAGAAATACTGGGTCAATACTATTCCCATTGCAAAGTCCATATTGTTCTTCTAATAAAATTGATTTCGTATATTCTGTCAATCTATTTCTGAGAATATTTGCATAGATTTTTAGAAAGTGTACATAACAGAATTGTGCCTCTATGATTCTGACACACATTTAATTGCACATAACAAATTATATAGCTTGAAACGGCGAACAGAACTCTGCGACTAAAGCACTCAGTTTTTACTTGCGTGGAAGCTGCGTTCATTGATCCGAATCTATCTACCACATGGAAGCACACATTACTGCTATGTATTGTCTAATGATGCTGGGAAGCGAAAGAGAACAAACTAAAAGCAAAGAAGTAAAATTAAAAGGCTTGATATAGTCTACATTAAATTTCTTATCGGTATCGCACACATCTGAAATAAATTCGTTAGCTGGACAGACCTCTTGCATGGTATAGTTAGTAAAACTTCCTCAAGTGCAGTTCGAAGACTTCTTTGAACCCCCACTTCACAGGCTTATAACTTTCTACGCAAACAGCTCTCACAATCCCGATTCACGTGTTGCACAGCTGCCATATTCGTAGTGAACCTCGACCGCACCATGTCTGATACTTCAGTTTATTCACAGATGTGGCAACTCTCCTACAGCGTGGAAATGAAGGAAAGGTGTCAGTTTTTCTAAACGCGCGTTACGGGTGAATACAAGATCTTTGTCGTATTAACTAAAGATACTTATTTACGACATCCAATTTGTAGAGGGACGGTAGTAGGTCGGTCTCTGTGTCTTTATCATCAAATCAAATGTAGTTGATTAGTTAGACATAGTAGCACGATAACGCTCACCACAATATGTTGTATCAAACATGTTTGCAGATAGATGCGTGCATTCTAGAGCTGCCACTAACACCAAAATTCATAACTAGGGCTAGGATTTTGATGAAATTGCATCTTTTTTCTAGTAAGCCAGAAACATAGCCGCTTTAGTATTTATATGTTATGTGATAAACTGAGTGTTTTAAGACATATTTGTTAGGGCGTTTTTTTGCATTTTTTGTCTGTTTTAACTCATGAGAGTATCTTTTGTTTTCTTCGGTAATTTTTTTGGCATTTTCATTTAATTTTGGCCATAAATCCCGATTATTAATGTAAAATAATGTTCATTTCCTTTGATATTTTCTTTACATATTTTGTCCATTAATACCCATTATTTTGTATAATATTTTAATCGTTTTTCTACACAAATATTGTCATTTTAACGTAACACACCCCATGTAATAGATCAGTCCAACCACCCTGTCAATATAGACTCCTCTATACCTGCTAATTCCGAATAAGAGTGGCCTTGTGGTAGATTACATGGAAACTAAAAGTAAAGTAAACCCATGGCGATACAGCCCATGAAGTGTCAAGACCGACCAGCTGACTGTTGACCCCACGTCCACATGCCGAAGCAGAGGTGAACGATCATACGTGGAAACTACATCAGATAAAATATAATTAAAGTTTACTACTTGGAAAATAATTATGTAAAATTTAATTTAATTACTAGTCTAACTATTAAGTAGCATAAAATCTCTTTTCCTACTAAGTGAATTATGTAAGATCAATTTTTAGGGCATTTTAAGGACATTTTGAAAGATTTTTAGGTCATAAATTCATTGTTTTTAGGACATTCTTTCATGATTTATAGGTCATCAAAATCCGCTCATAACAATCCGTCGATTTTCATGTAAATAAAATTACCAAATAAATAAAAAAAACTAAAGATAGCAATAAAATTCTATTCTGAAATATTTTCTTGTAGGTAGATTTATGTTTTGTTTTCCCCTGTAAATTTATTTTGATAAAAATAGAAATTAGAAACAAATAAAACTAAAGAAAATAAATAAAAATTATGTTCGGAAATATTTTCATGTAGTCAGATCTTTATGATTTTATATGTCATGTAAGTTTATTTTCATGAAAATGAAAATTATAAGCAAAAAAAGGAGATCTAAACAGATAAAAACACAAAGAAAGAAAGAAAAATTATATTTCGAAACGATCATAGAGCTCAAAACCATTTTTTCGACTATTACGTCATTTTTATGCATCAATAGTAATACAGTAGTACTCAATGGTGATAGCATTCTAGGGTTAAGAAAGTGTTTTACGTTGGATAGGCTATACCACACTGTAAATATTCAAGAGTGGTATCTTCGCAGGATGGCACGGACTTCTAAACTATGTAACCATACATATATCAATCAATCCACTACCAAATACATTTGCTTTACCAAGGAGGTTCTAATAGAGCGTGGTCAATGGCAGAGCAGTATTAGTGGTACTCCCAAGTGTCCTGAGGAGCGCTCAGAGACAATGTAAACTGGCAACTAAATTAACAAGTCAGAGTTGCGCGACAAAACGATGGAATATTTCGAGCAGACAAAAAGAAGATTCCAAAAAACACCTTGATTACAAACATGCACGGTCAGTCATATTAAAAAAAAAACTAAAATTGCGGAACAAATACACAAGAACAGATGCAAAATACAAAAAAAAAAAAAACATATTGTATAACAAGTTTATTCGCTATATAAACAAGAGAAAATACAACAACAAAAGTTTAAACAAACAATTCCTGGAACCATTCGAATGAATGTATTAAAAATAGTGAGAAAAGCTGGATATGACAAAAAATGTAATATAAAACACGTGTAAAACACAAAGCAGAATAAGCTGGTAAAATTGACGACAAAACTGGAACGAACATATATCATGCATGGCACCCACCAGGATTGTTAGATCTGCACGAGACGATATCTCGAAAGGAACGAGACGCCCTGGAAAGAGATGGTCCGACTTGATAAACGGATGGAACAGGTTAAAATCCTACAAAAGAGAGAGAAGAAGAAGAAATGTATAAAGGTACCGTCTTAGATTCCTTCTTTACGCATGAATTGCAATATATTCGCTAACAGCGTCCATGGTGCAATATTTATTGTGTGGGCCAAGGCCATATACATGGGAAAAGGTTCTCTTTTATTTCGACTATTTATTTGGAAAGAATAAAAAAAAAGTAACAAAGGATTTATGAGGATCCTTTGATTACGTGAAACGTCTATATTCTTGGTATGTATGTAATTTTTACATGAGGTAAAGATGGAGTTTAGAATTAATAAATACTACTACAGGCAGGATGAGCACACTTTATCTAATAACATTAGATAATTGAGCGAGACGGATTGTATTAAATGACGCTATGACGCAATGAATTAAGAGGAAATGGGAGGAAAAATATTGAGTTGGTGCATAAGTTCGTAGCGTTTTTGTTTTTTTCGCGTGTTATACCTGGTAAGGTTTACCTTGTCCCAGCAGCAATAAACCCAAGCCCCTTCAAATGAGGGTGGAGATTATGGGAGGGTTGTAAATTTTCAGGATTCCTTTCAAAATCTTGTTATTGTACAGGCTGCCGGAACTCAGTTTCTTGAAAGACAAGCTCAGTGACGGAACTACACAGTACGAAGAGAGATATTTTGTTATTTTATTTTGTGCTACAGAATGTATCAACTAGTCCCTTCCGCCACTGGATGGAGGGACGGCATCGCTCCACTCCCCCATCGCCATAATAATACAGACGAAGTAAGACATATCTCCTGTCTCTCTCTTTTCACAGTAAGACAAGATACATCACACAGACTTTAGTACTCCGGTTGTTACGGGTTTATTTATCGATTGTCATTTTTTATTTGAAGTTCAATTGTTGTGCTTTAGTTTACATACTGAAGTTTTCATTTTTGCAGATAGTGAGTGGAGTCGTGGACGCTATAAAATGAAGTGTCGAGTAGAGAAAGTGGAACATTTCCGACATATTCTTCTTTTTGACTTTAATAGAGGGGCGAAAGCAGCGGAGGCGGCCAGAAACATTTGCACCGTGTGTGGGAACAATGCAATTGGAGAGAGCACGGCAAGAAAATGGTTTTCTCGTATTAAAGAGGGGCGTTTTGACATTAGTGACACTTCACGTTCAGAAAGACCTTCGGGGTTTGATGAAGACCGTTTAAACACATTAATCTACAATAATCCACGTCAGTGTACCAGAGAACTGGCAAATGTGATGAACTGTGACCATTCCACCATCGTGCGACATTTGCATTCAATGCGCAAGGTTAAAAAATCAGGTGTATGGTTACCACATGCTTTAAGCCAAAACCACAAAAATCGGAAGGTGGCCATAATATGTGCATCTTTGCTTGCTCGTCATCGATTGGCTCGTGAACAACATCGAACATTCCTATCCAATATTGTTACTGGTGACGAGAAATGGTGTCTTTAGGCTAACAGAAGGAAATAAAGGAATGGTTGAGCCCGAACAAAGAAGTAACTCCCGTACAAAGGCTAAAATGTTACGCATCTGGTGCAACTGCGAGGGTGTGCTGTACTACGAATTGCTTCCCCGAGGTGTAACCATCACTGCCGACATTTATTGCCACTAACTGAGACTTCTTAAACACACAATCCAAGAAAAACGACCAAGAAGACTGCGTAAAGTGATGCTACTCCACGATAACGCCAGTCCGCACTCTGCTAACTTGATACAAAACACTATCCAGGAGTTGCGTTGGGAAGACATCTCGCACTCACCTTATTCCTCTGATCTTGCGCCCTCAGATTTTCACCTTTTCCGCTCTCTATCGAACAACCTTAAAGAAACTTCCTTTCCGATGAAAATGCGCTTCGAACATGGCTTGACGGCTTTTTTAACTCAAAACCACGCGATTTCTACAGGCGTGGAATCGAAAAACTACTCCAGCGTTGGCAGACTGTTGTAAATAGTGAAGGAGAATATATTGTTCATGATTAACTTCTCTCTTAATGTGTATCTGATGTGTTTAATAAACTTATGAAAAATCGCTACATAATTATGAACCAACCTAATAAAATGCACACAAACGCGAGTGCTTGCAGGAAAATTTGAGGCTGAGAGAAAGAATATATGTGAGCTCCAAACCTGTTGGCCACTTATCTCACTCTCTTTTTATTGTTCCGTTGAAGAAACTTAATAAAATAGCATTTCGAAGGGAAAAGGCTGAAAATAGACGTAACCTAACACCTACTACATGAGGAAAGGAACCGTGCGGAAAACCGCAAGGTATCTTACAAAGAGAATGGAGCGAGACGGACCTTGCGGAAAATCACGAGGCAGAAAGTTCATCTTACTCTTGTTTTCATGTTATTACGAGTAAACATTTAATGTCAAAACGTTAACTTTCCCTCTCCTTCTCTCCTTGTAGGGCGAATATAGACGTTTCAAAATAATAAAAAACAACTCATTTAATTACGTAAAAACGGCTAACAGTGTTCTCGTCCAGTTCTTCCTTAGTCTATCTACTGTATTTCTTACTGAGCGAATCGTAAGTGATGTCACTAACTTCAGGGAGTTAGGGGAGAGTTGGGTAGTATCGGACATCGGGTAATATCGGACAGTGATGTTTCTTTCATCTACCACCAGATGGTAGTACCTAAGTGACATGGTTAAGTTTCTGTATGCGACATCTTGTAGGGCTCTGAGTTCTGCAGTCACAACTGGCCTACGTCTAGGTTCATGATACTAACGGAGTGGGCTATGGAAATTCTGCTCTCCTTAGCAACGGTTTTGTTGTGAATTTTTTTGTAGCTTTCTGACGAGAAATAAAAACTGTTCTTGAGTTTCACTTAATCAGTATATTGTATTTTAGCTACAATATTGGTGACCCCGACGTGATATGAACACGCACGAAGATACAGAGCAAAGTTCTTTATCAACTAATAGTGGTGACAGAGTCGTTGTGTGTGCACAACATATTGAGAAGCCTCCTCCATTCTACAAGGACGATCCAGATCTATGGTTTGCAGTAGTGGAAAATGCTCTCAGTTTCGCAGGGATTACTCGAGATCAAGCAAAATTCCAACATACTGATTAAGTGAAACTCAAGAACAGTTTTTATTTCTCGTCAGAAAGCTACAAAAAAATTCACAACAAAACCGTTGCTAAGGAGAGCAGAATTTCCATAGCCCACTCCGTTAGTATCATGAACCTAGACGTAGGCCAGTTGTGACTGCAGAACTCAGAGCCCTACAATCTGAACACTGCTACTACCATCTGGTGGTAGATGAAAGAAACATCACTGTACTACTATCTGGTGGTAGATGAGAGAAACATCACTGTCCAATATTACCCGATGTCCAATACTATTCAACTCTCCCCTAGTCTTTGAGATATTTCAAACAAAAAAGTTTAATACAAATTTTCTCGCATTTTCTTCCTTTTCGAGATAAAAATCGCTTTACATTACACATTTCATAGCGTGTTTTGAGAAAGTCATAGATTTAATTCACAATATGTTCAGTCAATTTAAGCGAACAGTGTATTATGATAATAAGAATTTTAGTTTTGTCCTTTTAATGTCAAGAAATTTGATCCGAACAATTGTAACATTGCCAAATTCCTTTGTACAACGGAAAGTTACATTTGTTCGGGTCAAATTTCTGCACATTTAAAGGACAAGATTAAACTTTTTCAATAATTCATTACCATAATACGCTGCTCTCTTAAACTGACTGAGCATATTGGGAATTAAGTCAACGGATTTACCAGAACACGCTATGAAATGTTTCATATAAAATAATTTTTATCTCGAAAAGAAAGCAAAAACGAGCGAAATTTTGTTGAACGTTTCTCTTTGAAATATCTCAAACCACCTAAAATTAATTACACTACTTACGGTTCACAATCTGTCTCACATTGCAAAAATTAATAAGCTACGTTATGAAAAAGTGATGTCTCTTTTTAAACGCTTTCCTTTATATACTTCTCCGATCTACCGGAGTTAACAATATCGGGACTACATTTTGTTATGATGTTTGACTGTTTAAACTGATGACGTAATATGGCGTTACTAGTTACCGCATTCCTTTAATACTATATTATTTATCATTTTCGGATAATTGTCAGGCTTGTGACTCTGTGATTGTTATTGCGATTCCATTGTTCTTCAATAGCTTTCTGATATAATAAAACTGTGCAATAACTAGTACGAGTGGCTTGGAGCGCGGAAAGCCAATTCTGAATGCATGTATTAATAGCAGTAGTAGCAATGATAGTGATAAAGTAATTATGTGTACATCATCAGATCGGGTAGCAGTGCTGTTATTAACTTCATGGGTCGGATACATTTTATATCCTCAAGTGATTCTTCTAATTCGCGAAAAGAGGACCGATTCCTAATCAGTAGGCTTCGTATTCCAGCTACCTAAAGATTGAATTTAAAGACACATTGGATATATAGTACGCCGAATACAGGTGATGCAACAGATAAGGATATAAACAAACAGGTTTTCGCTTCGTGTTCGTGGAGTACAGTCAACTCCCGATATTCTGAAGCTATAGGCCTACTAGTAAACACATGCTTAAGCCGTGATGTTCATTTTCGTCGTGATCTTTGCAGTGAATAATAACGCGTATTCGTAAGTTACGGAACTTTAACATATGCGGGTGTCACCTGAAATAATTTTATATTGCAAGAAATTCTTTCAGTAGCACATGACGTTATTGGTTTCTTCATGTTGTACAAGATATTCCTATTGTCTGATATTTTTTATGTTTAATTAGGATATTGCATATGTCGCTCATCACTGAAAACCCACTAATTTATTATGTATTTTTCTAGAAATCTCCTGAAATGTAGAATATGTAATTTATTAATTGGGATGTTGGCTACAGAAATCCACTCTAAACGTAGAGTTAATATCTTAATAATTTTCAGATTTTAATGGTAGGGCCTACTGGTTCTTTTGGAGTATGTTCAACACACTTTCGTGCCTTTTGATATAATTGCTGTGTCTTTCAGTGCACTATTTTTTGTCACTTATAGATTCATTTTCCACCACAATGTATATGTAATAATGTCTATATTGGCAGTGAAAATATTAGTTCAAATATCCTCAACTATGATCAGCAATATTACACGCTTAAGCGTCTTACCTAAGGTATTTTACCTCTGCATTGACCCTTCAATCAGCCACAAAGATGTAGTCATTTAAATAATACGATAGTAAGAGCAGTGATCGATACTACTCACTATGACTGCGTCCCGGCTTCGACTTATTATAGCGAAAAGCAGAGCGTGCGTAACTATTTTGTATAAGAACATAACTATACCTGCGCTGTGACGTCACATATACTTCGAATCAAACAACTTCATTCCAGCTTATAGGTAGCTGAATTACGAAGCCCACTAATCAGCATTATTTTTTTTTACAAATTTTTCATAAATCGAAGCTTATTACTAGTATTATTTGAAATATTTAACGTGCAGTAACAGGAATTCTACCTACGACTGGTCCAGTTGACTGATACCTGTGACACGCTTCGAACATGAGCCACGTCAATATATCTCGTCTGTGAACATCACTAACCTTATCTCTGTACGCCCTGGGCCGAATACACTGCCTAGTTATTAGTGATGCCCTACTTTCATTATTTCCTATTATTAAAATAAGGAAAGGTTGGGATTTGTTTCAAATTGAACTATGGTACAGTTTTCCTTCTTGATTTTCATAAGATTAGATGCCATAGGAGTTGTATAGACAGTAGCCTGTACGTCTGCAACATTTTTTTTTTTTCTTGGAAGCATGAGATTCTGAAGGGATCTTGTACTGTTCACATAATGTTTGCAAAGTATCTTTACCACGCGAATGGAGAACTAATGGTCAGTAATTATATTTTATATTGTTGTACTTCAAAATTATGTGTTCACTGGGTTCCAAGACTTCACAGCTTTCCTTAAATGTGACTTAAATCATATATAAATTAAAAAAAACAAGTGAGCAATTTTCTCTTATACTCTGACTTACGGGATCTTGTTACAGTTACAATTCGTCACACAATTACAATTCCTAACAGTTGTAGCGGATTCACCGGAATTCGTCAAAATTGCGCCATATACCATAGAGGCATAGAGTATCAGCTTACTTGTTTTACATAATGCATTTTTAACTTTTTTCTTCCCACAATAATGTATTGCGTTTTTAAAATGTTGTATTGTTCACTGAGTTTCCAAGACTTCACAGTTTTTCTTAAATGTGACTTAAATCGTATAGACCTACAAATTAAAAAAAATGACAAAATGAAATATTCTCTTATACTCTGACTTATGGGATCTTGTTACAGTTACAATTCGTCACACAATTACAATTCCTAACAGTTGTAGTGGATTTTCCGGAATTCGTCAAAATTGCGCCATGTACCATAGAGACATAGAGTATCAGCTTATTTGTTTTACATAATGCATTTTTAACTTTTTTCTTCCCACAATAATGTATTGTGTTTCTACAGTGTTTTCAACCTCTTCCTTTATACAATAATGTTTTGTGTTTCTATAATTTCAACAATTTTCCAAATTCGAAACATTGTCACTACTTCTTCCACAGTAAGTTAGCACTATTTCCAAACGAGAGTGTCAAGTAAAGGAAATGTCGAACTCCAAAAAAAAAAAAAAAAAAAAAAAAAAAAAAAAAAAAAAAACCATTAAAAGGACACAGCGCATCACCAAATGATAATATCTGTCTCAAGAACCGAAAGCGATCATTTAATTGGACGTTATAGCCGAAAGGATCCAAAACCTTAGAAGGTGATCTAGATGGTTCCTGCATTTTGAACCAGATAGTGAAGAAAAAGTTTAATTTTTGCAACAGATATACATCTGAATGGGTTATCAAGAAGTGATTAGTGGATACTGGAGCAAACAGACAAACCTGTGCCAAGAATCCTGCTACAGTTTTAGACAATACACGTGAATATTCAAAATCAGTGGTTATCTTTTGTAATAATAATAATAATAATAATAATAATAATAATAATAATAATAATAATAATAATAATAATTTATTTATACTGGCAGAGTTAAGGTCGAGTCTTCTCTTACACTCTACCAGGTCACAAAGTATACAAGCAGTGAAAATTTAACAAAATGTTAAAGACCAGAATACTAACATAGCCTATTACAAAAAAATAACAGCATAACAAAATCGAAACTAAAGAACATGAAAATAATACCATAATAGAAAAAAGAAAGTAAAATACAGATCTAAAGATTTAAATATACCTAATAAAAGCAACTCAGTTAGTACAAATAGATAACAGGGAAAACGTAAGGAAGAATACAACAAATGGAATGTAATAAAAGATACGAAAATAAAATAAAATCCACAATAAAAAGGGTATGATAATAAATTCATCTGCTGCATGTAGTTGTACTGATGGAAAGAAAGAGCAGGAATTCTCGCATCGTCTTAAATTACGAACAATATAAGGAGGAAGAAAACATTCTGGGAAATTTCCGGACAATGGGCCATTATTAGCATCAAACTTACAGTAAAACAACAGGAAATTTACTATGTAACTAACTAAATTATTGTTAATTCAATAGGAATTAAATTTCACCAATTCAAATTGTGACCAATAAATCCTCTGTGACCAATTCAAATTGTTATCAATAAGTCACCTGTAACAAATATACATCTGTGCCTAATATGAATCTATTACGAATTAACTATGACCAATTGTAACGATGACGAAAAAATTGTGACGAATTCCCCGAAACCTCTGAATTATTACTTCAGTGCAGAATGTACTTTTGTTGGCAGATTCTCGTGACCTGTAAGACACTGACAATTTGTCGTTGGATAGCCATTCATTCCACAATTGTCCACATTGTACCTCTCTACACAATGTCGAATGTCTTGAACATATTTCATGAAACTGCAAAAGCACTCAATGCGCTGCAAGTGAGGGAAACTGCTGCTATCGCTACAATTGCAATATTTCACACATGAACCTCGACGTCAGCTGCAACGCTACTCAAGATCTTCCTTCGTCTTGTGCTCCGCGGGATTTGCTTGGTAACGATAATCGAAATGGCGCACGCACTCCATTCCCACGACTCCCGCACTGCAGCATTGGTTTAAGATGCAGGCCTATCAACTGCAGCAACTCAGGTCGAGGCGTTACCATGAATAAGTTACGTATCTCCAATCATTTATTTCAATATCAATCCACTTAATCCATCAATTCATCCATTCATTCATTCATTCATTCATTCATTCATTCATTCATTCATTCATTCATTCATTCATTCATTCATTCATTCATTCATTCATTCATTCATTCATTCATTCATTCATTCAACCAATCACGCTTTCCTCCATTCATTAGCCTATATTTCTTTTTTCTTATATTCTTTTCTTAACCTCTCTTCTATGACTTTTCATTATTTTCTACATTTATGTTTCCGCTTTACATTCCCATTCTTACATCCATACGTCCATACATTCATTAATTCATTCATCCATCCATCATTCCTATCTAATCATTATCTTATTAATTTTCTTGTTCAAATTTCTTGCTTCCTGTTACAAATTTTCATCTTTCTCTATTAGTTTTTTCCATCATCTTTCCTTGTATGATATAATAATAATAATAATAATAATAATAATAATAATAATAATGATAATAATAATGGTTTATTTAACCTGACAGAGTTAAGGTCATACGACCTTCTCTAACACTTAACCAGGAGTAAAACTGCGATATAAAAAACACTACAAATTTACAAAGTAAAGTACACTACAATTTTACACACACAACTGAAGTAATCGTAATATAATGTAGACAAGTCAATGGAAATCAACAATATATAATATATAGAAAGAAAGGAAAATGCATAATGAAATGTGAACAGTAGGTCAAAATAAATTAGACATACAAAGTATAAAAATATAAGACAATGATGATAATAATAATAATAATAATAATAATAATAATAATAATAGTTTATTTCACCTGGCAGAGTTAAGGCCATACGGCCTTTTCTAATACTCAACCAGTTGTAAAACTGCAATACAAAAACACTACAAATTTACAAAGTACACTACAATTTTACACACAAAACTGAAGAAATTGTAATATAATAAAAACGTCAGTGGAAATCGGACACAATATATAATATACAGAAAGAAAGGAAAATGCATAATGAAATGTAGGTCAAAATAAATGAGACATACAAAGTATAAAAATATAACGCAATGAAATAATAATACTTACTTACTTACAAATGGCTTTTAAGGAACCCGAAGGTTCATTGCCGCCCTCACATAAGCCCGCCATCGGTCCCTATCCTGTGCACGGTTAATCCAGTCTCTATCATCATATCCCACCTCCCTCAAAGCCATTTTAATATTATCTTCCCAACTACGACTCGGCCTCCCCAAAGGTCTTTTTCCCTCCGGTCTCCCAACTAACAGTCTATAAGCATTTCTTATTGTAGGGATTCGTAACAAGCTGTTTTTTACGGTGATGGGTTGTTACCCCTTCGCCCAATCCCCAAGCTGGAGGACCACCCCTTATCGGCTGTCTACGACTGCTTATTCAATATAAATAAATAAATAAATAAATAATAATAATAATAATAATAATAATAATAATCATAACAGTAGTAATAATAATAAAATAGTGAAGTGCAAACATAGAATGAACACAATGTTTTAGATGCAAACAGTAAGGAAACTGATGATTATAGGCGCTTCCATAAAGTAACTTTCCCACTCGTCCCACAGCTAGCAAACTATACGTTGCGCGAAGCGACTGCGTGTACGTGATAGAGTAATGTCCTGCATGGCGCATGCGCTAGCGGAACTTCCCGAGTGCTCTCAGTAGCTTCGTTGCATTGGTAGAAGATGGACGCTCCTATTCCAGCTCCCGCCGCGTGTGAAGTGCGATAAAGTTTTTGAATGCACAGGGCATAGCGCCGATTGAAATTTGTCGTCAGCTGTGCCAGGTCTATGGGCTCAACGTCATGAGCAAGCAGATGGTGCGTTGCTCCACAAGGTCGTCTGTGATGATGGTTGGCCTACCACTGCGCTCCTCGTCATGTACATTTTGGCGTCCTGCTGAAAATTGTCTACAGCAGCAGTCTACTTTCCTCTATGGAGTGGTTGTTTTCACTTCTAAATTTCTACAACTATCCGGATTATAGAACCAGTCACATATAAAAGATAGACTGGATGATGATGATGATGATGATAATTCAGAAAACTTTTATAATTATAATTATGAACCTTTACTAACATAACTCATTAAAATGTTATGTAGGATATTTTAATACTATTATATATTTCATCTTTGCAGAGGGTTCTTGATTGAAGATGAAAGGCAGTCAGATAGTCGAACGGACGGAAACAAACAGAATACAGTGACCGATAGACAGACAGACAGACAGACAGACAGAGACAAACAGAGAGAGACAGGCACAAACAAAAAAGAGACAGACACAGACACAGACAAACGAGAGACAGACAG
This sequence comes from Periplaneta americana, assembly GCF_040183065.1. Taxonomy (NCBI): domain Eukaryota; kingdom Metazoa; phylum Arthropoda; class Insecta; order Blattodea; family Blattidae; genus Periplaneta; species Periplaneta americana. The sequence goes on from NC_091127.1 coordinate 127,747,511, forward strand.
GGAAAGACACAAAGAGACATACGGAGACAGACACAAACCAGACACAAAGAGGCAAACGAAGAGAGACATACAGTGACAGACATAAAGAGACAAACAAAGAGAGACATACAGATGCAAACATAAACAAAGAGAGACAGACAGGGAAAGACACAAACAAAGAGACATACGGACACAAACACACCAGACACAGACAAAGAGGCAAACGAAGAGAGACATATAGACAGACATAAACAAAAGACAAACAAAGAGAGACAGACAGGGAAAGAGACATACGGAGACAAACACACATCAGATACAGACAAAGAGACATATAGACAGACATAAACAAAGAGACAAAGAAAGAGAGACAGGGAAAGACACAAACAAAGACACATACGGAGACAAACACACACCAGATACAGACAAAGAGACAAACAAAGAGAGACAGATAGGGAAAGACACAAACAAAGACACATACGGAGACAAACACACACCAGATACAGACAAAGAGGCAAACAAAGAGAGACATATAGACAGACATAAACAAAGAGACAAACAAAGAGAGACAGATAGGGAAAGACACAAACAAAGACACATACGGAGACAAACACACACCAGACACAGACAAAGAGGCAAACAAAGAGAGATATATAGACAGACATAAACAAAGAGACAAACAAAGAGAGACAGATAGGGAAAGACACAAACAAAGACACATACGAAGACAAACACACACCAGATACAAAGAGGCAAACAAAGAGAGATATATAGACAGACATAAACAAAGAGACAAACAAAGAGAGACAGATAGGGAAAGACACAAACAAAGACACATACGGAGACAAATACACACCAGACACAGACAAAGAGGCAAACAAAGAGAGATATATAGACAGACATAAACAAAGAGACAAACAAAGAGAGACAGATAGGGAAAGACACAAACAAAGGCACATACGGAGACAAACACACACCAGACACAGACAAAGAGGCAAACAAAGAGAGATATATAGACAGACATAAACAAAGAGACAAACAAAGAGAGACATATAGGGAAAGACACAAACAAAGACACATACGGAAACAAACACACACCAGATACAGACAAAGAGACAAAGAGAGACATATAGACAGACATAAACAAAGAGACATACGGAGACAAATACACACCAGATACAGACAAAGAGACAAACAAAGAGAGACATATAGACAGACATAAACAAAGAGACAAACAAAGAGAGACAGATAGGGAAAGACACAAACAAAGACACATACGGAGACAAACACACACCAGATACAGACAAAGAGGCAAACAAAGAGAGATATATAGACAGACATAAACAAAGAGACAAACAAAGAGAGACAGATAGGGAAAGACACAAACAAAGACACATACGGAGACAAACACACACCAGATACAGACAAAGAGACAAAGAGAGACATATAGACAGACATAAACAAAGAGACATACGGAGACAAACACACACCAGATACAAAGAGGCAAACAAAGAGAGACATATAGACAGACATAAACAAAGAGACATACGGAGACAAACACACACCAGATACAGACAAAGAGACAAACAAAGAGAGACATATAGACAGACACAAACAAAGAGACATACGGAGATAAACACACACCAGATACAGACAAAGAGGCAAACAAAGAGAGACATATAGACAGACATAAACAAAGAGACAACATACGGAGACAAACACACACCAGATACAGACAAAGAGGCGAACAAAGAGAGACATATAGACAGACATAAACAAAGAGACAAACACAGACAGACATACAGAGATAGACATAAACAAAGAGAAAAACAAAGAGACACATACAGATGGAGACATAAACATACAAACAAAGAGAGACATACAGATGCAGACATAAGCAAAGAGACAAACAAAGAGAGACAGACAGGGAAAGGCACAAACAAAGAGACATACGGAGAGAAACACACACCAGACACAGACAAAGAGGCAAACAAAGAGAGATATACAGAGATAGTCATAAACAAAGATACAAAAAAGAGAGACAGATAGAGACAAAGAGACAAACAGAGAGTGAGACAGACAAGTACAAAGAGAGAAGCAGAAACGGACACAAAGAGACAAACAGAGACAGATACAATGAGACACACAAAGAGAGAGACATACGACAGATGCGGACAAAGAGACAAAAAGCGGCAGACAGAGACAGACACAAAGAGAGAGAGAGAGACTGACACTGACGGATAGACAGACAAAAAGACAAATGGATGAACAGACAGACGAGACAGATGGGCGGCGGCGGTTCGGCAGGTAGACAGATAAAGTGAACCTTTCTAATTGCATGTATCTTGCTTTCTTGTGAATTTACTACATTTTTATTTTATGATGACCTTCAGAGGAAATAAGGGCGATAGGGCAAAGGACACATCCCTGCTGGGTAGAAGATGATTATGGATCATTTTCTTATCCTCTATTCACATAACTTACTGTAATGTGTTCTCATCTTTTTTTTTTTTTTTTTTTTTTTTTTTTTCGTATTTTAAAAGTATGAAGAAAAGCGCCAGAAAACAAACTTTGTCATCACAACTTTACAGAGAACATAGCAGGATGTGCGACGACTACAGTCTGTTGTGGGCGTTTGCATAATATCCAAAATTTCACAACGTCCGCGTCTTTTGCTGGCAGCGCTATGCTGTGTAAATGTTTGTTCGTTTTTAGTGTGGAATTGATATCAGTTTTCTTGGAGACTCAATTTTGATGTTGTATAGTGCAATTTGAAGAACTCTGCAATGCAAATAAGGGTCAACGGAGTCACAGATGCCGTGCTGTCTCTTCCTTAAGAAACGAGAGCTTTAGCTAAAAACAGGAATATTCTATTTTGATGTTCGCCGGAGGCGCAGTTGAACCGCCAACTACCCCCTCCCCTCTTACACCCTCTTTCCTTCATCTTCTTATCCCCTTAAGTCAAAATACTGGACATTGTAAACTTCTTTTTTTTGGTGAATATAAACCCTGCCATTTTTGGATGAATAGATTCTTATTTTGTCATAAGTTTTTGTTACTTTTTTCCTTCTTTGGAGAAAAGAATAAAAAATAAAGGAAAACTTTATCCCATTGTTGTATTCCCTTTTGTGGAAATGATTACGTTTCGTTCCAGCATCCCTTCGCCCTCTTTATTGTGTCGCAGAGGCGAACCCGTCGGTCCCTCGTCTAATTTGCCTTTCATGTTTATGTATGACGGCTGATTGATAAAAGAGACGACACAACAGGTCAGTTTGAATCGCTACCTGTTCGCAAAGTGGACTGAATCTGTTTCCTCTGGTCCAATAGGGAACCTTTCCCATCTCGGAAAATCTTATTCTTACCGACTACATACTCACTTCTTCACATCAATATAAACAGTAACTAAATAAATATTTCGTTGTTTTAATATACTGTAGTTTTATATGATATTCTTATTAAATTTGGTATTCCCAAGAAACTAGTTCGATTAATTAAAATGTGTCTCAGTGAAACGTACAGCAGAGTTCGTATAGGTCAATTTCTGTGAGAAGCGTTTCCAATTCACTGTGGACTAAAGCAAGGAGATGCACCTTTACTTTTTAACTTTGCTCTACAGTATGCCATTAGGAAAGTTCAGGATAACAGAGAGGGTTTGGAATTGACCGGGTTACATCAGCTGCTTGTCTATGCGGATGACGTGAATATGTTAGGAGAAAATCCACAAACGATTAGGGAAAATACGGGAATTTTACTGGAAGCAAGTAAAGAGATAGGTTTGGAAGTAAATCCCGAAAAGAAAAGTATATGATTATGTCTCGTGGCGAGAATATTGTACGAAATGAAAATATAAAAATTGGAAATTTATCTTTTGAAGAGGTGGAGAAGTTCAAATATCTGGAAGCAACAGTAATAAATATAAATGATACTCGGGAGGAAATTAAACACAGAATAAATATGGGAAATGCCTGTTATTATTCAGTTGAGAAACTTTTATCATCCGATCTGCTGTCGAAAAATCTGAAAGTTAGAATTTATAAAACAGTTATATTACCGGTTGTTCTGTATGGTTGTGAAACTTGGATTCTCACTTTAAGAGAGGAACAGAGATTAAGGGTGTTTGAGAATAAGGTGCTTAGGAAAATATTTGGGGCTAAGGGCGATGAAGTTACAGGAGAATGGAGAAAGTTACACAACACATAACTGCACGCATTGTATTCTTCACCTGACATAATTAGGGATATTAAATTCAGATGTTTGAGATGGGCAGGGCATGTAGCACGTATGGGCGAATCCAGAAATGCACACAGAGTGTGAGTTGGGAAGCCGGAGGGAAAAAGACCTTTAGGGAGGCCTAGACGTAGATGGGAAGATAATATTAAAATGGATTTGAGGGAGGTGGGATATGATGATAGAGAATGGATTAATCTTGCTCAGGATAGGGACCAATGGCGGGGTTATGTGAGGGCGGCAATGAACCTCCGGGTTCCTTAAAAGCCAGTAAGTAAGTAAGTTAGTTAGTTTTAATATACTGTACGTTTCCAAATTGGTCCTTGCATACTCTAATGTAAATACTTTTGTTGAATACAAATATTTTACCATCCGTGCCACGTCAGTCTTTATCAATTTGTGACTAGTATTCCTTAAAATAGATCAGTTGATGTGTGATCAGTTATTGATATGACGGATCCGCGAAAGTGACGTATTGTTTCATAACAGAAGGGATTGAAATATAGGAGAGAAAATCAAATGCATATTGACTATGTTAAAATGTTTGATGAAGTATAAAGGACTCTCCTAAGTTCGACAAAACAGAATTGAAAGTTCAGTGCAATAAAGGTAGTGGGTGTGGAGGTTAAATGAATACAAATTCTTATTGGTTATCCATCAACGAATACAGTACTGTACTTGTATTTCCTGCCCGCCCCGAGACTTGTGTATGAGCTTCTAGTACCACAGTGGGTTTCGACAGTTCCGTCTCACAAACGGCACAATTCTCAAATAGAAAAAGAAGAATTCATGAATTTAAAATCAGTGATCAATATGGATGTCCTAATCAATAAAATATTCTGTTTTCCTTTAACAAAAGTACCACTACAAGACACAGAACCAATTCCCATTCAAATGGCAAACCCATTTCTTAGTGCCCGTATAGGGGCGTGTCAAATTCTCCTACGTAAGCAGTCGAACTATAGGATGTCGAACTTGATTTCTGTCGAACTTAAGAGCTTCTACTCTATTAAGAAGTAAACTACGGGAAGTACGTAATGAGAAAGGAAGGATATCCATCATATTTAATAAATATAATTGAAGAATTATAATATAAGAACACAAAGATAAGCATTAAGCCAAATGGACTAAAGAAGTTGTTAATCTCGGAGTACGGAAGGGATGCTCATTGTTACCCATTTCATATAATATTTGAGGGGTTCGGGAGTAAAACATGGTAAGTGACGTTTTAGTGTTTTGAAGTTATTAGGTACGTAAACATTTACGTATACATGCAACAGTTTATATAGTCACCAGAAAAATAAAATCTGTATACTTCTGCCATCTGTTGAGATGTTGGAAAACTAACTACTGCATTAGACGCAGAATGTAAGATACCATATTATACGCTACAGGTCCTATTTTTTTTACCAAAATATCAGTTACCATGTTTTACCCCCGAACCCCTCATATTGAAGCAACTGTTAGTAAATGACAGAAAGAGCTAAAAGATCATTTTAAGATCATGGATACGGTTTTAAATACAAAAACTTCGCGGACGGCCAAGTCATTATCTCAACATCTGAAGAAGAGCTCCAAAGAGTAACTTATAAATTATAAGAGATCGCTATGCACCATAAGTTACAAATCTCTACAAGAAAATACAAAGTTGTAATCTCTGAGGGAAAAGTACGGATTAGATCTAAGATAGTCCTGAATAATAACATAATTGAATATGTAAATATTTTCAACTATTTAGGCTGCTTGATTTCTTACTAACAAGAAAAAGACTTTGGCACAAAATTAATCGAATTCCAAAATATGTGCAGGAATATCCAAAGAGCCTTAATAAATAAGAAAGGATACGACAGTCAGATTTCATAAGCCATTTTATACCTTCAGCCGTTCTACGTTCTACAGTGAGCAAACCTACCTAGCTCATTCACCTCAGGGGGTTTCACTTAAGTATAAGGACAGAAGTGAAAAATCACTTATGGGGGGTGTCAAACGTTTGGTAAGGGTTGTATAGGAAATGTCAAAAGCAGACACAAGTTAGATATAATAAGATTTCAGCAACACCAATGGTTTCATATGGTTTATAAGCACTAGTACACATAATAAAATAAATAAATTCAAACCGCAGAAATTAAGTTTTAAGATAATTAATAATGACAAGTAAAAAGTAACGCAAGACGCAAAATATACAAATTAAATTTCATAAATAGGGTGGAAGGATAAAATGAAAAGGATACCATTCCTTCATAAACGATATTGATGATGATGATGATGATGATATGAATATAAGTTTGCATTTTTATGATTTATATTACAGATGAGTTGTTTTGCAATACATGGATATTGTAAAGATGCTGTGATGCTTCTCGAAATCTCATCTAACAGCTTAAGATATATCTTCCAGTGGCACAGTCTGTTTCAAGTAGAACGAGATAAATATTACATGACATATGAAAGAACTGTCATTTCAAAGCTTGTTCAGAAGGCCTCAACGTGGAAAGCCCCACCACTGAACTTCCCAGCATCCAGTCAGAAGTCTGTCATGAAAAATATATACAACTTCTTTTCAAGCACAAATTAATATCTAGAAGGATCAAAAGTTACCAACTAGTCAAAGACATCTTAAATGTCACATAAACGATATGTACACTCGTATTCTCACTTTTCATTTGTATTTATTTACAATTATACCTTGCATTTGTATCTGTTGTATCTCTTTTTTCATGTTAGCTCCAATTTCATGTTCTTAGCAAATATTTGTACTGCCTATTGTAATTGGGCCTTTACCATGTTATAGACATAGACATAGACATAGACATAGACATAGACATAGACATAGACATAGACTTAGACATAGACATAAACATAGACAGATAGACAGACAGATAGATAGATAGATAGATAGATAGATAGATAGATAGATAGATAGATAGATAGATAGATAGATAGATAGATAGATAGATAGATAGATAGATAGATAGATAGATAGATAGATAGATAGACAGATAGATAGAGAAATAGAAATTGATATAGATATATATATATAGATAGATAGATAGATAGATAGATAGATAGATAGATAGATAGATAGATAGATAGATAGATAGATAGATAGATAGATAGATAGATAGATAGATAGATAGATAGATAGATAGATAGATAGATAGATAGATAGATAGATAGATAGATAGATAGATAGATAGATAGATAGATAGATAGATAGATAGATAGATAGATAGATAGATAGATAGATAGATAGGTAGGTGGGTAGGTAGGTAGGTAGGTGGATAGATAGATAGGTAGATAGATAGATAGATAGATAGATAGATAGATAGATAGATAGATAGATAGATAGATAGATAGATAGATAGATAGATAGATAGATAGATAGATAGATAGATAGATAGATAGATAGATAGATAGATAGATAGATAGATAGATAGATAGATAGATAGATAGATAGATAGATAGATAGATAGATAGATAGATAGATAGATAGATAGATAGATAGATAGATAGATAGATAGATAGATAGATAGATAGATAGATAGATAGATAGATAGATAGATAGATAGATAGATAGATAGATAGATAGATAGATAGATAGATAAAGTAAGCAAGTAAATAAATAGAAAAACGGACCACTTGATTTAACACTTACGGAGGATGATGATGATGATGATGATGATGATGATGATGATGATGATGATGATGATGATGATGATGATGATGATGACGACGACGACGATAGTGAAGAATATATTCTATTTATCTTTTAATGTTTATCATTCAAATTACGGTTGATTTATTATGTAACGGATTACAGATGAGAAATAGTTTTCGAAGAGCATTTCGCCATTGTTCCTGCAATAACTCCTATATGCAAAATATACAGTTTTTCAGTAGCAGGAGTATGGCAGCCATACATAGGGGATTGTGAATTCTTACATTTTCGAAAGAAAGAAATATAATTACATATAGGAGGTTTTATTATTTGCTATATCACTATTTAAGTTATTTAATAGAGCAAAAATATGAAAATCGATAAGTATGTCACATGGGAGCTATTGCAGGAACAACGACGATTTTTTCTTTCTGTTAGGTTGCACAGTGGTAGTTGGTGAAGCGTCTCCTACCCAACTCTCTTCTTCACTTGTCGCGGTACAGCCTGTTAACCTAACGATACAATGAAACCTGAGTCACAGAGAGATAATTTTTACATTCGGAATGGAGGAAATACCATTTCAAAGCCTATGCAGAAGCCCCACGACTGAACTAATCAGTATGGGGCTAGAAACCTGTCATGCAGAATACAAAAATTCTTTCAAACCACACATGAATAGGCGCATGGATCTGAAATTGGAAACCACGATCCCTTCAACATTTCACAGATGATATTTATTTCACTACCATCACTGACGTGGCCGCCACCATCACAATAGCTACAGGCGTAGCTCATGCTGTAGCTCGTTTGCCCACTGATCAGAGACTGTGTTCGGGCGCGGGTTCGAATCCAACTTAGACTAATTACACAGTTGGATGTTTCCGAGATTCTCCCCACATGTAACGTGTATATCATGTAATCCCATGGAGAATTTCTGATTCACCACGTCAAATACTATCTCGCTATTACCAAATTCCATCTGCGCAGTTGAAACAGCATTGTTAAGAGATAAAAAAACAGTGTCAAATATTACTTACGTCCTAATCTATTTCAACTTCACACCATTAGGGGAGAGTCGGGTAGTATCGGACATCGGGTAATATCGGACAGTGAGTTTCTTTCATCTACCACACGATGATAGTACCTGATTGACATGGTTACGTTTCTGTGATGTCGCATAGAGAAACGTAACCATGTCATTCAGGTACTACCATATGGTGGTAGATGAAAGAAACTCGCTGTCCGATATTACCCGATGTCCGATACTACCCGACTCTCCCCTAACTATTTCTCGGATGTGCTGTGGTACATTTTGTCTTTAGGATAGTATGTATGTTCATTACGAAAATGTTGATCCATCCATTCCTGAAATTTGTACAATATATTTTTTAAAAGTAGAATGACATCTTACTCCTAATTTTTTATGAGGGAATTGGCCATGCCATAAAAATGAAAACCCTTCTTTTGTTCTCCTCGTACTTCCCTTCTTCTCCTTGTGATGCTTTTATTTTCCTCGTCTTCCGCTTGTTCTCCTTCTATTCCCTTGTATTCTCCTTCCTCTCCTATTATTCCCCTTGCTTTCTTTTATTCCCCTTCTTCTTCTATTTCTCCGTCTTCCTTTTATTCTCATTGTTCTCCTACTATTCCTCTTGTCTTTCTTCCATTTCCCTTGTTATCCTTGTATGCATCTTGTTCTCCTTGTATTCCTCTAGTTCTCTTTGTATTCTCCTCGCTCTCCTACTATGCCCCTTGCTTTCTTTTATTCCCCCTATTCTCCTATTCCTCCGTCTTCCTTTTATTCTCATTGTTCTCCTACTATTCCTCTTGTCTTTCTTCCATTTCCCTTGTTATCCTTGTATTCATCTTGTTCTCCTTGTATTTCCCTAGTTCTCCTTGTATTCTCCTCGCTCTCCTATTATTCTCCTTGCTTCTTTTATTCCCCTTATTCTCCTATTGCTCCGTCTTCCTTTTATTCTCCTTGTTCTCCTACTATTCCTCTTGTCTTTCTTGTATTTCCTTTGTTATCCTTGCATTCATCTTGTTCTCCTTGTATTCCCCCTAGTTGTATTCTCCTCGCTCTCCTACTATTCCCCTTGCTTTCTTTTATTCCCCTTATTCTCCTATTCCTACGTCTTCCTTTTATTCTCCTTGTTCTCCTACTATTCCTCTTGTCTTTCTTGTATTTCCCTTGTTATCCTTGTATTCATCTTGTTCTCCTTGTATTCCCCCAGTTCTCTTTGTATTCTCCTTGTTCTTCTTGTATTCCCCTTGTTCTCCTCGTATTCCCCTTGTTGTCTTACTATTCCCCTTGTCTTCCTTATATTCACGTTGTCTTCTTTGTATTGTTCTTGTTTTCCTTGTTTAATTTATCGCACTACTAGAAGTAGTTTTAGGTAAATGTATGTAGCATAGTAAAGCAATGCACCTGTCGACAGGTGAACGTAACCACACGTAGATTTATGTAACGATGTGCAGCACAGTAAAGTTGTGCACATGTCTATTTTATAGAATTGTTTACAGCCTCAGTCACCATCGTCAAGCCAAGTCTTTTTGTTTTCCTACAGTATGTAATTACCAATTTCTTCCAGTAAGCTCACGACATGAAGTTGAAATAAACAACGAAAGCGAAATTAGTCCAAGGTCCAACGCTGAAAGTTACCCAGCATTTGTTCTTAATTGGTTGAGGGAAAATCCCGAAAAAATCCCAAACAGATAACTCGTCCCAAACGGGATTTGAACCTGGGCCCGCTCGTTTTACGATCGGACATGCTAACCGTTACTCAAAAGCGATGGATCACCAAGACAGTTGTATGTCATTCGACATCTATTTCTTCACTGAAATTGAGAAGTTAATTATCTGGTGTAAAGTTGCTTAGAAATGATAATGACGATGGTGATAGATTCTTCCTGCAGTACGTCTCTCTCAAACGTCCGCTACTGGCGACTAGTCTTGCTCAAATGCATACCGTAGCTTGAACAGTAACCAGATCTAACAAGGGAATGGAGGAAAGGAATATACTGAATCTATATCGTCTCTGAGTCCCCATGGAGTAGAAGTTCCTCAAAGCTCCTGCAAGCGCTATATTTAAGTCATATGGGCTTAGCGAGCGACGTCGGAATCAATTACTGCGGGCGGCCTACTCCGGCTGGTAACCCGATTACGCGGGTATTGACGGTTGCAGACGCAATTAGATGACCACTGGCCAGGTATGACAGCGTTTGTTCCGCCATTTTGAATACGCTCAAACCACCGACCAGTCGGAATATGGATGTTAATATTAAGCAACAGACACAAATATTTATCGTTCACCAATTACTGTATTCCAATTTATATATTATTAGCACGAACCACAACAGGGATGGAAATTTTCGGCCTGCAGACCATAAACAAACCGGTATGTGATTTCGTTTTCTGGCCAGCTGATAGGGAAATATTTTTTTTTCAACCATAATCGTTGCACTTTGTGATGAGGGTAGTAAGAAAAGGCTCTGATAAATCCAAAGAGGTTGATAACACTGTACAACATGAAATTTGTTCTTTTTATAAAAAAAAAATATGTGCATTGGATGTATTTTGTGGTCGCAAAAACGACTCTGCAGTTAGTTTTTGTCCAGCACGTACTATTTCTCCAAAATAAAAAGTTATTTAATGTTAGTGAAATGTTGCGCTACTTTCACCTTATGGGATGCAACATGTCACTGAAAGTACACCTTCACAGCCATCTGGACTTCTTTCCAAAACAACTTGGTGCTGTAAGCGATGAACACGGGGAGAGGTTTCATCAAGAAATATCTACCTTCTAAAAGCGTTTCAGTGGAAGGTGGAATGCAAGTATGCTCGCTGAATATTGCTGGTCACTCATCAGAGAGATTGCAGAAGCTGTTTACAAGCGTAAAAGATCACAAAAGACATTTTAATTTGTAAATTTTGGCCAAAGAAGGATTGCTTCATGTGCTAGTATAACAAATTTGTGTAAATAAGTGAAGTTCGTGTACCATAATAATGGTATATTAGAAAATTTTGGTTTTCAGAAATGAACTCAGCACCTCTCATTTAGTTAAAATTACATAGTTTCATCTAAAGGAGAGAAACAAAGTTTAAATTTGTTGTCCAATGTAATAAATCACTAGTTCGTCAAGTAATGGAATATGGTGCTGCATGTTGGGATCCTTAAAGATTAGAACATATTAAGACATTAGAAAAGATTAAAAAACGGGTTCTCAAGCGTTGTCGTAATAATTCAACATTAACATGGGACACACTCACGGAAAGGAGAACGCGAATTCGATTATGCGGAATGTTCAAAACATACAGAGGTTAGCCTGCCTGGAGAGAAATAAAAAATAGGTTGCAGCCGATAAATTACTCTTCAAGGAACGACCATTCATATAAATTGAGGGAAAGAAGACAGAGGACGGACACTGGAAAGGTTTCTTTTCTCAACCGTACTATCAGGGACTGGAATGCTTTACCTGCAGACTTATTAAAGGCTTTACCAATAACCAAAAATGTATTTAAAAATAGGCTTAAGAACTTTACTAATAGACGGTAGTATATTATACACTCTATTATTTAATGGGTATAATTTATGTTTTTTTTTTTTATTTGAAGTGTTATATCAGTGAAGAAGTGTGTTGTGTCAGTGACGAGTTTTATAGTTTATAATGGTAGTGCAACGGATTTCAACAGTGAAATGTTTTTGAAGTGTTAGTGAAATCAGGATAGTAACAGTGAAATATGCCGTAGTTCCAGTGCAGTGAGTGAGCAATGCTGAAAGGTACTTGTGCATATATGAACATAATATATCATACTCATGGGTTTTAATTCGAACTTAGAGTTAAGATACAAATCAGATTACCGTACTTTAAATGTTATTTTAAGTGATCGGATTCATTTAATTAGGATGCTCCTTGTTAATTTTATTATACTATTATTTATTATTATTAGGTTACTATGATTATTATTTATTATTAGTATTATTATTAATTTAGTATTAATTGTATTTATTATTGTCATTATTGAGTGTAATCAGTTACAACTGTCCTGGGCATTTACCCATTTGCAGTGTAAATAAATGCATACATAATCGCCGCAGATTGACATTTGTTTAATTTTTCTTTACGAATTGTATTCAAGGTTAAGATCTATCCATGAAGTGAATCAATAAAAAAATCTTGCGTAAAAAATTATGTTGTTTAATGTCGAAATTTTTAACACATAACTTGGCGGAAAAATAGAATAGAATGTTTTATTTTCGCTGGCAGAGTTAAGGCCACAAGGCCTTCTCTTCTTCTCAACCAACCTTAATCAATACAATAGTGACATATATTTTTAAATTATGAATATTTACAATATACTTAAAAGATTCTCCAGCAATATTATTCAGTTACGTTTTAACGACTAGTACATGTTTATTTAAATTCAGATAAAATTTGTAAGAAAAAGTAATAACTTAATTTATGAGCTAGTGTGACTCAATTAGTCTATATGCAATATGTAAAGAATTATAATTAAGTTGAGACAGCTAGTTGGTTAAAATGATGAGAATCGATTTAATAGAAGTTTACTAGAACCACATTCTAATATATACAGTCACGAAGTTCAATACGTAGTAATTATGCATCCATAGATAGTTGCTAACCACTAGGATCGCTACTATCACCTCATTACAGACAATGCGAAATAGTACCTGCACAGTCTATTGCTCCTAGTAGCCTCATAAACTCAAGCTTCGTGACTGTATATATTAGACTGTGCTAGAACTATGTAATAGGTAGCAAAATATAAATATAAAATATATTCATATAATGAGAATGTTAATGTAATGAGATTTTGCCATTAGAGGTTTTGTATTCTATTAAGAGAAATTAATGGTAATAATATGAATGGACAGATGTTAGTTTCATTATAAGTAATAAATATGAATCAGTAATTAATCTGTTAAGAAATAATTTATGTAATTTTTACCTAAATGAAGTAATTGTCCAACAACCATTTACATGACTCGGAAGGGAGTTCCAATTTCTAGCAACTGAAACTGTATAGGCTGAAGAATATAAAGATGTCTTGTGATAAGGTATAAAGAGTAAATTGTTATGATGAGACCTGGTACTTAGCTGATGATATGCGGATAAGTTTTGAAAACGAGAAGCCAAATAGATTGGGATGGCGGTGCGCAGAATGTGGTACAGGCAAGGAAGAAGTTGTGCTGATGAGATATTCATGCTCCACCAAACCCTAGAGAAGAGAAATAACTTCCCTCTGCCCAACTTCGTAAATAAGCCTGTAAATAGAGAATTAGTTTAGACCGTGTTAGAAGAAAACAATATAGCGTTCGAAATAACTGAAGCCATCAAGAATAACTACAAAACATAACAATACTTTCATCACAGCTTACATTATTCTTCTTATTTATCTGTTAGTATTCTACCTAACATAACTCTTGTGTGGATATAAGGGAAAAGTTGAGACGGTGTCGGGTGGAGTCCCCGGGTAGCTCAGTGGTAGAGCGCTGGTACGTTCAACCAGAGGTCCCGGGATCGATACCCGGCCCCGGAACAATTTTTCCCTTGAAATTATTCATAACTCTTGAGGTTCTCCATAGATAAAATCAATTTTCAAAGCTGTTAAATTTTTCTCCATTCCTTCCTTCACCGTAGCATTGCACTCATTATAAAAGTAACTTCACCACTGATTGGCCTATGCATTTATTCTTTCTAATATGTAAGGAACCCTCCCCCCCAACCACACCTAATTTAAGTAGCCCGAGCGAGGTGGCACATGAGTTCGCATGGGACTCGCATTCTGGAGGTCCGTGGTTCGATTCCTGGACCGACCAACCTGATTGGTTTGTCCGTGGTTCCCCATAATTACTTACGCAAATGCTGGGTTTAAATTTTCGTTCCACGGTCCATTTTCTTTCCCTTCCCGTGTAGAAGAAGGTAGATTTCATATCATTCGTCTTCTTCATCTCATTCCATGGACATATTCAGGTCAAGACGCATGTCTTCGTCCGCTTACGGGAGGGGGGGATCCTCTCCGCAACCGTTCCTGGGTTCCCAGCCTTCCGCAATATCTATGCCAGGATTCGTCCCTTAAGAATACTTCCAAGGGCGCTTTGGCACCTTGGAAGGGCTATTGGAATGGATCCTGTGCTGCTTAGTCACCTGGATGGTATGAATTTGGGGCGGAGGGTGGGTAGGAGGCCGTGAGCGGGTGAGGAGTCAGATGCGGCCGGTGGGCTGGTACACCCCATCCTCATTCATCATATAAATTCGGGGTGCATAATAGGCCTCAGTATGGCCGACGTGCAAAGGGTCGTCCCTAAGTCGCCCCTAGCCACCCTAACCTAACCTAATATAAGTATCCTACTTCCCTCTTAATTTCGTCATCCACAATCTCCTGTTTTGAGATTGCTGCTCCCAGCTACTTAAATCTGTAATACAGAGTGGACCGCTCCAATGTACCTAATTTCAATTGTATGTGACTGGTGAACGGTTGAAGATAGAAACCTACAGTAACGTTTATATGAAAGGAAAACTTAAGGGGGCACGCTACTGAGATTTCTAATCTCCACAATTTTGATATTAAGTTTTTGAAATTTTAAAATCGAATAGATGTTGAAGAGTTACATGTGCACAATTATTTTCAAAATTTTATGTTGAAAAATGTACTCGGAAAAAAATAAAATATAAAATGTGTTTATAATTTTAGTAAACAAATATGGGTCTCATATAAAGATAATTTGTTTCTTAAACTTTTAAAATGATGCTAAGACTACCTACAATGAAATTGTGTATGGGTTTGTTCCTAGTCAATACAGTTCATCAGTTAAAAAAAAAAAATAATAATTAACTTTTAACATTGACCAAAACTGACGAAAACTCAGTAGCGTGTCCCCTTAACAAATTTCGATATGCACATCACCATATCTCTACGTGAGCTCCAGCTGTCACTGTGACGATATCGAGGCGATGAACGATTTCTTGCCAAGCACGTTGGAGCATGTCTTCTGGAATGCTCTCAATAGCCTCTATGATGCGCTCCCGAAGATCACGAAGGTCTCTGACCGGAGTGGCGTACACTTTATTTTTGACGTAGCCCCAGAGAAAGAAATCGAGCGGTGTTAAATCAGGATCAGCGCTGAGACGGTCTAGCATCGTATTGGCGAATTCCACTCGTTTGGGTTTATCATCCGGCTCCAGACGTTGCATTAACTGCACTTTGTATGCGTACAGTTTGAGACGTTTGTGGACAATTCGTTGCAATGTTGATTTTTGGTACTTGAAGTTCCCGCGAAGCTCTTCTCAATGACTTCAGCGGGCTTCGTTCATACGAGGTTTGAACATTTGCAACCATTTCGTCGGATGTTCTACGACCACCACCATGCTTCTTCAACACCGATCCTCTAGCTAAAAATGTATCGTGCCAATTCTTAATGCTTTTAGCAGTTGAAGCATCGTGGTTAGACACTCGCCGATACTTCCTTTGAACTCTAAGAATTGATTTAAACTCCGCATACCACAACACAGTTTGCGCTTTCATCTGCGGAGTCACCATTTTGATACTCGATAAAATCTACGAAAAGAAACCGTGTCTGCGCACCATCTACCGACAGGATTAGAAACTTACTGAGTTTTCCTTTCATGTAAACGTTACCGTAAGGTTCTATCTTCAACCGTTCACCAGTCACATACAATTGAAATTAGGTACATTTGAGCGGTCCATCATGTATTATGTTACCATAATTAATAGTCGATCAAGGGCTGTATGCATCAACTGACAAAAATATTAAGTTTTAATATAATTGATTAATAGGTCACATTTCTTATATGTCACATAAAACCAATTTGAAGCAAATTATAAATCGAATTCATCCTCGCAATGAGGCTGAACTTTTCTTATGAAGAAGAAAAGGAACGAGCCATTTCTCTGGTAGCTAGGAAGCCTGAGGACAGGACCCTCATAAGGAATAATTCGAGGGTAACTTGCGGTTTCCCAGACCAGATGATGTAGTGGCAATATCCACTCCCGTCACCACAATCCACGGGCGATGCAATGTACGAGGGCTGCTACCCTAGGGTTTCGTTCTTTTTAATTTATTATATGTTTTCAACATGTCGTTCTCGTCGGGGGCTGGTGGTTGGTGGTTATCATGTTCACCGGTACACCCGGAGTTCGCTAGTCGAACCTGACCGAAGGCGATGTAATGCTGGAAGGCCCGTATCGTTTTGTCGTCCTCTTATCCAGTTACAACTTCCCACATTATGTTAAAAAAATGTTACGATGATTTTCTACACTTATATTGCCACAAGGGGATATTTCATTATTTTCTATAGTAGTTTATTTCTATTCATGCCAAAATGTCTATGCGGATGACGCGAATATATTAGGAGAAAATTCACAAACGATTAGGGAAAACACTGGAATTTTACTTGAAGCAAGTAAATCGATAGCTTTGGAAGTAAATCCCGAAAAGACAAAGTATATGATTATGTCTCGTACCAGAATATTGTACGAAATGGAAACATAAAAATTGGAGATTTATCCTTCGAAGAGGTTGAAAAATTCAAGTATCTTGAAACAACAGTAACAAATGAAGAGTCCACTGCAAGAATGATGGATGTCATTTGGAATACATTTTGCAGGAGAACCAATTGAAAGTTTGAAATGCTTAGCGCTCAAAGCTTAACTGTGATTTTCCGATCATTACTGGACAATGACTATCAGTATTAATGCCATATAACTCTGTATGTACATTCTATAAGTCTTAAGCTATGCATTGACAGTCTTGGTTCATTTTCGACAAGAAAGTGACATCCATCATTCTTGCAGTGGACTCTTAAAATATAAATGACACTTGGGAGGAAATTAAACGCAGAATAAATATGGGAAATGCGTGTTATTATTCGGTTGAGAAGCTTTTGTCGTCTAGTCTGCTATCAAAAAATCTGGAAGTTAGAATTTATAAAACAGTTATATTACCGGTTGTTCTGTATGGTTGTGAAACTTGGACTCTGACTTTAAGAGAGGAACAGAGATTAAGGGTGTTTGAGAATAAGGTTTTTAGGAAAATATCTGGAGCTAAGAGGGATGAAGTTACAGGAGAATGGAGAAAGTTACACAACGCAGAACTGCACGCATTGTATTCTTCACCTGACATAATTAGGAACATTAAATCCAGACGTTTGAGATGGGCAGGGCATGTAGCACGTATGGGCGAATCCAGAAATGTATATAGAGTATTAGTTGGGAGACCGGAGGGAAAAAGACCGAGACGTAGATGGGAGGATAATATTAAAATTGATTTGAGGGAGGTAGGATATGATGATAGAGACTGGATTAATCTTGCTCTGGATAGGGACCGATGGCGGGCTTATATGAGGGCGGCAATGAACCTGCGGGTTCCTTAAAAGCCATTTATAAGTAAATAAGTAGGTAAGAAAGAAACTTTCTACAGTAACGTATATAATTAATCAAAAGAGTCATTTAACAGTGTTATCAGCAGAGCTAGTAAGTTGGTACTAAAATTATTAAGTTGTTGAGCTTGGACTATACCAGGTGAACCGTAAGTAATGTCATTAATTTTAGGTTATTCTTTGAGATATTTCAAACTAAAAACTTTAATAAAATTTTGGTCATTTTTTCTTCCTTTTCGAGGTAAAAATTGTTTTATATGAAACATTTCATAGCATGTTTTGGGAAAGCCATTGATTGGATTCCCAATATGCTCAGTCAATTTAAGAGAACAGTATATTATGATAATAAATGATTGAAATAATTTTAGTTTTGCCCTTTAAATATGCAGAAATTTGATCCGAGCAAATGTTAAAAATTCCTTTCCGGAACAAAAACTATGCATGGTTAATTAATAACCAGGCGCATTGGTAATCATACTCACATTCATACAAATTTTCAGACTCTAGACAGCCAGGGAACTTTTCAAGAAAAATTCCCCGAGAGCCGAGCCCGGGAATAGAACCCCAGACCTTCAGATCTGGAAGCCAAAATGCTGATCATCAGACCAAGATGGCAGTCAGTGACAATATAAAATCAACAATATTAGAGTGATAGTGTAGGCCTATATGTATTTTCCTGTACGTGCTTTTATCCTGCTTGAGTGGAAGAGAAGGCCTGATGACCTTAACTCTGCTAGGGAAAATAAAACATTATTATTATTATTATTATTATTATTATTATTATTATTATTATTATTATAGATGACTCTGATTGGTTGAAATACGACTGAGTCTTACACTCTATTGGTAAATTGGCATATGAGCGTAATAGTCGAGGTAATTCATTCTCTTACAAGTGTTACGGTATTTGCGACGTACGCCTACGTCAGTTGTGTTATATATTTTATCTCATTCATCAATGCCCCAATCTGCTGTGTGTACTTGACTTAGGCTATTGTACGAGTAAAATAGCAAGCAGGATTGACATTTGTTTCATACGTGTTTTAACCAGTTGCGACTAGCGATAAAATACTGCGTGTGTTTACAATTTTGTGTTCCAAAACCGAAGAGAACTTGAAATCATTAGTAAAAATTAATAGGTTTAATGTAGATGTCATGATTCTAACGTCTCATCATCGAGAAAAGACCATGTGTGTCGAAAATGGGACACGTTAAAAATGACAGTGTTGGAAAATCTTAAAAAACCATAACAGACTTAAAAAATTAAAATGTTCATGAATATGTATGTATGTACCCATAGTGATCTAATTAGAAAAAAATATATGCACATTTTAATTTTTTAACTTACTTATAGTTTTTGCGATTTTCCAACACTTTATTATTTTGGTCATGTCCCCTGTTGCAAATGTACGACAGATGTATAAGTTCGAAATATAATTCTATTAAGAAGAATAACGATAATAACCACGATAATAATTAAACCCCAATTATTTTACTTCAGATTGCTCACCACGTTTGTCTTGTAGAATGTGTCATTACAGCATGGCACATAACTGAAGTACACTGAAGTATAGTAATTCACAAACTAAACTCCCGTAGCAGCACTGTACACACATCCATACAAAATAAATGCTCTGATAGCGAGAAATGTCGACACCTATATACTAAAATTTAGACCATTTCCCACCTCGCGAACGCATCGACGCATCTAACATCTGCAGAATACATAGATTCAATGTTCACTTAACGCCTTGTGCTCTTGACGAGTTATAAGCGGCCAGCTACAGACAATTTTGTCCCGCGCATGGGTGTCCAGTTGTGTAGCCTCCTTAAAAGAGCACTGCTTTCAGGTGAAAGTACATTACCAAATTTATATAAGTCTGTAAAGTTGCGGGAAGTTTGAACTCCTCAGTTCGGATATTATACATTCACAATAAGTCAATATGATATAAAAAAAATAAAAATAGTCCCGCATTAACGGAAACAAGGTGTTCACTTGCTTTTGTGCTCTTATTCAACCACCGTCACTGGTTTTAATTTCAGTCTCATTTATTAAAGAGTATATTAGGATAACCAGTTTGAAGAGAGTAATATTAGCTATTAACTAATATTATATATGATATTATTCCTCTTGTAGATGTTTACTCTATAACTTTAGGTAGTCAAATTGGAGAATTTACGTAAAATTGTAACAATATTTCAACTTTAAAAATATAACTAGTAGTTTTTAGACGGACAGAATCAATAACAAACTGTGTCAGAAAGGCAACAGAAAAAGTAATGAATTTCAATTACTGAGTTTCATATTTGTAGTGAGAGCTCATCATCAGTATTGAAATTTGCAGAGTGCAGAAATATTGTAAGAGAATGAACTGAAATCCAGTATAAAAACGCCAGAAGCAAATTTTAATAAAATGCTATAAAGCAGTTACTCTGAGCGTTATTGTATACTGCTGAGTATTGAATTTGAAGCAAAAAATAAAAAATGAAATAAAAGAGAGAGCCAAAGAAACAAACTCAAACAGAAAGCGGTCACAAAATAGAGAGACCTACACCATAAATATAATCATGTAGTTTGAAACAAATTAAACATAGAGAAGAATAAAAAAGTGAAATGAGATTCATTGGGTTCCTTTAATTACGTAAGACTTTTACGCGTTTCGTGATTTCTATTGTGGGTATGGTTGGGACTGTAAGAATGTGTGGGATTTGAAATAAAATTTTGACATTGGGGTTGGAAGAATGTTTGCGATTTGAAATAAGATTCTGATATTGAGATTGTAAGGATGTTTGGAATTCGAAATAAGATTCTGATAATTAGATTGAAAGGATGTTTGGGATTTGAAATAAAATTCTGATATTGAGATTGTAAGGATATTTGGGATTTGAAATAAGATTTTGATTGAGATTTTAAGGATGTTTGGAATTCGAAATAAGATTCTGATATTGAGATTGTAAGGATGTTTGGGATTTGAAATAAAATTCTGATATTGAGATTGTAAGGATGTTTGGGATTTGAAATAAAATTCTGATATTGAGATTTTAAGGATGTTTGGGATTTGAAATAAGATTCTGATTGAGATTTTAAGGATGTTTGGAATTCGAAATAAGATTCTGATATTGAGATTGTAAGGATGTTTGGGATTTGAAATAAAATTCTGATATTGAGATTTTAAGGATATTTGGGATTTGAAATAAAATTCTGATATTGAGATTTTAAGGATGTTTGGGATTTGAAACAAAATTCTGATATTGAGATTTCAAGGATGTTTGGAATTCCGAATAAGATTCTGATATTGACATTTTAAGAATGTTTGGAATTATAAATAAGATTCTGATATTGAGATTGTAACGATGTTTTGGATTTGAAATACAATTTTGATATTGAGATTGTGAGGATGTTTGGGATTTGAAATAAAATTATGATATTGAGATTGTAAGGATGTTTGGGATTTGAAATAAAATTCCGATATTGAGATTGTAATTATGTTTGGAATTTGAAATAAAATTCTGATATTGAGATTGTACGAATATTTGGGATTTGAAATAAAATTCCGATATTGAGATTGTAAGGATGTTTGGAATTTGAAATAAAATTCTGATATTGAGATTGTAAGGATGTTTGGGATTTGAAATAAAATTCTGATATTCAGATTGTAAGAATATTTGGGATTTGAAATAAAATTCTGATATTGAGATTGTAAGGATGTTTGGAATTTGAAATAAAATTCTCATATTGAAATTGTAAGAATGTTTGGGGTTTCAAATAAAATTACGATATTTAGATTGTAAGTATGTTTGGGATTTGAAATACAATTTTGATATTTCTTTCAATTTCTGTCTTTATACTTCCTGCATTTCAATTTAACAAGGCGGAGCCTTCTCGTTAATTACTTCGTAATAATTGTTGCTTTCTCATTCTATGAGGCCTAGTGTCGAGATAAAAATGTAAATGATAGTTGAAACGATTCACACATCAATATGATGCCAATGAGTTGTTTGAAATTGTAATGAACAATAATGTCATTACAGAGAACTGACTTCATTTGGAAATTAAGATCACAGCTAAGTACTTTAGAATAAGAGTATTGTATGTTAGATAAACTATTTCTATCTTTGTACTCCTTGCATTGTGTAGAAACAATAATAAATTGACTATGATATTATATCATTTCTCTTTTATATTTTTCATCGTGGCTGTCTGGATTCGAAACTACTTCGTTTTAAACAAATCATAATTTCAGTCATCCAAGGTCTCCTGTAATTAATGGTATCACCATATTATCAAAAATTGTGACCAGAAAAACGTGGACGAAGGTCTATCCAATAGGCGGAGAGAACAAATTTAATAGAAGATTTAACTTGTATTTTATAATAATCGGTTTCGTGATTCTATAATTCCAGTTATACAACTTTATTATGTATATAGGCCCATTATAAGAGTTCATTTGCAATCACTAACATTTCTGTAATCTCTGACTCATATGATTTGCCTAATGATTCCATTTGGTATCCTCAACTAGTTTCGTTCTTTACCGATAGAGTGCAGCACCCACCAGTTCCTTGGCCAGCTGTTATTAGGAAGAGGATTACTTTGTTTTTTGTTTCTCTATGGTGAAACTATGACCTTGTGCACTCATAAATTCAGGTCAGAAAGGGTTAACTCTGTTAACATAACTTTATAACTCAAAGTTTCATTTGTACAGTTTAATTCTAAAACGGCATTTAACTGATAAGGAACAGAAAACTGCTTGTAACTAAACAAATTAATACAGTAGATTTATCAATGATGATGATGTTGAACTAAACAAATTGTGGGAACAAAAAGGGAATATAACTTGCCAGTTACTGCCATCTTCAAAGACATTCATGACATGGCGCCCACGAAAACAGTTCATCCTTTTGTCCGATATTTAACGACGCTTTATCAGCTACTAAGTTGTTTAACGGTCATGTAGGGGAGAGTTGGGTAGTATCGGACATCGGGTAATATCAGACAGTGCGTTTCTTTCATGTACCACCAGATGGTAGTACCTGAATGACATGGTTACGTTTCTGTATGCGACATCACAGAAAAGTAACCATGTCATTCAGGTACTATCATCTGGTGGTAGACGAAAGAAACTCAGTGTCCGATATTACCCGATGTCCGATACTACCCAACTTTTCCCTAAGTGATAATAGCGAGATGGTATTTGGCGAGATGAGTCCGAGGATTCGTCATAGGATTATCTGACATTCGCCTGTTGGGGAAAACTCGTAAAAATTCCAACCTGGTAATCAGTCCAACCGGGTAATGAATCCATGCCCGTAGCGCAACTTTAGATCAAAACGAAAACGCGTCTATCGCCTGAGCTATGCCAGTGGTTGTGGAACATAAATCGATCAATAGAAAGTTAATTATTTCCTCGTATATGAATGTTCTTGTAGCTCTGACTATACAGGATAAAATAAGAGAGGGTACATATTACACAGTTTTTGTTTCAAATAGATGGCAAAACACACAATCACTACATACGTGTGTGTATATATGAAACAAACTGTGCAAGAGAATGGAATTGGCACCGGAAGAAGAAACAAAAAAGAGAAGAAAATGGAGCGGACGGGGCAATAGAGACCAGGAGGTTCTGCAGACGTCATTGCAATAAAGTAGAGGCGGGATGGTCAGTTGTGCGGCAAACTGCCTCTTCATAAAAAATAAGACCAGATTTTTAGTGCCTCTACTGCGTCGTATGTTCAACTCTGTTACCCTGTAAGCGACAGCCAACATTTTGGAGCCCAAGAAACTCAGGGAATAAAGTCAAACTTTAATGGCAAATCCGAGCTGTAACTTGAAACTGGAAGGCCGCTTTCACGTTGCGTTCTTGTTTCATAATTACTGCAGCCCTTGTTGAGCATGTTGAATACATTTCACATACCAACGATGAACATATTCTACCAAAATCAGTATTTGAATTTGGGGCAAAATATCAGCTATAGTTAATTTCTTGAGTTTCCCTAAAATTATCCGGATTAATTAATTTCAAAGGTCAATAAAGCTAAATTTAAGTCAGGGTTGCCATATTTTGATAAGCAAAAAAAAAAAAAAGAGGACACTTCATCTACACCTACTTCCGAACAGATCGCTATCATGGATCATGTACAGTACTGATATATGTGTAGTATGTATGCTATTGAAGCTGAGAAATATTGCTAGTAGTAATTTTCTTAACCTTAAATAACAAAATAATAATACAAACAAGTGAATTGGTTACAATTTAATCTTTATAATCGTGAGTCTATTTTTCCACAAGAAAACTTCTACGCAATGTCCGAATCTGGGAACGTCGTTTTCAGTAGGCCAGATGTGCACGCCACCAAGATAATTTTTCTTTATTGGTTCATATCATTTATTTTGTAATATGTTTTCTGCTTATTTGTTGGTACTTAGTAACTATTATGGTGTTTAACAGTGTCGAAAGCGAAAGTTTCTTCTGCTGCGGTTACTTCATCTTCCAATTTGCTGTCAGGTTTTACAAAGAAGTCGGTTTATTTTGTAGAACTTTCTCCTCCGACTGCTCTTTTGAGTTTTTCGTAATCCAGATGTGCTTGCAAATCAAGTCCTCCTTTATTCGACACTGAAACAAATGTACCGGCTTTACATACCATGCATTTACCCTCGAAATCATCTCTATCTCTTCGAAAACAAAGATACTTCTTCTGTAACTCGGCAGAAAATTTACACTTTCTTTTTGGCATTTCTTCTCCTATAAACTACAAGCATGCACAGCACAACAAAAAGACCGTTATGAAAGTCGGCAGCCAGCAAGAAATAGCAACCGGAAAAGGTACAGACAAGACGACATATAGCATTGCTACCTAGCGACAACAGATTTAAACACAAGACGCAAGCTTCCAAACATTACAAAAATAAAACATCGATGATGTTTCAGTCAAAGAGTACAAGTTCACGAAAGCATTTAAAGTGGGGTGGACTAAAGCGTTACTGAACTGTAACGATTAGAAATTTCAAGTTACAATAAAGTAACTGTTACAAATATTTAAGACATTTTCCTTCACCAGTAACGTCGTATTTTTAAATTAACCTAAACCCCGGACAATTGGCCAAAATCTAAAAACTCGCCCAGACGAAAAATTTAACCCTACAAAAGAAGACATGTCCGGGAAAACCCGAACGTATGGCAACCCAAATTTAAGCTGAACCTATTAACTTCCTGTTGTCAAGTCAAATATCTTGCACGAAATATGAAGATGCCGAAAATAACATATTTCAACCACACATGAGCATCTCTTATGGTACATTATAATTGTCCCAAATTTGAAGCTAAAAAACTCAAATTAATTCCTATAAAATAATGGATTGTTTACAGATTAACTATGAAAATGACATCTGGATTTTAAGAGAGAAAAATAAACGGCATTCCCAGGAGGAATAAAGGGGAAAGACACGGAGAATGAATATAAAATCTATTAAATATAAGAGCTGATACAGGAAACACTTCCCAACAAATTTTAACAAAATAGAATGCCATTCGACGATTTATCTACGGCTGGGAATTCCGAAGCTTATTAAAACGTTACAATTATAACACGACAGAATGAAGATACATGGAAAAAGAGATAAGCAGATTAAATTGGAAATATAACTAGATCCAGAGAGAATAACCAGTACTAAATATTATCATTTTTAATATCATTACCCGTCATTGCCTGGAAGGATATGTGCAATTACGAAAATAATTTAATATTAATAATGAACCCGAACCTTCCGGT
This sequence comes from Periplaneta americana, assembly GCF_040183065.1. Classification (NCBI taxonomy): domain Eukaryota; kingdom Metazoa; phylum Arthropoda; class Insecta; order Blattodea; family Blattidae; genus Periplaneta; species Periplaneta americana. Next base: position 127,773,564 of record NC_091127.1, read on the forward strand.
TATTTCGATATCCAGAGACATGAAACTATTGGCAAACACGAATCTCGTGTTATCAATTTTATGGTATCACCTTTCTGAATTAAATTGTTGTCGAAATCCATAACAACAGCAATAATAATAATAATAATAATAATAATAATAATAATAATGATAATAATTTTATTCTCTCTTTTAACTAGGTCATAAATATTTCACAAATAGAATATGAATATTTTCTCCTAAATGCCAGAATTCTTCCTCCTTGTAGGCAATCTAACTCTAATCACTCAGACGATTATATTTTGTTAAGTCTAATCACAGAGCCAATTGTTCGTATTGCCACTAATCTTTTCCGTGGATGAATAATATAATTACTAACCCTATCTATTCTTGTCATTTTAAAAGATATCAATTTATTTCAGTTATTTGAAATATTTTCCCACAACTTGAAGTGTATGCTCTGAATTTGAACGGATGGGAGAACTAGGATGGTCTTATGTATTTTATTTTATACCCTTGCCTCATATATTTCGTCAAATGAAGTTAAAAGAAACTTCCTGTCAAATAAATATATTTATGAAAATGTTTTCAAATCTATGCGTAAATCGATTCGTAATAAATGACGACTTCAAGACATTCAATGTTGTTGGATAATGACCCATAATTAAACACACAGCTCAACGCCGGAGAACAGTATAAAAATCCCGACCAATCTATCTGGAATTTGTGGTAAATAAAGATGTTCGGGGCAAGTTTATTACGGGAAAGTACGTATATTTTAATATTTAATACTTTAGGAGGAGTTCAAGGGAACACTTTAGGTCAAACGATCATTCTGGAGAATATATATTGTTAATATTTCGATATATACAATAATATTGTGAAATAATTGATTACTAAGGTCCACTTTTTCGTGTGACGTGCAAGTAGATGCATACTGCAGAGCCTACTGAATCACGACATCGTAAATGAATTACGAAATCAACAAATTTTTAGAAAATTATCTCTATAATCACAGAATCATCACAAAATCCACAAAGTTTGATGGGCCCTATCTTTTATAGGTTAACAACTGCCAAAACTCCGCTGTAGGAGGTTACTAAAACTCACCGCTGCGCTGGAGGCGGAGTCTTCCTACATTAATCTGAACCATTGTCGCACTGATTGACAAGTCATCTGATGCATCACTGCTATCACTGAAACTTCTAACGAAATTATTCTGTTAGTTTCACTGTCTAATACATTACCACTATAAAAATATTGTTCCTAGTTTTTTTTAAGTGATCAACACATTTCTTCCACATGTCTTTTCCATTTTCTGCGAAAAGGAGGCGACAGAATCGTTCATTTACATTAAATGGGATTTTTGTTAAAAAAATCCTACTGAAAAGACTGGAGACAACTGATTAAACATTTTAGTCCTGGCCCTTAAGTAAATGAAACCAATAAAAAAAGTAAATGCTTACTTTTAAAGCACTGTTGCGCTTTGAAGATATATAATGTTTATGTACGCGCGCGCTACTTGACGGACCGCAAGCAGTCAGATGTAAACTAAACTCATTCTATTAACATGTTTTTTTTTTTTTTTCAACATATAGTATAATGTATTTAGACACTGCAACTACCCATTTATCTTTTCAAGATAAAAAGTTATCGTTGATTGATTTTCTACTTCAAGAACATATTTTTCCCACACTACAATAGTAAAAAAACAAACCTCAATTAAGAAGTCTTACATTTGTTTTATTGCGGCGATTCAAGCATCTGAGAAATCTGCAAACAATACTCTTCAATGTGCTTTTTTCCTTGTTAGAATCCAACTACTACTTTTTGAGTTATTATTAAGTATAAAATATGCGAAAATATTCGACTTCATTGAAATTCTACGCGAGTAACGCCTTCTCCCGTTATTGGTTGACAATTAGGAAGGAGGAGATGAATAGTATAGGATTGTGTCACTCTTTAAGATTGAGGGATGCGCATACCAACGGAGTTTTGCAAGTTGTTCCCTTATAGATACCTTCATGGTTATCCTGATTCGAAATGAAGATAGATGGATATCAAGTTCTGTTGTCTATAACTCATACGCAAAGAAACGCAATATTTAACATGTAATATTAAATTTGACATATATTATTCAACAGTAAACCGATTTTGATTTTAATGCAGATATTATTATTATTATTATTATTATTATTATTATTATTATTATTAATCAGTGAAACAGATCTCATAAGGTATAGAAATTTAAAGTAAGGTACAACGACCTTACAATTACAAATAAGGTAACGTAGTAATTTATTATGATGTAGAAACAAAGAATTTTGTAACAAACTTTGAAGTGAAATGTAGAAGTTAAGAATATTTATCCGTAAAAGTAAAGAGAGCTGTAGCTTGCGTTACAGTTGCTCGACTGGTTGCTGATCATGAATTTTCGGTGCTCGAAATCAAAATAAGTATTTGACTTTCTGAGAAGACTTTTACGAACATGCAGACTTTTTGAATATATAAGTGAATCGTTCGAAATACGTACAAATCGGAAGTGATAAAAAATAAACTGAGTAAATGAAAACTCAAGAAAATATTGATTTATTTTATCAAGGACTTCAAACGAAATAATTATATTATATTAGAATTGAATCCTCTAGATTCAAAACCCCCTAAAGACCATTTTATTCATAATTTAGTTATGCCCACATATTGCTTGCTAAGAATGAATTCTAATGATTTATATAGTTCGAATACGAAAACCCATTAAATTTAAAGAAAAAGGTTTGTTAAAAGTCATTGTAAGGTTGAAAATTCTGTCTATTTGCCACCAGTTTCTGTCAAAATTCTTAAATTTGTGAAAATGGATATAGGGGATTTTGAATCTATAGGATTCAATTGTTTGCACTTCATATCCATCATCCATTCCACAATTTTATTAATAATTCTATCCTCAGTTCTCTCCTCGAATATGAAGTTGGACACTACACGCAGGCATGACTGATAGTGCAGCTTGCAAATGATTCAGCTAGAATGTCTGCACTTTAACATTTGCTCGATATGGGTCCACTGAGCTAATACAAAGGCTACAGCTTCATAATATGGTGTCGAAGGAAGGGACAGAGAGAGATCTGAAATGAAGGAGAGAGGCACGTAGCACTTAGCTCTCCCTCCATTCTGGTTTCCCACAGTCGTCCGAGCAACGAGACCTGCAGGAAGTAGGTTGCACATTTACCCCTTGTAAAGTTGTACCTTGCCCGAACTAGACTATACGGGGACTCTCTCAACCCCCTTAACAACGAGGTTTATGAGACAAATAGAAAGGGAGGTTCTCGTACCGAAGAACAAACAATTTCGTATCTCTTCTAGCCTACTTCCCTGCCTCACCAAGGGAGAGAGAGTTAACGATATCCTACACAGTCTAATAACGGCCTGATCGTTGTGGAACTTGGCCCAACTTGAGCCTCGACTGAGAAAGCGGCCCAAGGAAACGAGAGAACTCCGCCCAGGCAAATGATGTCTGGTTTAAGTATTCCTTTGCAGCATAATTCTTACCTCAGGTGATATAAACGGGCTTGTTTTCTTTTATTTTGTGCCTTTAAAATCAAAACTGCATTATATTTATTTCAAAATGGAATAAGTAATCATGCTAATAATTGAGCCGTTCAGAGCAAAAGTGGTGTAAGTCAGAAATGGGTAATGAGGATTAAAGTAAACATTCTATAAAATACAGCGCAAAGTAGCAATAATATTCAATTTATTTAAACTATTAGTAGTCAGTGGATAGCACGAAGGACATATTAACTGCTACTTTGCGCTGTATTTTACACAATTTTTACTTTAAACCTCGTTACCCAATTTTGACTTACACCACTTTTGCTCTGAACGGCTCAATTAAGGGATCCGGAATTTTCGTCACTGATTTTTTAACACAAATGACCCGTTTTCTCAGAAACTACTAGATCTACCTGCATGAAATTTTCACCATATATTTCAGATAACACTGTAATGATGTGGAATTCCTTTGATTGAGTTTGCTATAACAGTTTATTTTAAAACAAATAAAATGTCTGAATTTGTTTTGAAAATTTTAGAGGTTTATAAAAAAACCATATACTTTTTCAGTTAGATATTTTATTATATAAACCAGCGTTTCTCAAACTTTTTTGAAGTGGGGACCACTTTTTTAAGTCAGAACAGTTCCGCGGACCACCTTACTCTTGTTCCCTTCGAAAGCAAATTTATCATTTTTGTAGCATATTTTAATACCAGTATACTTATATTTTAAAATAGAATTAATTAATTACAATACTTTTCTAAATATATTTTTGTAGCCAATCAAAAGTAACTTATAACAAATTCTGTGCATTGTTGCTAGTAGTTGTCCATGTCTCTGTTAAATAGTGTCCATTATAAATATTGGAAAACTGGCTTCGATCGGGATCTTTGAAAAGAAAGGAACATGATGATACGTTTCATTTAGGCAGTGCTAATAGTTCAGAAGCTGTGTGTGAAGAAATATATTAATATCAGTGATTATAGTGGCATTAAAGAAATATCTAGTCCTAGTGGCAGCTATTCAAGGAAAAAATATTTTCGTAAATATAACAAGAGTTATTTGGAACTTGGATTCACTTGGTGTGGAAATGAGAGTGAATCAAAATCTCGGTGCGTTGTTTGTTACTAAGTGCTTTCGAAAGAGTCTATGAAACCCGCGAAATTGAAACGGCACTTAGAGACGAAACACGCAAGTGTAAAAAGTAAACCTGTCGGATTTTAAAATATGCGGATTCTAAAATTTCTTATATCGTCATCTGGAAAAACAAATAAAAAAATTAATGCAGAAACATGCCCGATTTTCAACAAGTAAAGATGCAATTTGGCACGTTCTATTATTGGTGTACGACGTACTGTACGTTCCCCATTTCAATGCGCATACTTGGTGTCGGCAAAACTATTAAGAAAGTCAATACATGAAAAGGTTCGGTACTTTGGTCCTCTGTTATGAATTCGGGTGGTCCCTGGCTGGGTTACAGGCGTGGCGCCAGAAATTTCATGAAATATTAGTACTGGGAGAAACAGTGAAAGGCGATTACCATGTGCCATTTCCAAACTCTGAGATTTTCAGCTATAGTGTGATCGTTTGAATTTTATTTTATTTTTTCTTCCGTCTTTTTCGAAGGACCACAAGGGCAGAACTCGAGGACCACAGATGGTCGGCGGACCATAGTTTGAGAAACGCTGATATAAACGAATCAGTACACTCAGAAGGAATGTATAAACATCCTGTAAAAATATCATATTCCTATACCTAGTATGTTCTGAGATAACGGGTCGTTAATATAGCTGTTTTAACATTAGTGAGATAAGGCTTGACGATTGCCATTATGTAAAAAAAAAAGATGAATGTTGTTACTTTCAGAAGCATATTAACTGTAAATGAACAAGCTAATAGGTGACGTCATGTAGGTAGTCTAGTAATAGCATGATCGTATTAGTATATTAAGGCAACTTTGAGATCAAGCAAACGCAGAAACAGAATATGCAAGAAATAATCTGAAATGGAAGGGAGTATCGAAAATCTTACAGGATCTGTCGAGCGTCGAACCAAAATCCCTTGTATGAAGACGATATATATTAATATGGAAGCGGCCACATTGCAAGAAATTACACAACGGATTTTATTCATAACTCGTTTTCCTTCCTTACTTCAACTTTCTTAAATTTCTTCCATTCAAGCAAGTTCTCGCTAGCATTTTGGTGGTGTGCCAATTTTGTTCACATTTGCGACGATGTAGTTTGGGGATGTTACTTGTAGAGAAGATCGAGGAGATGGGATGAGGACGAGATGTAAGAAGAGAAATTTACCACCTCCCAAGTCCAAGTAGCTGAAGAAGAAAAAACTGCGCAGTTGGAGAAGAAAGTTCAAACTTTAAAATTGTGTTCATGGTTTGAGATTCTTACTTGGAAGAGGAGAAAGAGAAGAACAAAAAGAAGACAATGAAGAAGAATAAAAAGGGCTTAAAGTGAAGAGCGAGAAGCAAGTCCGGGCGCGAGATATGGCTTCTATTCTGAAATACTGCAGTCGTAAACAGCGAAAGGCTCGATTTAAAATTTTACAAATTGTTTTCTTTCTGACGTCCTACCAAGGGAATAAAAGTTAAAACGATGAAGAAGTGGGCTTTAGTTGAATCGTTTTTGGGATCCAAACTTTTCCTACATCAGTCTAACGTTTCGACAGTTAACATTAAGATTCAATATTCCAAAACACATTGTGAAATTAATAGGGATACAAATCCTATAAACTAATATTCAGGAAATATAATGGAAAAGATAAGTAACTACCTAAGAAGTCTGACAATAATGCTCACTGCCGCTTGTGCCTTTCATTTTATACATTGACGAAGGCACAAGAAATTGGCTGCATTCGAAAGAAGAAATTAAAATCGTCATTATTCCTTATGCGATAGTTTCGCAGAGAATTCTTATTTGATTGCATAACAATTCATTTTCAAAAGGTTTTTTATTACTCATTTAATAGTGCACAGAAGTAACTCAACTTTAATATATAAATATTAATGGCTTTACTTTGAAAGAAATTGGTGATATCAGAGCAACAACTGTAGTATGTATATTATATTAATGTACCGAGGTATTATGATACTTCCATGTAGATATTCTGCGTCATCATACGATAAAAGAGTAATGGAACAGAAAAATTCTCTCCGGCACCGAAATTTGAACCCGGGTTTTCAGCTCTACGTGCTGATGCTTTATCCACTAAGACACACCGGATACCCATCTCGGTGTCGGACAGAATCGTCTCAATATAAGTTCCAACTCTTGGGTTCCCTCTAGTGGCCGCCCTCTGCACTACGTCATAGATGTCTATGAACGTAGGACTGAAGTCCACATATGTGCTGAGGTGCACTCGTTATGAGTGACTAGTTGGCCGGGATCCGACGGAATAAGCGCCGTCCATATATATTATATTAATGTATCGAGGTACATATGATATTTCCATGCAGATATTCTGCGTCATCATACGATGAAAGAGTAATGGAACAGAGAAAAATTCTCTCCGGCACCGGAATTTGAAGCCGGGTTTTCAGCTCTACGTGCTGATGCTTTATCCACTAAGCCACACCGGATACCCATCTCGGTGTCGGACAGAATCGTCTCAGTTCAAGTTCCAACTCTTGTGTTCCCTCTAGTGGCCGCCCTCTGCACTACGTCATAGATGTCTATGAACGTAGGACTGAAGTCTACAGAGGGAACCCAAGAGTTGGAACTTAAACTGAGACGATTCTGTCCGATACCGAGATTGGTATCCGGTGCGGCTTAGTGGGTAAAGCATCAGCACGTAGAGTTGAAAACCCGGGTTCAAATCCCGGTGCCGGAGAGAATTTTTCTCTGTTCCATTACTCTTTCATCGAACTGTAGTATGATACTATAGAAAAAGTTAGATCCTTCCATTATTTTGTTACATACTTTGAAATTATGGATCTAAAGATGATGAATTAAAATTGTAAAGGGTCGTTCCCTTCTTTTCTTTCGGAAATATTTCCTGTAAACTTAAATTACCAATATGATTAAATTTAGAAGATTCGTCAGTTATATTTAACTTAAAGTTAAGACGAGAAACCTAAAGTTGGTATTTAAACAACCAAATATTCGAAGTTAAGTATAACGGAAGATTAATTTGATGATTTATTGGGGTTAATTGTTTATACAACTGGCTTTAAAGACACTTAACAGTCTAAACCATAAAGTTTTTTTTTTGTAGCAGTCTATAAGTCGTGAAGTTTTTTTTATAATAGATTAAATATCATCTCAATTAATTGTATAAATTCTATAAATCTTCATTGGACGATGAAATAAGAAGCCATACGCTCATGTCACAAAATATACAGTACACTAACAATGGAAATATGGTTTAGAATGATCTCACCAAACAGGGATGTCGCTCTTAGGAAAATGCAAAGATACACATGACGATGGAAAGGAACAAGCAACAGATAAAACATATTATTTCTATGGAATAAGCACAAGAAACCACTGAAATTGAAATAATCAACATGTCATATCTCCTCAACTGTAGAGAGTGAAACAATCAATGTGCCAGATATGCTGAAGTGAAGAAATTGTATGTATCAGATAAGCTATTCATGTATAACAGTCTTCAATGCACTGCCTAATTATCTTAAAGATTTGAAGAACCACGAGAAAAGGTTCAGAAAAGAATTAACCAAATTTCTACATACTCATACCTTCTACACAATTGCTTAATTGTTTATGCTTGTGAATTGAATTATTCTACTTAAATGACATGTACAATTTTATATAGCTCAACTAAAATAAGTTTTTATATTGACTTAATCTGTTTACTATGTATTGTATTTTTTTGTTTAGCATAACTGATGAATTGTATGTACTGTAAATTGAATAGTATACTGTATAGGTCAACTGATGAATTGTTTAAGCTTATAAATTGAATTACTCTACTTCATATGAATTGTATAGCTTAACGAAAATAAGTTTGTAAATTGAACTAATTTGATTGTATATGTTTGTATAGTTTGGCTGATGAATTGTATATGTTCTTAAAATGATTACTAGTCTGTGTAGCTCTACTGATGAATTGTATATAGACCTACTGTAAATTGAATGGTAATATGTATAGCTCAACTGATGAATTGTTTATGATTATGAATTGAATTAATCTACTTGATATTAATTGCACAAATTTGTATAGCTTAATGAAAGTATGCTACTTTGTATTGTATATATTTGTATAGTTTTGGCCGATGAATTGTATATGCTTTAAATTGAATAGTAATCTATATAGCTCTACTGATAAATTGTTTGTGTTTGTAATTTGAAGTAGTTTGCATGATATGTATTATCAATTTCTGTATATCACAACTGGTTGAATTGTTTATGCCTTAAATTTAATTAACTTGTTTTGTATTATACATATAGCTCAACTTATGAATGATCGTTTGCGTTTGTAAATGTAATAATCTGATTGGCTATGTATTGTATACTTTTAGTAGAGCCATCGATGTAGCTCAGTCGGCAGACTCGCTGGGCTGCTGATCCGGAGCTGCGTTCGGGCTTGGGTTGGATCCCCCTTTGGTCTTTGGTTTCTTCCGAGGTTTTTCCCAGCCGTGGGACTGAAGCCGGATGGTCTATGGCGAGTCCTTGGCATCAACCCCTTTGATTTGATTACCCCCCTTTGATTTGATTACCTGGTTGGGTTTTTCCGAGGTTTCCCCCACCAAAAGGCAAATGCCGGGTAATATTTTGGCGAATCCTCGGACCTCATCTCATCTCACTACATCTCGCCAAAATGTAAAAAAAAAAAAAAGAAAAAAATGTAAAAAATTGCACAAAATTGTAAAAATTGTAGAAAATTATTAAATTGTAAAACTATAAAAATTTGTAAAAATTGTAATTGTAATATTGTAAAATGTTGACTTGTTCCACATCTTAAAGCATCATTGCTCATGTAAGATCTATGGAATAAAATGAATGAATGAATGAATGAATGAATGAATGAATGAATGAATGAATGAATGAAGAAAGTAAACATGTCAGATATGCTGAACCGAAGAAAGTGAATGTGCCAGATATGCTGAAGTGAAGAAAGTGAATGTGCCAGTTATGCTGAAGTGAAGAAAGTGAATGTGTCAGATAATCTGAAGTGAAGAAAATGAATGAGTCACATGTGCTGCAGTGAATAAAGTGAATATGCCACATATGTTGAAGTGAAGAAAGTGAATGTATCATATAAACTGAAGTGAAGAAAGTGAATGTGTAAGATATGCTGAAGTGAAGAAAGTGAATGTGTCAGAATAAACTGAAGTGCAGAAAGTAAATGTTTAAGATAGGCTTAAGTGAAGAAAGTGAATGTGTCAGATAAACTGATGTGAAGTGAATGTGCCAGATATGCTGAAGTGAAGAAAATGAATGTACCAGATATGCTAAAGTCAAGAAAGTGAATGTGCCAGATATGCCGAAGTGAAGAAAGTGAATGTATCAGATGTGCTGAAGTGAAGAAAGTGAATGTGTCAGATAAGCTAAAGTGAAGAAAGTGAATGTGCCAGATATGCCGAAGTGAAGAAAGTGAATGTATCAGATACGCTGAAGTGAAGAAAGTGAACGTGTCAAGAAAGTGACTAAATCTATACATCAGATCTTATGAACTGCAGAAGATAAAAAAATAAACACTTAGATCTTCTGAAATGCAAAAGGAGAAACAATCAACCTTCCATATATACTGAACGTTTTTTGGCAATTTAAATAAGTGTGTGTGTGTGTGTGTGCGCGCGCGTGTGCGAGAGAGGATTACGGGCATCTTTTTTGACATTCTAACGTGGGAATCAAATCAAATGAGTAGATCTACGAGAGTCAGTCAAGAATCAGGAAGTTTTGGCATTACTGAAAAATGTAACTTAACTTAAAGCTTTATTACAAACCTATGAAATAAAAGTGACCATGAAAGCAAGAATGCAACCTATAAAAAATATAAATGGAATGCAATAATATTTTTCTTTGGAGCTTGAAATCGGAACATCTAAGAAGTCTGAGACTGGTAATTGGTGACATTTGTGATAATTATGGACCTGTGTATGTCTGTGATGAAATCCTTTTAAATAACTCAACAAATAATCGAAGGTTTTAGAGTCAGTTTTTACGAATATTACTGAACTGTTTAGATCCGACGAACATTGCTCAAAATTAGCTTCAACAGAATTCGTTAAAGTATATTAAATATTCACGAATTTAAAGCACTCCAGATATTACTAGAAGTCCAAGATTTGTGGCGCTAAATCCACAGACATCATTATCTCTCTCCTACCCATTCCGTAAAGAATATAAACCAGCACAAAACATAATTATAAAACATCGAAACTTCCCAGTCACGTTGTTGAAATGGAAGAAAACAGCCGCTTAAGATAACGATAACAATCACCGGATAACAGATACGTACCTAGCCCCGACGGGTTGAAGGCAAATCTGCAGTTCCCGTCAAGAATAAAACACCAGCGCGCTAGTTTGTGGGCAGAAACACTTGGCTAAAGCCACGGAGCAGAGCATTTTTTTACATATAAATGCAAATAAAACTGTTTCGTGCACTTTTGATTCCTTTTTGTGAACACGAAAATTCGGAATTTGTGTCCTTTCTGCTCAATTCATCAAAGTAGAACAGGAAATTTTACTTTCGGCTTCATTTTTCGAAGTTCTGATCCCTGATTACTCCTGATTCGCTTCAAAATTGATTCATAATTGAGGGCTAAATTCGGAGCATTAATGACATTAGTTACAGCCATTTCCATAAAACTTAATAAAACTGTATCTCCTTTGCTGCTGACTGTATTTGTATCTTTATATTACCATTTATTGGGAATATAATCGTACGAACATAATAACCAGAGACCGGAACTTTTGCAGAATGCCTTTTTAAATGTGTTAAATCTATCTTCATTTTGAAAGTAAATCTGTACGAATTATACCTTTGTGATTGAAACGTCACAGTTTTATGTTGCCCCTTTCTGCCTTTTTTAATATAAATGCCTAATTTACAAAATAAATGCTTTTTACCTTTATTTGATTATTTATCTATTATTTATTGATTTATTATTAAAATTGCCTACAGGTATATTTTAATTTAATTCTATAACAGCTACAATGAAAGTGACTTCACCGAATGTATATTATTGTCTTTCAGTCAGTTCATATTCTCTTTGCAAAAATGAGTCCTGCCGTGCAAAAATGTATAACAGTAAGCGTTTTAATTATCGCTTGTGTTTATTTGACAAGACAACAATGAGTGCGGGTCTAACGTTATTATTAACAGTTATATTTCTTTCAGTTTTCATTGTGACGTTGTTGTAGCTAGCTAAATATTTCATATCGCAACATATCAGTACAACCAAACACAAAAATACACTTTCCAAGGCTACTGGGAAGAAGATATCTTTGCTTCTAACAGTAATTGCAACATCGACTTGAAAATCTCAATTTGCATTCGACTTATGTAAAGCTTTTCTTGCTGTCGAAATCCCTTTGTGGAAAGTGCAAGGTTGTGGGTCTAATGCAAGTTTTTGTAATTGCGTTTTATTGCGTATTTTAGCTATTTAAATACCTTTTTGCCTGCCTATTTTAGCTATTTATGATGCCTTTTTGCCTGCCTATTTTAATGATTCATAATGCCTAAACTTCCGGTCTCTGATAATAACCATATACTCAATATGACCTAAGGTAACTAAATACACAGAGACAGGGCCGCCGAGAAGGGGGGCAAAGGGGGCGAGTGCATATGGGCCCGTGAGCAATAAGGGCCCGCCAGATTAAGTGAGTCTGATTACTTTTTATTATCACGAATAATTATTCGTAGATACATATGAGTACTATAAAATTTTGTAAGAATATTTGTTACATAAATTTGACATATTAACTCAACAATAGTATAATTAATACAAATTACCACTTCATATGTAAATATTTGACTTTTATATAGTAGATATCAGTTTCCCACATTAACGTTCACCGACACGACAATTGAGGGCCCCGGCATTTGCCTGAACTATGTTCCCGTCGCTTGTACTGAACACGTTCAATTATTTCTTGGCCCACCGCAATATGCTAGTGAACTCTCCCAAACCAAAGTCACAGGATCACGTTTCCTTTTCAATACCGGCACATTGTATGTTTCGTGTCGAAACTTTCGTCTTTTCGTTGTCGTTTGTCTAGTAAATTCTGTTCATTGGTGTTATCGGTTATAGTTTAATTGTGCAATGGACAAGTAAAGGCATAAGTCGGGGGCTGAGGAGCACAAGGAGAGACAGAAAAATTGTAAGATATTAATATGGGTGCTAGACTGCATGAAAAACATTATGAAGACCTTAAGAAAGAGATCAGTTATGAGCCGAAATATTTAAAATCAATTCATGCCTCTAATTTAGGGCCAACCCCACTGAAATCTATGAATCTCTTAAATAGTCTGAGGAATTAAAACTTGATACTTTATTTCTAAATATTTGTATAACCATTATAATATTCTATACAATTCCTGTGACAATTGCTGATGCTGAAAGATCCTTCAGCAAGATGAAGGAAATAAAAAAAATGTATTCAGATAAACAATGTGTCAAGAACGATTGAGTAAACTTGGCTCCTTAGTCTGGAGAGCGATCTTCCTAGGTCTTTAAATTTTGATGATAAAACTGATTATTTTGCATCAATGAAGACAAGGAGAGGTGTTTGTTAATGTTGGACTGCAAGTTAGAAATTACAGGTGATTAGGAATAATGTTTTATGAATATAATATATTGTCCTAATGTGAAGTTTTGCTAAAAGTTTTCAACGTAATAAAATATATTTTTAAGTTCATATCTGTGTATGGGGTTATCTTTTATTTATTTTGCAAATAATTGTTATGGTTAGAATAACAGGTAACTTGTAATTGTTACTTTTTTCAACGGGGGTCCGAGAACAGTATTGCATAGGGGCCCATAAATTCTGTCGGCGGCCCTGCGACAGAGGACAAACAAGAGCAAGAGACATATTCTATTTCTCTCCCTGGAATACAACACAGATTTGCTATATTTGCAGCTATTCTATTCGCAGTAAATCTTGAGCGACAACAACCGTTAAAGTGAAAGTGGGTGGTACCTATTCCGTATGAGTTACACTAATATTTACATTCCATTTACAACACATCAGTTAGATTAGATGAAGTATGCGATCAATGTTTATAGTTTTCTGTTTAGAAACGCCCGTTCTTACCTAATTCTAACGTGAACTCACGTAGATACATCGTGCGATGTGTAGAAAGCTACTACCCGAGACAAAACAAATTCCTTTACATTTCACCGAAATTCCCCAATATTTGTTAGTTAATTCAGCACGCTCTTCCGATAAATCACGTCCAACTTGAAGAAAGAGAGCCTGGTAATGAGATCTGGCCCCAGCCGTTAATGGAAGCATCAGAATACCCAGCAACTTTGAACATCACCAATAAGCACTAGCGGGAGAAACGTCAATATTTACTTTGTCTCCTTAAAATACATGTGGGGGTTGTAGGTTCTGTAGGGGTGACAGACCGATGTACAGAATAATTGGTGGTGAATAGTCGCAGAGGGAAGCAGGGCGATTTCCCACGCCATTGCGACAACTTCTCCTACATTACTGTGCTGCGTGCAGTCTAAACAACAGGCGAGAGAAAGTAACGGGAACCCTGAGTACGAGAAAAGTGACGAGCTGTTACACAAAAGCTCCACAACTCAACAGCTTGTCACGCGGACAATGTGCATCACAAAAAATTATGCAGCGCGATGCTCGGGTACGCCAACCAGAAAATGACTACTACTACTACTACTACTACTACTACTACTACTACTACTACTACTACTACTACTACTACTAATAATAATAATAATAATAATAATAATAATAATAAATTTATCCTGCAAATACGGCAGAATGGAACTTCTTAAAGCAACCAGTTTGCTCAGGCAACAGCATGTTTACCTACTGATCCGGGATCGCGCTCGGGCGCGGGTTCGATTCCCTCTTGAGCTGATTTTATGTATGGATTTTTTCCGAGGTTCTCTCCAACCGTAAGGCGAATGTCTGATAGTTTTTTTACGAATCCTCGGCCTTATCTCGACAAATACCATCTCGCTATCATCAATTCCACCGACGCTAAATAATAATAATAATAATAATAATAATAATAATAATAATAATGATGATGATAATAATAATAACAATAATAATAATAATAATAATAATAATAATAATAATAATAATAATGGCTTTATTTAATCTGGCAGAGCTAAGGCCGTGAGGCCTTCTCTTACACTCAACCAGGATTGAAACTCGCTTACATAGTTGAACATACAACTGGATCGGAATTAAGTAATTACATACTGATGCAATTTAGGTACATAATGAGATCAAAAGAGGTAGTTACATAAAATTTACCTCATAAAATAAAAAGAAACATAGTGAAATACATATTAACGCAGTAACTGATGCAGCGTCGTTAAATAACCAAAATAAAAAACTTCTTAAGCTGTAAATGTGTAGTGTAGTAATGTTTTAAAATATTGCTGTGATGAATTGGCGTTCGTTTAACACTTTTATGCTCAATACTCTTCGTAATTTAAAACTGGACTTATTCCTTATGCTATATTCTCGCACTAGTTTCAATGTACTCTTGTTCGTTTTTGGATCAATTGTTGGTGGTTCATTTGCACGTCTTCTTTCACGTTACGCTCTCTTTCGTTCAGTCCCTGAATTCGGCATGTTCCCTACCAAAAAGACTCTCATCAATGTATGTAATTGATCCACTTATCACACTGTCACTAGAGAACCAAATTAATGAAGGAAACCTGTTGTTGGACGAACAAAATTTGCATTTTTAATAGGATAGAGCTCCCCCACACTATGAAGTACCTGTGCGACAATGATAGAAGATTTCCTGCAAATTCAATTAGTAGGAGAGGTGCTGTAGAATGGCCGGCGAGGTGCCCAGACCTGACGTCTCTTGACTTCTTCCTATGGGGTCATTTGAAATCAATTGTTTATACTCCTCCGACTGAGAATATTAAAGAACTGAAACAGAGAATAAGTTAACCCAAAAATGTAATCGGATTAGTACGAAAACACCAGAAAGTTCGCGACGAGTTCCAAAATAGACGCATTACTGTTTAACCAACAATGGAGCAGATTTTTGAACACCTGATTTAGTGCAAAATAAACTGTTTCTTGTCAGGCTGCCAGGCAAAAGATGTGAAATAAATTAATGAAGTGTATAAACAAGTGAATGCTCTTTCATATTTAAGTATAAAAGTATAGGAGTGTCATTTGAAATTTCAAAGTGGGGGAGGCTGGGGGTGGAGGGTGAAATCTAAAATGCAATTAAGCATGGTTTCAGACTCCCCTTCAACATCTAAATTGACGTGTTTTTTGTTTAAATTGAATTCAATTTAAATAGTTATTTAGACTGGGAATTTTAAAATATGAAAGCCCTGTATATATATTTCACTTGTTAATTTGAACTAAGTTTGTAAATACCTAGTTAAAATTAACATTTGAAAGTAATGTATACGAGTATATTGTATTCCTAAAACAATAATAATGGTGCTGCTAGTAATTTATAAACTCAAAACATACAAAAATTTAGACTAGTGGTCGTCAGCACTCGCTGAAATGGGTAAAGGACAAGCGGAGCAACGTGTTGTGCCCTGCCGTGTAGCAGGAAGAGGTAGAGAGCATACCCGGGAGCAGCTACGATTTGCACCATAGTGCAGTGCCTTGTCTGCGGATAAGGGACACTAGCCCGAGGGTGCAGTGTGCTGAGGATCGCTGATTTAGACCATAATATTGAAATTCTGAACACGTGAAAGCTCCATTTTATCAAAACAGTGGCAATAATCTATCAGTGGAAAGGGGAAACTTTAACGAATTCACTGACCACTAAAAGAAATTACTCATATCAAAATTAAAAAACCCAATGTTTTCCCAAAACATTTTACGCAGATTTTCTTAGGGGTTGCATAATATACGCTACATTTTGAGCTTAGATTCAGGCTACAACTAAGAACTCCAATGTAATGGTGAGCTCCCTCACGCATTCTGGTTGACTGATGATCCGATATAAACCAAATGTGTTGCAGTGTCGAGAGCTTCGCTAAAACTGTATATCCCATTTGTGAAAAAGGCGAAACATACCCTCACGAGTAGGAGCAGATGGCTAATTTTGCAAAGGGGTGGGAGGTACGAGACTTATAGGGCGTGATCACCTTGTTCTACCAAGGGTTGTGCCGAGGATAGGGTGGAAAGATGCTGCAAGAGTTAGTGAAAGGGGTTGGATAGACTCGGATCTCCAGACTGCAGGAGAAAATACACAGAGGAAAAGAATTACGAGGGAGGGCTAGTGGTGGCGGAGGGGTAAAAAGAAAGAGGGAATCAATACGAAACACACCCTCGCTCAATTTGCAGCCCATCATAGGACCGCGGAAGAAGCAATTTCCAACTTAAATGAAAGTCCGTTCTGTCAACTCTCTGTCAGCAAGATGTTCCGCGCACCTTGCACGAGGTGGAATCAGAATGTTCAATAACAACGCATCAGATGGCTGACATATTCGTTGGAGAGTACTAAAATACTAAATGTTTTAAATTGAAAATAAAATGTAAATAAGAATTTGGGCGTATGTGTATGATCTGGGAATAGTTTACATATTTAATGTAGCTTATAGAAAATCTCACGTTCCTAATCCAAATTATATTCAAACTACTATTAGAAACAAATAACAATAAAGTTTATATCATATTACGTTCTAATATTACCACTGCATTACGTATAAATTAAAAAAATAGCTGCTATTTTAAATAGTAGGCCTTATTTTGTACGGGTCCATTGTACAGAGTGTCTGATTTAAGCTGTTAGTTTCTGTTTAGGTCGCTCAAATGTTTCCAAGACGATACTTCCACAGCAGTACGTCCATCAAACAATTTGTCCACTATCTCACATCCACAGCTATTTTGCCCGAGAAAATTAGTCCAGCAAACATTTCGTTCACCAAAAAAATTGTCCATTAACATTTCGGTCCAGAATTATTGTGTCCATAATTTTTTCCCAATTTTTCTTTATCCACTAGTTTCTGTGCCAACTACATATTTCGTCTTCGAATATTTTGTTCATTTTTGGGTAACAAATACTTCCAATATGCAATTTAAAAAAGAAGATTGCTATGGAAACATATTTAATTATTTTGTACCATAATAATGTTCAACCCTATGGGAATATATACTTCATTGGTTCAGTATTAAATTTAGAAGTGAAAACATTTAAAATTGCTTATATGATAACAACCGTATAGAGGACGGAACATGCTAGTCCACAACAATTATACATACCACTTCCATAAACCGGGATTTTCCCTCAACCCAATATGAGCAAATGCTGGGTAACTTTCGGTGCTGGACCCCGGACTCATTTCACCGGCATTATCACCTTCATCACATTCAGACGCTAAATAACCTTAGATGTTCATAAAGCGTCGTAAAATAACCTACTAAAACAAAAAAAAATATATAGTCGTGGTAATGGTATAGTAATAATAATGTATTAGTTTTAAACCATTTATGCAAATGGACAACTAGGAATACTGGACACAGTGTACTGGACAAGACAATAAAATTGACAACTTGATAAAGAGAACAAAGATAAATGTAGGACATAATAAAATATGGACCAAATTTTCAGAGGACAAAATAGCATAATGGACATTTAAACTGTGGACGAAATAACAGTGGGCATAAAACACCAGAGGACGAAAAAATATGGTGGACAGAATATCAAAGAGACGGTACGAAATAGTGGACGAAATATCAGTGGAAATAGCGTCTGGGAACCAGCTCAAATATCAGTTCAGGCATGTGGGAGGTATTTAATGATTTCAGAGACGGAATCAGTGGTGTCTGTGAATATTGTGAATTTAATTTTCGTGTGATAATTTTATGTTAACATTTGCAGTTAACGTTTCTTCTAGTCGCGTTTTTCATTGGATAGTATTTTATCGCGTCATTTTCTCTTCTTGTAGTCCCGATATTATTTCTTAATACGTAAGTTATCTCCAATACCTCAGTTTAATTTGTATTGTTTGATGAGGATATAATAAGAGGACACCTTTAAAGAACAGACAGGGTAGAGTTTTAACACAATTTATTACTTTACCTAAAGATATTTTGAGCATTTCACTTCTAGCAACACTACCATGACAATTTCATAACCTGGGTAGACCAAGAAAAAAAAAAGTTGACTTCAGATTATGGCAGACCAAATGGTCTACGACAAATGAGATCAATGACGACCCGCATGGAGTTGGACTATATCGACGTATACTGCTTGCATTAATATCTTATATTCAATTCTTCTATCACTGTCATTCACTTTTGCTGTCACGAGTTTCAGAGATTCGAACCGTGAATGATTACCAAAGGCAGGATTCATGTTTTTATAGCTACTGCCGTGGATCATTCTGGTTCATATCATATTTTGATCGATTACATATTACCTACCATTTTAAAGTAGTATTTACTAGAAACTTTTAGAACCTGGAATCGGAGTTGGAAATTAAAGAGTATGAAAAGAAAAACCGGGGATCGAACTCTCACATGCAGTCGAAATACTCATAGAACCCATTTCCTAGCTGAGAGCCATTACGAGAGATCAAGGTATGGAATGAATGTTTCTTTACTGAAGAGCATCGTATGAATTAATAGGCTAATTAATCAGTCCATCCGTCTATGTCTATATATCATTTTCGCTGTGTAAATCGTTACTAAAATTAAAATTCAAGCGCTACGAACTAGAAAATTTCAACGAAGAGAAGTGTCCATCGCTAGTCATGTTATGCGTTATGTCTGAAACAATTTTTGAACGGTTTGAGTCAGACACTCTGTATATTCCATCAGAATCCCTCTTTTTAATAGAAAAATTATAGGGTAAAGGTTGGTAATATTGTGATACTACTAATATTATGATAGTACTTTTTGAAATATTTTTTACAATTTTACTGAGTGAGAGAAGAACCGGTTTTGTACAGAAACTTGTCCACGAACATTCCCTTAATACGTTGACGCAAAGAAACCGATCTTCCTCCCGCTCAGTAAAATTGTAAAAAATTCTCAAAAAGAACTATCATAATATTATTAGTATCACAATATTACCAATCTCTCTGCCTGATGTAATTCCAACTCAAAAATAGGACTGTAATTATCTTCAAGAGTTAAAAGTCCAAAATATTATTAAGATCTTGTTTAGCATCAAAAATTTTTCCCGAGATCCTTTAGTTTAAACATTCACGACTACTACTATTTAGGCATCTGCACTTGTCACTAGTTGTCTTTAATAAAATTGCGCCAGATATTTCGATCGGCCCATGAACTTCCAGGTATATTTCTTTGCATCATGCACTGGAGCATACTTTTCTTCTCTGAGCGCCTCGTTTAGATTTTCCAGGAGGAAGGAAGGAGGAGGAAGGAGAGGAGGAAAAAGGAAGGGGACCATTCAAAAAAGTTTTCTTTGGCCAAACACTTTCAACTCACTTCTTCTTGTTTAGATATGTCCACGTTTCACTTATCTATATTAGTATTGTAAAATAATAAGGTACTAGTAGATCTGTAATTTTGCTTCTCTAGAAACTACTTTATTTCTTAAAATACTGATTAATGCGAAATGTCATCAGTTAGCAGCTTGAATGTTTATTTTAATTTCAGGGGTCATCATGCACTGGAGCATACTTTTCTTCCAGGTAATTCTCTGAGTGCCTCGTTTCGATCTTCCAGAAGAAGGGAAGGAGGAGGAGGAGGAAGGGGGAAGGAGAATAAGGAGAAGGAGGGGGAACATTCAAAAAAGTTTTCTTGGCCAAACACCTTCAACTCACTTCTTCTTGTTCAGATATGTCCACGCTTCACTTATCTATAGGGGAGAGTCGGGTTGTATCGGACATCGGGTAATATCGGACAGTGCGTTTCTTTCATCTACCACCATATGGTAGTATCTGAATGACATGGTTACGTTTCTCTATGCTACATCATAGAAACGTAACCATGTCAATCAGGTATTATCATCGTGCGGTAGATGGAAGAAACTCACTGTCCGATATTACCCGCTGTCCGATACTACCCGACTCTCCCCTATTAGTATTGTAAAATAATAAGATACTAGTAGCTCTGCAAAATGACATCAGTTACCAGCTTGAATGTTTATTTTAAATTCAGTTTTAACATAATTAAATAGTAGCCAATTTAAAAACAGTAATGTAGAATTTTCACGATTTCTTTATTGGATAAACATGTAGTGTCAGTAGAAAATATTCACACTCTGTACGTACTGTAACAAAGTTCGAGCTAAGTCACCAAGACTCGACGCTATAATACGGAATACAGTCTGCGTTGCATCTTGCATAACTTGCCACAGTTTGCACAGTGATCGCTGCCGATTCCCCTTCGGCTGTTGGAAACAGTGTGAGAGTTGTGGCAACGCAGCATGTTGTATTTACAAACATCTCAGCGCTCTCACAATCACTCATAGCCTACTTTACTTTAAAATGCATAACTCAAATAGCTCTGAGCTCCTTGAAATTCTACAAGCTATGTCTTGCAATGCAGCCATAAATATTTTCACGTGCAAAGGATTGGAATTCAAAGGTGCCACATTCATTTGTTTGCTTACACGAATGTTCGGTTTGCAAGCCACTCTAAGATACCAGGAAGATTAATAGCCAGAGCACTGCATGCGATTATTTTATAATTCATTAAGGAGTTTTTGTGCAATGGATTCACTTGACCACATTTTCTATAATATAAACCAAGCCGGTACAAAATTTTAGACTTAAAAACATTTTTCGTGACTTTCCACAAAGTTATAAGAATGGACGAAGGTCGTTTTGAGAATAAGCTCTTTATTTATCAAATTTACGTAAAGTTAATAATGATAACTATTTTCGTTTATGGTGTGTGACAATTTAATGACATAACGAACAACCTAAGGGTAATGTGAAATACAGAGCGGAGGTGCAATGATTGTAGAGGACAATGAAGTAAAACGAATAACTGCACAATTGTATTTGTTCATCACTAGGGCTAGGATTTTGATGCAATTGCATCTTTTTTCTAGTAAGCCAGAAACATAGCTGCTTTAGTATTTATATGTTATGTGATAAACTGAGTGTTTTAAGACACATTTGTTAGGACATTTTTGTTTTGCATTTTTTGCTTGTTTCAACTCAAAACATAAAGAGGTGAGCCTGCCTGGAGAGAAATAAAAAATAGGTTGCAGCCGTCAAATTATTTTTCAAGGAACGACCACTCATATAAATTGAGGGAAAGAAGACAGAGGTCGGACACGAGAAAGTTTTCTTTTCTCAATCGTACTATCAGGGACTGGAATGCTTTAGATGCAGACTTTACCAATAACCAAAAATGTATTTAAAAATAGGTTTAAGGACTTTACTAATAGACGGTAGTAACTATTTAAAGGGTGTAATTGATATCTTGTTATTTGAAGTGTTCTATCAGTGAGGAAGTGTGTTGTGTCAGTGAAGTGTGTAGTGTCAGTGAAGTCTATTGTGTAAGTGAAGTGTGTTGGTGTCAGTGAAATCAGGTATAATCAGTGCAGTGAGTGAATTGACAGCGAAAAGATACTTGTGCAGGTATTAACCTGTCACACTCGTGGGTCTTAGTTCGAACTTATGGTTAAGATACAAATCAGATTTACTTTAAATGTTATTTTAAGTGACCATGCTTCATTTAATTTAGGATGCTCCTTGTTATTATTATTTTATTATTATTATTATTATTATTATTATTATTATTATTAATTATTGTTTTTATTAGTTGTGTATATTATTATTGTCATTATTGAGTGTAATTAGTTATCACTGCCACCGGGTATATACCCATTTGCAGTGTGAATAAATACATAGGCCTACATACATACATACATACAAACATACATACATACATACATAAGAGCATCTTTTGTTTTATTTGGACAATTTTTAGGCATTTTCATTTAATTTTGGCCATAAATCCCCATTATTAATATAAAATAAAGTTTACTTCCTTTGATATTTTGTCTACATATTTTGTCCATTAATATCCATTATTTTTTACTTGGTTATTTCACAACGCTGTATCAACTACGAGGTTATTTAGCGTCAATGGAATTGGTGATAGCGATATATTTGGCAAGATGAGCCTGAGAATTCTCCATAGATTACCTGACATTTGTCTTACTGTTGGGAAAAACATCGGAAAAACCAAACTAGATAATCAGCCCAAGCGGGAATCAAACCCGCGACCGAGCGCATCTCCGGATCGGCAGGCAAGCGCCTTAACCGACCAAGCTATGCTGGTGGCTAATACCCATTATTTTGTATAAAATTTTAATCGTTTTTCTACACAAATATTGCCATTTTAACGTAGTACACTTCAACCACCCCTTCAATATAGACTCCTCTATACCTGCTAAATCCGGATAAGAGTGGCCTTGTGGTGGACTACATGGAAACTACATCAGGTACCACTTAGAAAAAAATATGTAAAATTAAATAAACTTAAATGTTGGTATTAGAATTTAATTTAATTACTAGTCTAAATATTAAGTAGCACAAAACCTCTTTTCCAACTAAACCAATTATGTAAGAACAATTTTTAAGGCATTTTAAGAACATTTTTAAAGATTTTTAGGTCATAAATGCATTGTTTTAGGACATTTTTTAATGATTTATAGGTCATCAAAATCCTAGCCCTATTCATCACAAACTCCATTTGGACTTACTGGGATCTGAACTCGAACCAACAGGGTTGAAATCGTACATTACACATTCAGATATCGGTATGTGAACAACTTTTTTTTTAAATTCGTATCTCCTAAACAGTGCTCTGCAGCCAGCACCAACTCACACATGCAAAGTTTATTTCGGTTGGACATTACTTTTTAATTCACAATGTTTTCTCATCGATTGTTAATGGAAGATGTAATTAATTAATGAGCTATGCATGGACACCATGCACTGGTCTAAAACCTGCACGTCACCCACAGAATTACAGCTAGTAAAACTTGGAATTATGTACGCTTAACAATAATACTAATCTCTCTTGTTAACGAGTCCCTCCAATAATAATATTTTTCTTCAGATTCAGACATTTCTCGTTTTTAGGCTCTACAACAACAAGTTTCAGGGTCTTGGCTTCGTGCAATTCCTTCCCTTAACATCGGTACCTTTATGAATCCCAGATCCTTTAAAGTTTCCGTGGATTTACGCCTCGGTTGCAAAATCTGTCACATTCATAAATGTATCTTTGGCAATATTGTAGATTCTTACGGCCACCATGCCTTAAGTTGTGTCATGAGTAAGGGCCGTCTCTCTTGTCATTCATCGCTTAATGATGTCATTAAAAGAGCATTAACATGCTCAGGGGTTCTATCCATCTTAGAAACTTCCGGGATCAGCCGTTCAGACGGCAAGAGACCCGATGGTCTGACTCTAGTCTCGTGGCGTGTAGGTAAATCCTTTATTTGGGATTCCACATGTGTGGATACACTGGCCCCTTCTCATCTGTATTCAACATCTAAGACACCAGGATCTGCAGCAGAAAGTGCAACTCTCAGTTAAACAGCATAAATATAAACATCTTACAGATAATTATTTTTTATCCATTTTACGGTTGAAACGTTTGGATCATGGTGTGGTGAAGCCAAAGATCTATTTCCACCATAGGTAGAAATTTAGTGCAGCTTTCTGGGGACCCTCGAAGCAGTCAATATCTACGTCAGCGCATTGGTATCGCCATTCAGCGCGGTAATGCAACAAGTATTCTTGCATCCTTACCTCAGTCCTCTTATTTCGATGAAATTTTCTTTCTTTAATTAATTAATATGTGGATATGGAGAAGAATGGAATATGTGAAGTGGACAGACAGAATAAGAAATAAAGCTGTGTTTGAAAGAGTAGGTGAAGAAAGAATGATGCTGAAACTGATCAGGAAGAGGAAAAGGAATTGATTGGGTCACTGGCTGAGAGGCTATTGAGGGATGGTCTGGAAGGAATGGTGAACGGGAGAAGAGTTCGGGGTAGAAGAAGATATCAGATGATAGACGACATTAAGATATACGGATCATATGAGGAAACAAAGATGAAGGCAGAAAATAGCAAAGACTGAAGAAAGCTGGTGGGGCAGCTATATTACAAGATCTTAATAAAAACCACCATATAGTTATTC
Source organism: Periplaneta americana (assembly GCF_040183065.1). Classification (NCBI taxonomy): domain Eukaryota; kingdom Metazoa; phylum Arthropoda; class Insecta; order Blattodea; family Blattidae; genus Periplaneta; species Periplaneta americana. The sequence goes on from NC_091127.1 coordinate 127,798,341, forward strand.
TTGGTATAAATCCCATTAAACCCTTATTAATTAATAATCTTCGTCTACTTAAACGCTGCCCTTGGGCAGAACACTAATTGAATTGAATTAATTAATCTATAATCTCACCATATGTACCTTAATCTATTTCATGATATTTAGTTCCTATTTATAACAATACACCATATTGTATTTTATTATACCTTGACTTTTTATGTTCATGCTCATGACATTTAATATTTATTGTAACTTATTGAATCAAATTTTGTACGCATATAATAGGTCTACTCTACGTATGTATGTATGTATGTATGTATGTATGTATGTATGTATGTATGTATGTATGTATGTATGTATGTATGTATGTATGTATGTATGTATGTATGTATGTATGTATGTATGTATGTATGTATGTATGTATGTATGTATGTATGTATGTATGTATGTATGTGTGTATGTAAGTATGTGTGTATGTATGTACAGTATGTATGTAGGCATGTATGTATGTGTGTATGTATGTATGTATGTATGTATGTATGTATGTATGTATGTATGTATGTATGTATGTATGTATGTATGTATGTATGTATGTATGTGATTGTGTAAGGTTTTCCATCTTGAGTCATTACTAGAGACCGGATTTTTAGGTTTTTAAGAAGTCCATTTTAAGTTAATATAGATGAAATGTTTTTTTTTTTTATTTTTTTGTCCAAACTGTGAAAGGAGTCGCAAAAATTGATAAAATTGTTAAAAATGTACGCTTACAGTTAATTTCAAATAACATAACTTTTCCCTCGGCGGTAAAGATGGAATCATTTCCAATCCAGTGTCGTAATAAAAATGTGATTTCACTTGTTTTGGCATAGTTTTATAAAAATATACAAATTCAATGTTAACACCAGAGGCACCAGAATAAGATAGATTGCACAAACCTCAGAAAAGTTCACAGCTCGTACCCGCACACGCAAGATCACAGCCTTCTATCAGGAACATGTCCGAAAACTTCAGGAATTTCAACGATGCGATTTTTTCGCAGTTCATTCACCTCACAATAAAGTTCAGTCATTTCATGCCCTTCTATTGGCATGTCATATCTGCGATCAGTGGAAATTCAAGAATACATAAAGTTCCAATCAGTGCTCTTCAGAGGATGAAATCTCTGAAGGACGGCCTGCTATAGAAAGAAAGATGGAATTCCCTGTTAACTATTTTATCCAAAACAACAAAAGACTGAAGGGGTAAAGACCGCAGATTGGGTCGCTTTCTCCAGTGCAGAAGAGAATAAAACATTTGTAAATATATTTATATAAAACACAGGAAATATAGAAAAATACATAGCCCTATTATGATTTACTTAGGTTTTTTTTTAGTTCGTTGAGTCCAATTTAAGTTTTTTTTAGGTTCAACAAAATTTACAAATATGATTCTTATGCTCATGATTCGGAAAATTATCTAAGACAGGAATGTCGAACAGCGCTCTCAAACTGTGAAACGATTTCCTAGCGTAGCTGAGCTGAAACGACAATCAGTACGGTCAATCTGAGCTCGCTGTAGCAGTGTTCTGTACGCAGCGTGTTTATCAACTCTGGCGGCTGATATGGATATGAAAAGACGATTCAATAGTGAGTGGATAGATAAATATTTATTTATCAGGACGGAAAGGCACATTGCTTAATATGCAGAAAGAAACTTGGGATAACTAAACCATAATAATATTAAAAGGCATTTTAATTTAACACACGCAGAAGCTTACGTACCAGAAAAGGTATCCGGTTCCAATCGTGAAAAGGATGTAGAGGGATTAAAATCAAGATTTAATTCAGAAAACCTTCCATCATCATCCGGTGTTAGTACAACAAGCTTTGTTCATGCTAGTCGCAAAATTTGTGAAATTATTGTAACGGCTTCAAAGCTATTTACTGACGGAGAATTTGTGAAAGACTGCCTCATAGCTGTTGCAAAAGAGGTATGTCCGGAATACGTTAATAATATTAAATCTGTAAATTTGTCTCGTAATATTGTGCAGAGAGCATATCAGAAATGGGAGATAACTTGGAGGGATAACTGATAGCAAGAATGACAATTTTTTCTTGTTACTCACAAGCGCAAAGATTCGGCGTAGCTAGCTATATTCATAAGAGGTCACGATTCAGATTTCTATGTTCATGGAGATCTTATAGATGCCATTTCACTAAAGGATCGAACTCGAGGAGAAGATATTTTTGAATCTGTAACAAAAACTTTGAACAAATTTCAAGTCACGCTAAATTTTATTAATTTTATACATCAAAGCAGTTTACGTTTCTGTACTTGAAGTTGCATCGCTACAACACATACACACTAAGTAAGACTTTAAACATGATATTATTATTATTATTATTATTATTATTATTATTATTACCATTATCATTATTATCATCATCATCCACCCTCATGTAGCCCTACATTCTTTGTTCGGGTTCATCAAGTGCAAATCTAAAATGAGCTCCTAATCAATTAGCAAGATGTATAAAAGTTATCAAAATACCAGCCGCCGCTTTAGTAGTTTCGCTTTTGTTTACGATCATTCGCCCGATCTGCCTGCTACCTGTGTTCAACCGTTGCACGGTAAGGGAGGAGTGAAGGCTCTTCATTTCACAGCTCGAGAGTGTTGTTCGACATCCCTGATCTAAGAAATAAATTAAGAAGTAAGGGAAAAAATAGGTAAAAACGTATAAATCCGATCCTAGTCATTACAAATAATTCTTTGGGTTCGATCCAAGAAACTCGTCATTCCATTCGTTCTCTCAAGTAAACGAAGTCGTCGCTGCAATGGTCTATCGGAGTGATTAATCGGATCTCTCGTAATATCGCGGACTCGAGCCTACAGCCAGTAAGACGAGCGGAGACAGTCGCGAGGTCGAGCAGCCGGTGGCGATCTCCCGATAGCGGCTTACTGTAATCCGCTTATGCGTCCCTCTCAGTTCATCGTGTCCGTCCCTGCTCACTTTTGAACCACTGGACCGTTTTTATTAAATTTGATAGCGATGCCATGATACGAAGGACAGCTTCAAGAGTGCCTAAGCTTCACTACTTGTTTCCACTCACCGGCACGTTTACAATTTCTTTCGAATGTTCAGAATAAAGACAAATGTGAAATTTCTCTTGATGCTTTGAACACTAGATGTAAAGATTCAGGGAAAGAAGATGACTTTGGGACAAATTACAAACTAGCGGTTACTGCATTTGTTACTAGGCTCGAAAGTTCAAGGACATCGGCTAGTGAATTTTTGAGGAACGATAAAATTCTTATCTTAACTTCCTTTTGAAGGGAAGTAGATGTAAATCTGATAGTCTCTTGTCGTAGGTTTACGGCAAAAAAATCTTGTTACTAAAAATGTGGTTCGACGCAAAACTTTCGACCAGCTGTCTCTCGTTCCACAAGCTGGCACCTTTACAGACAGATGTCTCTGAGGTCCATCCTAAAGGTTTATACTACAGCTGTGTTTGCAGGACGTTTCGTTAGACCGTAATCGGCTCTGGCGGACAAAATGAGAAACGAAGCAGAAAATATTAGAGAGTTACAATGCCTTAACAGACTATTGACTGCAGTGTATACAGCCAGAGTTTGATGGTGAAAAGGCTGACGAAATCATATATAAAGATTTACAGAAATGTATCGATAGAATAATTGTGAGTGGGATATAGAGTGAACGCTAAGTACAGTAGAGTCTCGTTATTTCAAACTAATTGAGACCAAGTCCTATTTGGATTACAAGATTTTCGGATTAACGAAAATATTTCCTGTAATGCAATGCATGCTATTCACGAGCGCTGAGAGTCGGTGAGGGTGGTGAGAGTACCTTGTTGCTATTTTTAAAACCACAACCAACACGTTCACTTCATTACAACAGAAAATTACTGATTTTAAGAGCATGACAGATGTGTAAATTATATACAGAAAACACTAATTGTTGTAAGTACCCTTGAATGTGCTATTTTCATAATTCTTTTTAAGTAAAAGAAATTGAGTGAATTTATACATTTTTTTTCTTTTCGCTACTTTGTACTATTAGTCTACATTAAATTTTTTTTTTTTCTCAAAATAATTTTTTTCGGATTAACCAGATTTTCGGATTAGCGTAGTTTGGATTACTGTAATATCATTAATTTCAGGAGGTTATACTTTGAGATATTTCAAACGAAAAAGTTTAATACACTTTTACTAGTTTTTGTTTTTTCTTTTCGAGACATTGTTTTATGTGAAACATTTCATAGCGTGTTTTGAGAAAGCCATAAATTTAATTCCCAATATGCTCAGTCAATTTAAGAGAGCAGTGTATTATACTAATAAATGATTCAAAAAATTTTTGTTTTGGACTTTGAATGTGCAGAAATTTGATCCGAACAAATGTAACTTTTCGTCTTACAAAGAAACTTTACAATGCTATATTTGTTTCGATCACATTTCTGCACATTTAATGTACAAAGCTAAAATTATTTTAATAATTTATTATCACAATACACTGCTTTCTTAAACTGACTGAGCATCTTGTGAATTAAATCAATGGCTTTCCCAAAACACGCTGTGACATTTTCATATAAAATATTTTATGCTCGACCATGCCGAAATGTAGTAATTACACAACCGGTAGCAGTCCTTTAATGCATGTCATTAAAGTACACCTAATCATTAAAGTTCAGGTTTTCGATTATTCTCGGATATGCAATCGAAAGACAACTAGCAAAACGTCACGCAGGCTGGAAATCCAATACTTTAGCAGAAGGTTCTGTTCTGTTACTATAATAATTAGCGTTAATTGTAAATAATATTCAAATAAATTCAATTTGTCATCTCGTTTTTCAATGTCGAATTCAATTTCAAGGTTATATCAAGTTTAACGTTTCTTACTCTCTAGGTTATATCAAGGTCGTTGACATTCGTTGACCGGAAAAAATCAATACTTTCGCGTCTGCACACATCTCACAATTTACGAGATTGCACAAGGTCAGTTCGCTCCCCAGTCACATAAGAATAACACGAATACTTATGAATAGTTTCAAGTTAGAAATATGGTCGAGCATAAAAAGTCGTATGAAACTTGCCTATAATTGTAATTAAGACGCTCGTATGAAAATTATGAAACTCGCTTGCGCTCGTTTCATAAACATCCTCGCGTCTTAATTACTATCATTATAGGCTCGTTGCATAATGTACTATTTATCTCGAAAAGGAAGCAAAAACGAGCAAAATTATATTAAACTTTTTGTTTAAAATATCTCAAAGAATAACCTCATGAAATTGATGACATTAGTTACGGTTCACTCTGCATATCGTCGTTGTTCCTGCAATAACTCCTATGTGACATATTTATCGATTTTCAGATTTTTGCTGTATTAAATAACTTAAATAGTGATACAGCAAATAATAAAATCTCCTATATGTAATTACATATCTTTCTTTCGAAAATGTAAGAATTCACAGTCTCCTATGTACGGCTGCCATTGGATGAATAAGTGTGTTTTTCCTTCCTCCTGAAAGATTTTATATTTTGCACATAGGAGATATTGCAGGAACAATGATGATATGATGTGACCACCGTAAAAGAACCTCTTAATCTCTATATATTTCAATTAAAATTGACTACTTACGCTGAGAGCCAATTATATGGAACTCTATGAAAAGTACAGCACCAGGTTGAACAGTGAATAGCGACAGTGATAGCTAAAGTTAATTACTTAAATTATATGGGATTTCAGAACAAAAAACTTACGCACTTTCACATTAGCAGATAACTTATTTGATGCTATTTACAACACACGTTTGTCATAAAGACGAACGTTCAATACTGTTTTTGCTCATATCTCAGTTCTCCCATGGTTACTGTCATGTTCGTAACGTTTGTGTTTACTGTGACGTAACAGCTGAGTGTCATTATGAGAACAATTCATGTACGTTGTTAAAGTGCTTCACTTGTAGTATTTAGTGTCATTCACATTTTTTTCCGCAACAAATAACGATAATACGAGAAACAACAATAATGTGATGCATTCTGTGATATGAAAAGCTTTTCTGGATATTGGCTTGAAAATAACTTAAAATATGACACATGTATCAGAGTGACTTAAGTTTCACCAATCTAATGTTTGTGAATATAAGAACTACTGAACGGTAATGCGAGTTATATCAGAGTGACTTAAGTTTCACTAATCTCATGTTTATGAATATAAGAACTACTGAACGGTATTGCGAGTTGTATCAGAGTGACTTAAGTTTCACTAATATCATGTTTGTGAATATAAGAACTACTGAACGGTAATGCGAGTTGTATCAGAGTGACTTAAGTTTCACTAATCTCATGTTTATGAATATAAGAACTACTGAACGGTATTGCGAGTTGTACCAGAGTGACTTAAGTTTCACTAATCTCATGTTTGTGAATATAAGAGCTACTGAACGGTATTGCGAATTGTACCAGAGTGACTTAAGTTTCACTAATCTCACGTTTATGAATGTGAGAATTATTGAACGGCATTGCGAGTTGTATCAGAGGGACTTAAGTTTCACTAATCTCACGTTTATGAATGTGAGAATTATTGAACGGCATTGCGAGTTGTATCAGAGTTACTTAAGTTTCACTAATCTCACGTTTATGAATGTGAGAATTATTGAACGGCATTGCGAGTTGTACCAGAGTGACTTAGGTTTCACTAATCTCACGTTTATGAATATAAGAACTATTGAACGGTATTGTTAGTTGTACCAGAGTGACTTAAGTTTCACTAATCTCACGTTTATGAATGTGAGAATTATTGAACGGCATTGCGAGTTGTATCAGAGTGACTTAAGTTTCACTAATCTCACTTTTATGAATGTGAGGACTATTGAACGGTATTGCTAGTTGTACCAGAGTGACTTAAGTTTCACTAATCTCACGTTTATGAATGTGAGAATTATTGAACGGCATTGCGAGTTGTACCAGAGTGACTTAAGTTTCACTAATCTCACGTTTATGAATATAAGAACTACTGAACGGTATTGTTAGTTGTACCAGAGTGACTTAAGTTTCACTAATCTCACGTTTATGAATGTGAGAATTATTGAACGGCATTGCGAGTTGTATCAGAGTGACTTAAGTTTCACTAATCTCACGTTTATGAATGTGAGAATTATTGAACGGCATTGCGAGTTGTATCAGAGTGACTTAAGTTTCACTAATCTCACGTTTATGAATATAAGAACTACTGAACGGTATTGCGATATGTTTCAGAGTAACTTAAGTTTCACTAATCTCATATTTATGAATATAAAAACTACTGAACGGTATTGCGAGTTGTACCAGAGTGACTTAAGTTTCACTAATCTCATATTTATGAATATAAGAACTACTGAACGGTATTGCGAGTCCCTTCGATAAAATCATTTTAACATAAAGGATTCAAATATAATTGTAGGCTATTATTCAAAAGGTCACTCTCTGGTATCCGCCAGTTACATTCATCGCAAATATCGAAACTTTTTTCATGCATATTCAAAAGTTGGCTGCCGCGAGTCATAATCGGTTTCATACGCAGTTGAGTTGTGAGTGAAGTGCTAGTTTGACACGTTTATTGCTCGGTCAATGGTTCATTCTGTAATATTGTGTAATACCTTGACAACTATATATGAAGGGGTTAGAAGCAAAGAGGTAGGCTATAAGTGCACTTAAGTTATTTTTTTAGAAATTTTGGTTGAAAGCACTTAAGCTTTCATAGATTCCGTGAATTTACTTATTTTAGTGTCCGATGTGGTTAAAAGATTTATCCCTTTGCCGCTAAAATTTTAGATGTTTTAACTTGCCCTGCATGCAGTTAACTCATGTTCTTGGAAATGTCACTTTATCCCTTTGGTTCTGACCCGCCTCATATAATATAGAACAAGGAATATTAATTTATGACAGTTATGTAAAAAAACGTTCTTACAATTTTCTGCAAGGATATTTAGTTAGTGAAAAAAAGTGTAAACACTAGAGATGAACAAAACTAACTGCCGCTCTCGCTCGCTGTGTTCGTTGCATTTGTTTTTCTAGTCTCGTCTCGTAATTCTCGTGCGCTTCGAGTCTCGCTCATCATTCTCGAAACAGCATTTGGTCGATGTGGAAAGATTTCGTAATGTTGAATAACATACATCATTTAAATAAATAACATCATAAATGTTTAATTGAGACAAAAAGACAAAACAGAACAGTATCTTAGTTATCAAAATGTTCAGGTTCTACTATATGATATTACCTATGGTTATATAAATAGAAAAAAAAAACAATTCTCAAATAAATTTGCATTTCTAAGAAACACAAAACATAACGTTAAAAAAAGCGTTAACAACGGCCTAGTAATTAAATAAAGACTGGGGAACGGATTATTATACACTGAAAGGTACAGATGATGTTTCAAAGAAACTACTTGATTGTTTATACATATATAACAGTTTCAAAGTAGATAAAAGTTCAGTCTGATATAAAAAACTGTGGCTGTTCAAGGCTGCTTGACGTTCGGGACTTCGGGAGTAATCAACTCTCGAAGTCTTGAAACACTCACAAGCAGTCTTTACGTCAACGACACGACGTATATAGCATTATCGTGCGGGTTTTCGGCTTTGCGGGCGCTGTTAGTCTTGCTTTCTCGATCGTTGTTCAACTCTACTAAACACATATTTCCTGTGACTTTTATTTGTGGGATACTCATAACCAAAAGGTATATGGCAATAATCCACGAATCTGGAAGATTTGAAGAAAAATATTCCTCAAGTGATTTTTGTAATACAACAAAACGAACTTCAATGCAATTTTCCGCAATCTTATCAACATGACTGAGATATATTTAAGAGCACACGGTAAACACTTCGATCTTCTGATGTAACTATGAATGATCTGGCATGAAAGAACGTGCGCTTACTCAACATTGGATGTTAACATTTTCAAAAATATTAGCGATATAGAATGCTATGTGTCAGGTGTGATTAATATAGATTATATTCAGAACTACCAGCAAGCTTTCAAGGTCACATTAAAAGACTTTGGCATTATGTACACGAAAGGGAAGATTATACACAATGATTATTTAAAAAACTTCTAAATAAGCTTTCAAGGTCGCATATAAAAAACTTCGGCATTATGTACAATATAGGAAAGATCATACACAACGATTATTAAAAAAAACTTCTAAATACTTCTGTTTCTTTTCATAATAAATAGGTCTACATTATCTGCACATTTACTTTGTATCCTTCTCATATCAAAACCATTAAAATAATACGTTCAAAACGGTTCAGATATCCGAAATCTACAATAAAACTTTATAAACGTAGAAAATATGTCGTCAGTAAATCGAATATTGCACTTACAAGCTTCTATGTGGCTTGAGCGATTAGCAGAGTATATCCTCCCTCTTCAAGGAGTCACTTAAGCTGCTTTGCGATCCCAGCTGGAAGGAGAGACAGAGATGTCGGACATCCTTTAAGAGCAAGAGCATTCCAGGCAACAAAAACTGAAGTCAAAACCTAATAACCAAACCACTCAAACAAATAGACACAAATAAACCATGTAAGTTTTTTGACTTTCACGTTGTGTTCTGACTAATTTAAAGTCTGCAGACGAATAAATGACAAAATAAATTTAAAACAAGCTAAATAAATGAAACACGGAAATAAGCCAAAACAGCAATGAAAACAAATACGCAAATCAAATAACTGAAAGAAAAACAAACATATATGAATTAAATAAACACAAAATATAATCAACTAGGTCTACATAAAAGCGAAAAACAAATTAGGTAAGTAGAAATCAAATGAATAAAACAAATCAACAGAAAAAACAAAAACCAAATTAAAGAGAAAATAAAACGGACACAATACAAGTTTGACATAAACCAATAAAACAAATTACAAAGAGAACAATTCAAAAAGTAAACATTAATCAATGAATCAGAGAATGAAATAAATAATGAAAAAAAGGATAAAATGTAACTAAATATTTCATAGGAATATTAAATAACTAACCCTATAAAATTACATACATATCTGCAAAATAAAATAAATTAAGAATACGAGTATTACATATCCAAAAATTAGGTTGATGCATAGGTTCTTAGCGTTTTTGTTCGTCTTCAAAACACTGCCTTGTTAGAAAATTGTTTATGTTTTGTCATTTGTTATTTATTATTTGAAGTGTTGTGCTTGTAAATAAGCCTTGAAATTTGCGGATTTGAAGAAAGTTTCTGCTATTTGTAGGCTAATGAAGATGAAGTGTCAATTGGGGAAAAAAACATTTTCGACATATTCTTCTGTTTGAGTTTAATACAGGAACAAATGCAGTGAAAATGACTCGGAACATTTGTGCCTTGTACGAGGAGAATGCCCTCGGAGAAAGCACTGCAAGAAAATGGTCCTGTCGTTTCAACACACAACATCCCGTACAAACATTACTGTCCATCCACAGAAGATGATTTATTTATTTTATTGGGTTATTTTACGACGCTGTATCAACATCTAGGTTATAGCGTCTGAATGAAATGAAGGTGATAATGCCGGTGAAATGAGTCCGGGGTCCAGCACCGAAAGTTACCCAGCATTTGCTCGTATTGGGTTGAGGGAAAACCCCGGAAAAAACCTCAACCAGGTAACATGCCCCAACCGGGATTCGAACCCGGGCCACCTGGTTTCGCGGCCAGAAGCGCTGACCGTTACTCCACAGGTGTGGACCAGAAGATGATAATAGGCGTCTGGTGAGATAAAGAAAGTGTCCTATACTCCAAATTTGTTCCCAGGAATGTAACCATAACTGCCTACGCCTCAGACCGGGAAGACTGCATCAAGTACTACTGCAGCACGATAATGTACGCCGTACTCCGCTAACATGACGAAAGTAGATATTCAGGAACTTGCTTGAGAGGTGATTCCACATCCCTCCTTCCGATCTTGCGACCCCAGATTTCTACCTTTTCCGTTCTTTATCCAAAAATCTTCAAGAAAAAGTTCTTTGATAACGAAAATGATTTACAAACTTGGCTTGAAGACTTCTTTAACTCCAAACCAGGAGATTTTTTCAGGTGCGGAATCGAAAAACTACTGCATCGTTGGCAGACTATCATCTATTAGTTCCCTTTCAGGGGAGGACACTGAGTGAGAGTGTCCTCTCATGCAGGCCTCTCGGGTAGGCCCAATGTATTACCCGGAATGAAATGATGTGCATGTCTTAAGGCCCCTCGCGTTACTGATACCTCTGCGCATAGCCTCCAGAAATCCTTTACAGCCTACATGATTCCTTTTACCTTTCGGCGTATACCTCACTGCGGTCCCTCATCCCCGATTCCACGCGATACCTGAGTCCAATGGAGAGCCCTTGGCGAATAGCTCTGCCACCAACAACGATTGACCACATATCCACGGGGTCCAATTTCAGTGGCGGCCCGCAGCCGACTCCATATCGTAGCAAGCACGAAAGCTACCAAAGAAACGGACATAAAGAAGAAGAAGAAGAAGAAGAAGAAGAAGAAGAAGAAGAAGGAAAAGTGTATTATGATGGCGAAGCGAATGCGAGGTACAACGCCGAATGTGCAATGCCAATTTCCTTTTGTCATAATTTGTTTAGCGTACCGCTTTTTTAAACCATTCCATTCGTTTGATTATATTGGAATTTTTAATCAGTACGGAACACTTTTGTGGTCCGAAGTACCACACGGTATTGTACCACGAACTGAAATAAATATATAAGAGATAAAAGAAAGCTTAAAAAATATAGAACTAATACTACTACCTAAAAATTAATATAACATAATATACTCATAATTAAAATCCTAGCATACTCAGCCAAAAAAATAATGCAATTTAATATTTGTAACTATTTAAATGTGAATGAATTATTATTATTATTATTATTATTATTATTATTATTATTATTATTATTATTATTATTATTATTCCATCATTTTGGCTATGTGGATTGCGAGCACGCTTGCCAAGCAAGGGGTCCGAAATTGGATTACATGCGTGGACAATGAAGGAAACGTATCTTCTGTCCATGGAACTGGGTTTTTGTCCGTTGTCTTGTGATTGTCTGTGATGTCTCTGCGGTGGTCTTGCGTCATGCCGATCCCATGTCCAGGGAGGCCCGCATTTGTGAAATGTCTAATGTACTCTCTAAAGAATCTCCCATCACTCCCAACTGTACGTACCTAAGTCGGAGAAAAGGGAAGGTTAAACATTGTAAGAAAAAAAAAGATTTATTATTATTATTATTATTATTATTATTATTATTATTATTATTATTATTATTATTATTCTTTACAAAATTTGTCATTCACTGTAATTTAATTTCCTGATACATAAGTTACTGACCAAAACTCTACAGGATAATTTATTACTAGGCTGCTGAAAAGCAATTTGTTTATGTTTTCCGACACAATGGAGATGACAATATGGAAAGTCCTCCAGAAAATAGTGTCCCGTTTTTAGTGGAAATATTGTCAGAGTAGTTTCCTTGATCCATCAGGCAATGGAGATATGTGAATTAGTGCAATACCCGAATACTTTCATCCATACAAGTCCTTGTAATGTTGTTGAGGCTATTTAAGTTCACTTTCATTTTATTTCACAATAAGGTAACCATTTTGTTGTATACTGCTTTATATTTATATACAGGGACATCACTTTATTTTTACCAACATTTTTAACATTAACCTGGCTATACTCGGAAACACTGTTACCCCTTCCAATACAGGAGTTTGATGTTACTAGTGCAGTATGTAAACAAATCATTTTACTAGCTATAGGAGGAGAGAAAAGTAGTGTATCCATTTATGTTACAGGGAAATACGATATTACGATTTTCAGTTTGTTTATTACTTTCACGGTATTTTAACAAAATACAGTAGAGTAGTAACACATTTTTCACAAACTCAACTCTTCAGGCGGTTGTATTCATTATATAATGGCTACTTTATTCAGCATATTACCGTACTTTCGGTAACTCTAATCTTCACTTCTGCTCAGTCCTCACAGATAAAGTTATTCAGTCATGCTATACACCGTACCTGTGCGAAATAAGCAGGGCCAGGTGTTTATGAGATCGCGAAAATCACGACATAATAAATATACAATATATTTTTACTAATTTTTACGAATTAAGTGATTCTGATTAATAATATATGGATAAAACAATCGCGACAAATCGAGAAATAGAGTTCTAACAGCGAAATATGAACACATTCGCGAATTATCATTATCATTGCGTCGTTTTATAGCGAATTTCATACTCTGAATTATTTTTTCGGACTTTTTTTTCATTTGAATTTGTTATACATTCAAATGGCTACATTACATGGTATTCCAGGTGTTCTTATTACATTAATGAACTCAAAAGACGGAGAATTCAACATTTCACTAATAATTTGAAACTGTTAATTTGAGGGCTGCATGTTTTTTTTTTTTTTTTTTTCGTTTTAATGAATGTGTGTTAAATACAGTCTCAATCCAACAACTATTGTCTATTGGCCATACCGCTCCTTTACCAGAATACAATGAACCTTTAATGTTAATTATTTGGAAAGTAATTCATAATGAGTTAATACTCCAATATCAAAATAATTGTATTTTTAAAAATGTCCATTAATCCCCGCCAAGAGTACAAATCAATCTCCAACAATCTCCTTCGACACCAATATTAGAAAACACAAATGATAAAATTAATCTGCATAAATATCTGCCCCTGGAAATAAGCTTCAATAATCTCTTTCTTCTATAGAAAACGCAACCATATTTCTGAAACACACTATACTCTGTACTGTTTACTTCACTGCTAGCAGACTTCGAATGCAACAGCGGCCGTAAGTTTATGTGGCTGACGGGAGCAAGAATATTATTGAAAGGGGTGGGAGTCAAGTACATTCAGAAACGCAGTTACAATAAAAATGCAAGTAAAAATAAAGTGATGTCCCGGTATTTCTTATCCCGAAGCCCGCCCTCTTATAAAAGGATAATACAAATGATATCCTCTGCATCTAATTTTTTTATTTTGATCTTTCTTTGTTAATATTCGTTTTATATATTTTCTATATAATATGAAAATTGACGGTCTAAAGTTTAAAGATAATCGTTTCGAATTTATTGAGGAAATTATGAGAGTATTTTAATGTCACTATAATTTATTGTTTCTAACTCTTCAATCAAATTGTATGATACAGGAAGCAGTGTTCGACAGAAATTTGAAGATTCGCCTGTGCATTCCTCAATATCCAACCGTTTCGCAATAAAAGGAGTGAACAGAAATGGAACTCACCGTTGTGGACGAGGAGTGTAGAGTCCCTGGCGAGGGCCAGCTCCGAGTCGGTCAGCGTAGCGTCAGAAGCATTCTCAGACGTTGGGGTGTCGCTGAGGCCCGCCGGGTGCTGTTGCAACTGCTGCTGCTGTCCCTGCTGATACTGGTGCTGGTACGGCTGCTGGTACGTGTGCTGCTGATACGGGTTGTTCAATGGGTGCTGCTGACGCCGCAAGGACCGATAATGGTGCGTGGGGGAATCAGCCTCGCCCTCCGAGCCACTGAGGCTGTAGGCAGGGTACAAGCGGCCTTTCCCTGTAATAAAGGAACAAATTTAACTGCAACACACTGTATAAGCCTTTCCAAATTTGTTCTGAAAATAAACATCGCTGTTTGAAACACATCGTACTGTAGATAATCACATCGTCAGCATCACGATCATCAAGACATTAATATTACAAGTATATGCAAATCATCACCATCCCAATCATTCTCAAATAACCACCATCGTAATCATCCTTAAATCATCACCATGGCAATCATCCTAAAATCATTATCACGAACATCCTCAAATCATTAACAACATTATTTTTTTCAAATCATCACTAACATAAGCATCCTCAGGTAATCACCATTGCAATCATCCTCGAATAATCACCACCGCAATCATTCTCAAATCATTAACAACGCAATCATCTTTAAATCATAACCATGGTAATCGTCCCCAAATAATCGCTAGGATATTCAGGAATAGTGAGCAGAAGGAAAGTTCGAGGCAGAAAAAGATATAAATAGGTCATTCAATAATATTAGTGGCAACATTTGAATTAACAACAAAGAAAACATTTTTTGAACAGTCACATTGCTGCAGTGCTCAGAAGTAACCTCCAACATGAAGAACCCGCCTCCACACCTCAGGGAGACGACGGATGTCATCCACAGCGTCTTGTTGTACTAACCTTCATCCAAAGTACTCTATTTCTGCTATAATTGACTGTCTAGTTCTAAAGCGAACTCCTATAAGTGGTAATTTCATTTTCGCGAAAAGATCAAAATCACATGGGCTCATATCTGGGAGCATGGAGGAAGCTTCAGAATTTTCCAGTTCTATCTGCGAAGTTAATTAACCACAGGGACAGCTATGTGAGAGCGAGTACCATCATGTAGCACAATAGGATGAGAATTCAGGAGATTTGGACGTTTACGGTGCACAGCTGGTCGTAAATGGTGTTCCAGAAAGTAACTGTAATGTTTATCATTCACATGATTTCCCGCAGGAACTGAATGACTGACCCATCATGACTTTAAGTGGACCCTGTTCTTGGCGATATTTTTTTGGCCGTGGGGAATCATTTTGCCGCCACTCATTTGATTGTCTCTTCAATTCTGGTTGGTAGCATCGAACCCAGGTTTCATCTAAAGTTAAGATACGTCGAAGGAAACGCTCGCCTTCACGTCCATAGTGTTCTAAGTGCAATCTCGCTGTTTCCATTCTCTGCCACATGTTTTCCTCTTTAAGATTGTGTGGAACCACCGAGTACAGATTTTCCTCATCTTTAACTTGTTCTTAAGTATGTGAAGAATCGTACCAGGAGCAATTCCAACTTCCCTTGCTAGTTCAATACAAGAGCAATAACGGTGTTCTTCCAGCAGTGCTCTTACAGCGTTCACACGCACATCATCTTAGCCGATTGCGGTCTGCCAGCTCCACGTTTCTGATGAACATCTTCCCTCCCGTTGCGAAATGCATGTGCCCACCTAGCCATAATACGATATGGTGAAGTATCTCTACCACAAGCTTCCAGTAATGCTGTATGGCATTGTCGAGCATTCTTGCCTGTTGTAATCTGAATTTTAATGAAGCATCTTTGTTCGTATTTGCTAAACATTTTAGAGCACTACAGATAACAGTCTACAAATTAAACTCACTATACAAAAATCTTATAAATGAGATTATTGTCTTCAGACTCACAGATAACACACATTAGATAATCTTCTTTCTCATTGCTATCAGTTTGCATTATTTACCGCTGATAGCGCTACATACAAACATTGTTGCCACTAATTATTGAATGACCTATGTATGATAGACAACAATAAGGTACATAGATCGTATGCGGAGGCTAAAAGGAAGGCGGAAAATAGAGACGATTGAAGAATGGTTGGTTAGCAGTAAAAGCTCTGTGCTTAGGCAGAAATTAAGAAAGACTAGAGAATACTGGGTTTGCAGTAAAAGACCTGTCCTTAGGCAGAACACTATGAATGAGAGAATAAGATTTATATGGTGCAAGGTTTTTGGGATCTGCTTCATATCAGTGATGCAGAAGGACAAGATAAAGAATAATCTATCTGTTGGATCCAGTCATAGATAACAGCTCATAATAACGAATCCTTCACGCTCTTTCAAAATCCATTGCTAGTGGTCGATTTTAAACTTCAAATACAGTTCCAGAAACAGAATCGTAACTACAATGATAAGTTCTTGTATCCCTTTTGAATACGAATATCCGAAACGTTGGGAACGGGTCTTTCATTATGGTTTTGGTCTAATTTCTGAATTCCATAATTATTACATTATCTAAATCAGAATGATGGCTCTTCTTTGGCAGAGGATGTCATTTGAAGAACATATCTTTTTGTCACACAGTTTCTAAGAACATTTTAATTTGTATCTGTTAATCTGTCTGTGTCCCCTTCCATTTGGTGTTGTGTACCATTGGAATTAGCGCTCGGTTTGACCGGCTGACCATACCCTACAGGAAGTGCCGTGCGGGGGATCGATTTCCCAATATTCCGTGGCTGCATCAGGCGGGGATGTCCAGCGCGTTTTACATAGGTTCACTAGTTTTTGGAACGCACAATAATATCACTCCAATACAAATCCGCTTAAACGTTATGATAAGAAAAATCAGATGTGAGAAGCATGTGATGATGTTAAGTATTGTATTAAGAAAAGTCGGCGGCGATGAGATAATGAAAGAAGGCCTAGATCAGCAGAACATACTAATACTGAGTAGGCCTACATTTCTTTCAAAGCTGTGTTGACAAAAATCAGAGGCGATAAGATGATCAAAAATAGCAGAACACAAAATACTAAGTACATTTCCTCAAGAGTTGTGTTAATAGAAACCAACGGTGGTGAGGTAATGAAAGTAGACCAAAAGAACATCCTTGAGATTGTAAATACATTTCTCCTCTTTAGCGTCCTAGAAATACCTTAGTTGCATACTAGGTGGCAATTCAGGCGATGAGTTTATAGCTTATCCCTCTGCCAATTGTCGGCAGAAAAGTGTAACTAAATTACTTGTAGGTATTGAAACCCCCGACTCTGGAACTATGGGTTAAGTGAATTTCTTGTACATCGTATCCCTGATTTTGAGTAAGTTATCCGTGTTTGTTGTTCCCGTTATTATCCCGGATAACCGAGTCGATTGTGCATATTACAGAAGAAGTAGCTATGCCTGACGAATGGAAGCTAAATTTGGCTCTAAGGACATTTCCAAAAATTGGGAGCTACTCATATAATTCATCTCGTATTGGCATTGGTAAGAGTATTCACCAGGTGGAACGGAACCATCCTTATTCACTTAAGACTAAGTAGGCTTATTGTGTCGCCTTTAAGGAAAGAGTTAGTACATACTGTGTTACTAGACTAAGCCGGTGCCTCCAACGCGCAGCACCTCTTACATCTCTAGCCAACAAGTTAGAATACTATACCTCTAGTGGTGGTTGTCCGTACATTACAAATTCACAGGAATCGGAAAGTCTCGCCAGTGCGAGAACCAGTGTTGCCAATTTGGCGGCTTTGTCGCTAAATCTGGCGACTTTGAACTATTTTTCGGCGACAATTTCTTTTAACTATTCCATTGATTAAATAAAGAGTTAACGACTTTTCAGTAATCTTTAGCGACAAAATAAAACTTCCTGCATTGATAATGACGAATCTATCGACTTTTGAAGTACTGTTTGGCGACTTCCCATAAACTTCAGTTGGCAGTTCTCAGTGAGAACGTTATTCCCTAGCTCTAGTCCGACACTTGCATTCCTCTCTGCAGATCTGTGTTGTCTAGAACTACCATCACTATCATCTATAAGCCTTTGGGTAAATAACGACGAACACATACCACCGAGCCGACGCTGAACAAACTGAAGTAGGTATCCGTATTTTTCAAAACGGAAATAATAATTAGAGGCGAATTGTGAAAAGTGTTGGTGGAATTAACAAGGAAAAAATTAGAACAACGTGGTTTTGTCTTCACCATAGACGAAACTTAAACTCAAATCCGTGGTTTGTTGTCCCAAGCCACCTGTCTGCAAGCTGAGTTATCAAGATAGTTTACTCAATGTGAATCTTACGGTTGTCATTACTAAAGTAACAGCATTGTAGAAATCCGAGAAGAAGAATTAAATATGGAACACATACCTTACAGACATCTTAAGAATTGCCAAAGTCATGGGCATACAAAGTGGAGCAAAATGTATGGTACATTTACATAATACAACGCTGCTTAGTAATACATAGGAACGGCGGCTTTGAAATTGCTTATTTACTCCAGGAGGTCTGCCATTTAATTTACGATGAATCAGTGGTTCATATAAATACCCATTCAGGTTGTGGAGGCTTTTATTCGTTTAAATAGTGTAATCGCAATTCAGCGTTTCTTTCGCCAAGGGCATTACCATCGTGTTCCTGACAAACGGATAATTGTGCGATGGGTCCAGTCTGGAGGGAACATGGAAAAGTGGAAAAGAAGACATCATCAGGTAGGCCAAGAACCGTCCGTACGCCTGAGGATGTCATCATGTTCGAGCAGAAATGTAGAGAAGTCCACAGCGCTCAGCCCGTCGACATTCGCTGACAATGCAAATAAGCGGCGATCGCTTCAACGTATACTGAAAGCAGAATTGAAAGCCCATCTTTATAAGCTGGAAGTTGTTCATGAGTTACATCCAAATGACCGGCAGATGAGAATAGCATTCTGTGCGCAACTTCAAGAAATGATTGCTGATAACAACAATATTCTGCCTAATTTGCTTATGTTGGATGAAGCTCATTTCCATTTAACCGGATATGTCAACAAGTAAAACTTCCGCTATTGGTCAGACACCAACCCTCAATTATTGCTCCATGAGACTCCAATGCACAGTCTTTAACCCCTTTCCGCGTACTGAGACAGATATGACACATACCGGTTTTATATTCATATAACTTATAATATAAGCATATAATATTTCAAACCACATACTGGGACACATATGGCACACTATCAATAACTGGATTTGACCATATGTGACATCATTTGAGAAAGAGAGAACTACTTAAGTAATTTGAATATTTAACCAGTGTGTGCAAAACTGTCCTATGCATTAAGTTACAGTGTTGTGCGGTGTAGACATATTTGGAATTATTGGTCAATACTTTTTCGAGGATTCCCAGGGTAGAACCATTACTGTTAACTCAGATCGAAAACTTCAAATACTCAACACCTTCCTGATACATGAATTAAGGAGAATAGGACATAATGATACATGATTTCAGTAAAATTAAGCTACTGCCCACACAGCCAATATCAGCATGAATAGATTGCAACACCTATTTCCAGGCCGACTCATTTCTCGTGACATCCACTGGCTCTCCAGATCCCCGGACTTATCAGTTCCAAATTTTTTCATTGGGATTACCCCAAGTAGAAGGTGTATTCCACTCGCAAGGAGACACTTGCGGAATTATAGGCTTTCATCCATGATGAAATTGCAGCCATACCGTGCAACATGCTGGCACGTGTGATGGATAGTTTCCTGAGTCGACTACATTTACCGGATATAATTAAAAAAATAAGTATCTGTCGGTACTAAAGTAAATGGCAAAATGTGTACATTGTTTGCAAATAAACTGCATTTCTAGGTATGCAAACATTCTTCTATAATTCATTTTACCGCAGCGTTCATTTTTGTGTATTCTTTATTCAAATCTCTGTTTATAACTTTATTATGTAAATCGTGTTCATTTAATACCTAATACCAATATGTATTCCACTATATATTCTCATATACAGTATATTATTATTATTATTATTATTATTATTATTATTATTATTATTATTGTATACATTTTACTGAATTGTCGGTTTCTGGCTTAATTATGTGAATTCTACTTGCTTGTAATTTATTACCAATATGTATTCCAATGTGTTTACTATTGTTCTATCGTGTACATTTTATTGACTTATTGGCTTCTGATTTCTTATATTTGATTCTAACAATATTAATATGTATTCCAATACGTCTATTTTTATTTTATTAGGTAAATTTCCATTTAACTACCTCTTTTGATATCATTATGTAAATTGTATCTGTATGTAATTACTTAAATCCGATTCAGTGTATGTTGAACTATGTAAGCAAGTTTTAATCCTGGTGAGTGTAAGAGAAGGCCCTACGGCCTTAACTCTGCTAGGTTAAATAAAGCCATTATTATTATTAGGCCTATTATTATTATTATTATTATTATTATTATTATTATTATTATTATTATTCTTTTTGTATCGTACATTTTGCTCCACTTTGTATGTCGCTTATCTAAATTGGAATATCAGTGAGGAGTCTATGGATAACGTGATGTAAGCTGCGCAAAACAAAATTCCAGAAAAATGTTTCTCTCTCTCGATGGTGGTGGTGGTGGTGGTGGTGGTGGTGGTGGTGGTGGTGGTGGTAGTGGCAACGACGACCTTTTAATCCTGAAGAAGACGGACCAAAGATATTTTAATTTAGCTCTTAAGGAAAATATAAAATCCGCTCCTAGTCCAAATATATCAGCGTTCAAAATCTTACGGGGGAAATGCTTTAAACCTCATGACGTCAATGCTAGAACCAACAGCTCGGAGTTCTTCTCCTCGCAAGCCGCAGCCACTGTTTGGTCTACCTGACACAATTTCGCACGTGTTTACGTAACAATCATATCCTCACCCTACAAACATACATGCGTCTGCGCGTAATTGGAGGACATGAGCCTCGCGAGAGCTCCAACAGGCATAATTATACTCTCGAACATTGCAAAAATGACTGCGCATGCGCTAACACCTGCTGGTAACCAGAGGCTCATTATTCATTGTAATGCAGGTAATTGGAATGTTTGTTTTTACAACACGATCAGAGTCTATGCCCCTGCTGCACAATACCGGCTTTAGTCCACATATTACACAATCCGTGTTGGGCATGACACTGCCTGAGAGATTAGTGTGGAGGTGAAGAATTTGAGAAGCCAACACCATCAGCCTCTACCGACTGCAATCAATTGGTCGTTGCATCTTTCTTTGAGATGTTCATGATTCTTAATACATGTGCTGTAAATTAAGGAATGTCCATTTTTTAGCAATTGTATGGTAATATACAGGTTGGAAGTGAAATAACGCTGTAGATTTTCAAAGCGAATAACCCCTGTTGTATGTAACAAAAAATATATAATAACATATTGGTGGAAAGTTAATAGTTTTCTCAGAAAAAAAGAAAATGTGTTTTTCCAAATGTTTAACATCCTCTTATTTGGTAATTATCGCGAGTAGGATCATGACTTTTATCTATATTGATAGAAAATCTAATAGAGAATAATTTATCATTTTGGCGTATTTCAATAGCGTGGACTGTTTTCGTGTAAATTTAATCTAAAAACCACTGATTTGAAGCCATTGACTGATTTGACAGCTTGCAACATTGTACCCAGGAAAGGAGGTGGGAGGTAATTCACTAAGGTAGGCAGACCTGAGTTCTTTCGCATCTTATATCTGTATCACGAGAAAAAAATGTGGCGGCTATTTTGCCAGACTGCTGAAACTTCCAACTCAATTTTCTAATTAATAGTGCATTTAATCACAAAATGTAATATAGGTTTTCTATTCTTTTAAGTATAGCCTATCGTCACTTTCAATCAGCAGGATTATTTCACTTCCACCCCGTATAGCGCATTGCATTGGTGGCAATGGGACTACAGAACTGTTCAAACACAAAAAATTTAAAGTGGAAATGTCCGTATAAGGTAACATTAATCATTTGGTACCAGGAATGTCCAAGTATAAAACTTCCTGTTTTATGACATTCCCTATTTTTCCACCGACACCTTTCAAATGAGGAGCTCATTTTCAAAACGTCTCTTGTCCACTTGATAACGAAAATGAGCTTCCTGTGTCTATGCTTTCTTCAAATGTAACTCTACATACAACTGTCATGATTTGACTACAGAACTCCCTCGAAACCACTAAAATCTAGCGTTAAAAGTGACTACTGGAATCGAAATGATTCCTGTCCACAGAAAAATTGCGACAAAATAGTAGTCCCAGCTTTGGAATCAAAGATTCTCATGCTTCCATTTGATTCTAAATGCACCCAACCTCTTTGATTTCATAATGTCTCTTGTCTAGCTGATAAGAAATTTTAGACCTAAAAAGGTTTTTTTTTCTTTTGCGATTTCCCACGAAGTTATGAGAATGGACAAGGGTCGTTTTGAAAATAATCTCCTCAAATGTAATGCTATTTGTGGTCGTATATTCTTTCCACTTTCGTGATGTACTCTTTCCAATCGTATACATAATCTCTAATCAAGTTAGGCCTAGATTAGTTTTATGGATTATTTAATGTAATCTTGATAGTGACTGGAGAGTAGGGTGGGCTCCCGCCTCGAATTAAGCGGGATATCCAAAATTTTATGTGAATTTATAGCGTCCTGAATTTCCTCTAAGTGGGATGCCAAATTACATATTTGCAACCTAAGCCCTTTTTCTATGTTGTAATTTCTTGCTTAATCCATATTAAAACAATATACCATAGCTTTAAATTGTTTTTCCAAATACACGTTTGTTTTCTGAGCAGTTAATGAGGATTATTTTATTATCACGGAATTAGGATATCACTCACGGAATTAGGAAACCACTATCACGGAATTTGAATCCCTGTCATGAATTTAGGAACCACTGTATAACAATGAAGAATCATATATTATATACCAAACTTGTGAAACTGTTGACACTGAATGTTGTAAAAACTGTAGGTATTATTTGAAAATTTTTAGTGCAATTTTGGCATAAATATAGACTTAATCAAATATGTCACGGAATTAGGCAACCTTACCCTACTTCTAATACATTACTTCTGGATAAACTCGTAGATACTGGAAAAAAAATAATGACCGTTCCCATGTTACAGTGTTATCTCATATCTTCCCAAACAGATCACCCTGTACTTATAATGCATCACTCCTGGATAAACTCGTAGATACTACACATGAATACGAACTACGTTCGAGAGGTTAGAAGAAATCCCTCTATGGAGACGAACGGACAAGCAAGCATAGCCGTGAACTGACCAGACACAGGGAAACAGTGAGATAAGAAAGGACAGAAAGACTGTGAGAAATAGACAGGCGGACACAGACAGAATGCCAAAAAGCCATACTCCGTATGATGCGTATAAAACGTGTACTGCCGTAACAATCTCGAAATCGATTTTGTACAGTAGGTATCACAATACTTTGTCTTTACACTTCGTATAATGAGATCGTAAAACTGGAACAGTGCTGCGTCTTTGTAGACAGAAAGTTCATTAATGTTGATGGAAGTTGAACATTTTGTCAATCACAGCATTCAGTGCTTTTAGATATCCTTGGTTCACTCACACCACCGGTACACACTCCGCAAGGCTTTGTTCCCTTTGAAACGAGCTGTTAAAATACCTGGCAGTACTTCGACACGGAACAGAACTTTGCCTCTGCTCGACTTCTTTGTATTGGAAACTTCAACTTGAAATATACCGGCGTTATTGTAAGCAAATAACGTCATCCGACTGCTGGACGGCACAATGAGCAGGACGCAGTCTAGGCGTCAATGCAAATTGCAGCTAGCTGTAGAAATTAAATTAAAAATTTAACAAGCTCAATCTGGCAACATTTGTCAGTTACGCTGTTCAAGTGTTTAAATAGCCAGATGACCCATTTACAGTATCGATCATTGACTATAGTAAAACCTGGCCTCAAAGGCACCCGAAACTTTGCCGCTTTCTACGCTTAATTATTACTGCAACTCTTGTGCTTTATTTCCTATTTTGTACGTCAGGGACTTCTGCGGCCTCACTGCATGTCTCGCTGAAAAACTTTGGAAGTCAATATAAACGTTGACTCTCAGAGAGAAATTTCTGCAAAAATAAGAAACAAATGGCGGGTAATTTCTTCCGCCAGAATTCCTTCCGTTACCACAAATTATGGTCTAAGAAATTTCTTTTTGGTTTTGTCCAATAAATCATGAGTATGTATGTATGTATGTATGTATGTATGTATGTATGTATGTATGTATGTATGTATGTATGTATGTATGTATGTATGTATGTATTTTTTTTAAGATCGCAAAGATTCAAATTCAAATTTATCCACAATTTACATTTGAAATTACACATATGAATATATACCCGAAATGAGCATATGCCTCGTGCTCGGGTACAGTCCAGTAGTCTACGTATGTATGTATGTATGTATGTATGTATGTATGTATGTATGTATGTATGTATGTATGTATGTATGTATGTATGTATGTACTTATTCACACTGCAAATGGGTAAGTACCCGGTGGCAGTGGTAACTAATTACACTCAATAATTATAATAATAATATACAGTCATAAAATTAATAATAAAATAATAGTAGCAATATATAATAATATTAACAAGGAGCATCCTAAATTAAATGAATCACTTAATATAACATAATTAATTAAAGTAAATCTAATTTATATCTTAACCCTAAGTTAGAACTTAAAAACCACGAGTAGGTCTATATATGATATATGTTCAAACTTGCATAAGTACCTTTCAGCACTACACTCATTTCGCTATCAATTCACTCACTGCACTGCACTGCAACTAAGACACATTTTACTGACACTATTTGATTTCACTAACACTTCAAAAACATTTCTCTGTTCAAATACTTTGCACTACCACTTAAACTATAAAACTTCACTTACACAAACACACATCACTGTCACGACACATTTCACAGACACAACACACTTCTTCACTGATACAACATTTCAAATAACAGAACATCAATTACAACCTTATTATTCCGTAGAATTGTACTTACTATATTAACCTGAAATCGCTAGCCTAGACCCCATTACAAGCACTATAACTCACACCCGTTCACTATAAATCTACTTTTCTGCCACTATAACTCACAAAATTTACTTATAAGCTCACTGGACTTTCACTACAACACACTGCACACCCAATATAAATCACTGCAGATTCACTATGTTTCTCTGCATACTCACTATACTTGTAAAACCAAAATAGTCTGCATAATGTATTACCGTCTATTAGTAAAGTCCTTAAGCCTGTTTTTAAATACATTTTTGGTTATTGGTAAAGCCTTTAGTAAGTCTGCAGGTAGAGCATTCCAGTCCCTGATAGTACGATTGAGAAAAGAAAACTTTCCAGTGTCCGTCCTCTGTCTTCTTTCCCTCAATTTATGTGAGTGGTCATTCCTTGAAGAGTAATTTGACGGCTGCAACCTTTCACCTTTTCACCTTTAAACATACACAGCGTCCGCCAGGAAACAGGTTTCGTTCACGTAAATACCGTTGACCTTTTGCTGTTATAGATCGAAAGTGTTTGACAAGGAAATGGTGTGAACATTTCTCCAGAATCGAGTTTGGGAAGGTTTATCGACGCGTAGTAGTGACTGATAACTAGAAAGCAGAATTGTAGGCCCTAACACTTGGCATTTTAGGCGCCCAAAAAGGCTCTTAAACTCCTTTATTTAGGCACTATAAAATAAAAAATAGGCCTTTTTGTTAAAAATGTCACTAATATAAAAGTGTTTTTCATTCACCAATCACATTTCCATAGTTTGCTTCATAGTAAATGATCAGCACCTATTGTGGCTATTGTGTCGTTCACTGTAGTACTTACAAATGATGAGGAAAAAGGAAGGGATTGTTATCTGTCTTGGAATGTAAAAGAATGCTTATTCGGGTGCAACCCAGCAAGTTTATGTTAAATTGCTGACAGACAGAGGAAAATACAATTAGGCTAATAATAATAATGATGATGATAATAATAATAATAATAATAATAATAATAATAATAATTTGTCCCACAGGAGTTCTTTTACATGTCAGTAAATCTACTGTCATGAGCCTGTCGCATTTAGGCACACTTAAATGTCATTGACCTGGGTCGGGATCGAATCCACAACCTCGAGCACAGAAGGCCAGCGCTATACCGACTACGCTACCCAGGCCGACTGAAAGTTGGAATTTTAGGATTGAAAGATTGTAAGAATGAGAAGGGCTGGCCCGGAGGTACTTCTCTATTGTGTTGTTCACTGCTAGGAAGGAGTTGTTGTTATCCGTCTTGGAATGTAAACGGTACAGAATGTTAAGAAAAACAATAAACAGTTACGAAAAAGATTCAAAAATAAAAAAAAGAAATAGGTACTAACGTCGAAATAGGCATTTTAGGCAGTATAAAACTCCTTTATTTATACCTATATTTCAATGAAAAATGTCAATATTAAATCTCAAGCCTGTATGTATCAAGGAAAAATATTGGTTTTTGCTTAAATTTCGCTCTCTACTGAAAACATACGTTGAAGGAACGTCGAGATTAGAGCATTAGTATACAGCTGACTACCATTCAGTTCAGTTCGGTCCGGGGCAATGAACTGCATATTAAATAACTAACCATTTATGATGCGTATTACAAATAAATCGTACAAGAAGTGCTGTGCTGTATTTCCAGCACATTATTGTTATTATTATTATTATTATTATTATTATTATTATTATTATTAATACGTCCTTGTCGTGGCTGAATGGTCTCACCTCTGGCCTTTCACAGAGACGGTCCGGGTTCGAGTGGAAAATCCATAGTAACAGTTGTGACGGACAAGGTCGCAGTTGGGGTTTTTCTCGGAGTTCTTCCTTTTCCCCATATTATACATCTAGCATCATACTGTCACAATTTCTGCATTTCGTCATCATTCAATAGTATTCCATAACATAGAGAGAGCTGAACTAGGGACGAGTGAGGTTGCCTGCTCGAAACCTGGATACGCAGCGAATCTTAGTGTAGTCAGCCGGTGTGGGTTTGGGAATGCGAATGCTTGATGGTTACCGCAATAGATCGTAACAGGTCGCAGTGCTGGGCCATAATACCCCCTCCCAAAAATTCCATTCCAATTCCATTAGTATAGGGTAATTAAGTCAATAAATTACATGTGTAATGTATTACATTGTCTTAAAATTTTATTGTCAAACGCTGACGAACTAAAACACAGCTAAGAAGCAAACCTTCTGATGGGAGCAGATAAAAAAGTTAAATGTTTTTCTTCCACCATGTTAAAACTGTCAAAAGAAGTGCTTATACAAATTTTGGCCACTCGACCACAATTACGAGGCCATTCAGAAAGTGACTTTCCTTTGGGCCGTTTACAGAAAAAAAGCAAAATTGCACGGAAAGATTTATTGAAACATATAAAGCTTGCGCTATTTGTCAACTTATCCCCCACTGCATTTGAGACATTTATCATATCATGGGATTAATTTTTGTATCCTTGTGTCCTAAAAGTCAGCCGCCTGGGATAGGAACCAGCGTTTGACAGCCGTCTGCACCTCTCTGTCGATCCCATGATAAGACAAATGTCTCAATTCCGGTAGAAAATATGTTGAAAAATAGCTCAACAATTGCTATATCTGTTCCAATAAATTTTTCCAATGAAATTGTATTTTCTTTCGTTAACGGTCCCTGGCGAACTTATTTTTTATGGCCTCGAAATTGCGGTCGAGTGGCCAAAATTTGTATAAGCATTTGTTTTGACATTATTAACATGGTGAAAGAAAAAAAATAACTTTTTTACCTGCTCCCATCAGAATGCTTGTAAGTGAACTATTACTTGCCCATGTCACCCTTTGAATGGCGCGGTATTAAGTAAAGGTGTACTTACTTACTTACAAATGGCTTTTAAGGAACCCGCAGGTTCATTGCCGTCCTCACATAACCCCGCTATCGGTCCATATCCTGTACAAGATTAATCCACTCTCTATCATCATATCCCACCTCCCTCAAATCCATTTTAATATTATCTTCCCATCTACGTCTCGGCCTCCCCAAAGGTTTTTTTCCCTGCGGTCTTCCAACTACCACTCCATATGCATTTCTGGATTCGCCCATACGTGCAACATGCCCTGTCCATATCAAACGTCTGGATTTAATGTTCCTAATTATGTCAGGTGCGCCGTGGCATCGTGGTCTAAGGCATCCTGTGTAGGACTCGCGTTACGGAATGCGCGCTGGTTCGAGTCCGCATGAGGGAAGAAATTTTCTCATGAAATCTCGGCCAGTGTATGGGACCGGTGCCCACCCAGCATCGTGATGCTCTTGGGGACCTACGATAGGTAGCGAAAATCCGGTTTAGCAAACCAGCTATAACGGCTGGAGGGATCATCGTGCTAACCATACGATACCTCCATTCTGGTTGGATGATCGTCCACCTCTGCTTCGGCATGTGAACGTGAGGCCAGCAGCCGGCTGGTCGGACTTGGCCCTTCAGGGTTTTACGACGAGGATTTTAGATTTATTGATATAGTTCACAAAAGTACAAAACTTAATAATTTAACAAAATATACAATTTCCTAAACTAATTAATCTATCGCAAATCTCAATAATTTATTGGTTCAAACTTGCACTTACGTCTGGTTTTAGTGCATGTTTAAACCAATCGTAATAACCATTAAGACTTTAAACCTTATTTATCTGCTCCTTTCCAAAATTTAATTGTAATTTTTAGGTCTTACTTTACATAATAATTTATTATTCCAAGTAGGTGATCAGATGTCGACATTCTGTAAGTCATGAACCTGAAATAGCTGAATCGGTACATTCCATATGTAGGTTAATCTTTCTTTCTTGCAATATTTTCTTGTCAGCAGAAACGTTCCTTCAGGGTTGTAGCGCCATGGATTTACTTTAATTATGTCAGGTGAAGAATACAATTCCTGCAGTTCTGCGTTGTGTAATTTTCTCCATTCCCCTGTAACTTCATCCCTCTTAGCCCCTGTACACCCTTATAACTAGGGGAGAGTCGGGTAGTATCGGACATCGGGTAATAACGGACAGTGAGTTTCTTTCATCTACAACACGATGATAGTACCTGATTGACATGGTTACGTTTCTGTGATGTCGCACAGAGAAACGCAACCATGTCATTCAGGTACTACCATATGGTGGTAGATGAAAGAAACGAACTGTCCGATATTACCCGATGTCCGATACTACCTGACTCTCCCCTAAATAACATGAACAAATGCATTTTAAAACACGTTCCCGTCGATTTTCCTAAATATACTGCAAGAATGCTCAATTATCCATAAATTGTGTTCTAGTTTTTTCTTATTATATTAATATATTGGAATGTCATTTCGTTAACAAATTTTATGTCGCGTATCTCAATTATAGGATTTACCAGCTTAACAGTGTTCTGTAAAGAATTTGTAATCCTTTGTGCATTAAACTTTACGGCTCAGATTTTAAACCCTATTATTTTTCTTTGACCCAGATTGCAGGAGAAGCAATTTTTAGAAAGCTGAAAACTAGAGAGAACACGTTCATACGAGCGTTACACTCCGTCATACATCACTTCTCTTCCATATGGAGAAAGGCTAAAGGGAGAGAGAAAGTGAAAGAGAGAGGGAGGAAGCGAGAGAGACGCGTTCGTTGTTCCTGCATTATGCATGCTGATGCCACGTTACAGAGTCCAATGGGACTCTTGGGAGTTATCGCATGATTCAGGAATGGTGCGAAAATGCTACTCCAAGTCCAAACGTTCTGATGAGGGTGTGAATCCCAATGAGGCCAAAAAATCCAACAGAATCCAGAAGTAGGGCTGGCACCCTCTTACCTCGGCCCACTTGCGTAACTTTTTGTGAGCCTCAGTCCTTTCCATCATCGTCACAGCGTCTGTGTATATCGTCGTCCGCGTCCCAGAACAAGCATTAGGGGCCCATGATGGCTCCCCAGGGACGCCAGGAACACGATCAGGAAGTCTATACTTAGGGTCCGGTCCGTACCATATCGAGAGTGCATCCCCGGCACCACAATTCTGGTCACTGCTGATACATATCGGCAAGGATTCCGCCCTGGGGGAACTGAAGGCAAAGGGTTGCAATCTTGGCCTCATCCTCGGGGCTCCAAGTAACAGAATATATTTTATGCTTTATCTCGAGTGGCTTGTAAGTGACACATCTATCATGCAACGCCCGTAACATTTGTATCGTTTCAACGGGCGGTGTGTCGAAGAGCGATCTATATCCATGGTGCAGTTACTTCCGAAGACAACAATCTTATATGCAGAGTCTGCACGAACGTATACGTATACCAGTTGTTTATCTTCCAACGTTGGACGTCTATATTACAAGATTACAAAGATTTTATTGCAAGCAAAAATTACATACAATAACAAATATTTTACAATATTATTGTAATATTCGTATCTGAATATTCTTCAAAATTCGAAATTGATTACCAATCTCATAGTAAAATAGCCTACATATTACAATGTATTGTATAAATACAATGTAATTGGGTCACACCCGAAAAAGCAAGATGCTTGAGGTCGGGTGTGACCAAGAATGAAAACTGGATAGAAGAAATATAATAATAATAATAATAATAATAATAATAATAATAATAATAATAATAATAATAATCACAACTGTGATTAAACAGTTAAATATATTTTGTACGAGATCGTGCGTATTTGCTTGGTTTCCGCACAAAACCAATCCGCGGAAAGTCTAAAATTCCACAATTCAGTATTCCCAACCTAATACACATAACAATTTCCCTCTTCTTACCGCTTAAGTGACATATTGATTTTACTGCTTTAGGCTTTTAACATATTATTTTTAGAGACGTTCAATATAGTAATAATTATAAATTGGAAACTTACCACTGCAATTTCACCTAAATTGCACTGTTAATTATTGTTTTTAAATATTTGCAAAAATCATTACATAAACTTCCCGTTTGTTTTAAGTTCGCAATTATAGACTGGGGGAAAAAAAAAAACATACGTATATCACGGCCTGCTGGAGTATAGTAAACACAGAAAACATTTTAAAGCAACAATGTTGAAGATAGATATTTTTGTTTTACAAATTTGCCGTCATTGAACAGAAACCAAGATGGAGATTTCATTGCAACTAATTACAAATTCCTCTTTCAGGTATGTAATAAACGATCTTCGCACAAAATAATGTACGATACACGAGCGGTATGTTTTCTTTCAATTCTCAACTAAGTTTCACTTTTTCAAAATTTTCCTCGGACATGAAAACTTCAACATACCGCTCTTGTAACTCATATTACTGTTTTTATTTTTATTTTATTGGGTTATTTTACGACACTGTATCAACATCTAGGTTATTTAGCGTCTGAATGATATGAAGGTGATAATGCCGGTGAAATGAGTCCGGGGTCCAACACCTAAAATTACCCAGCATTTGCTCGTATTGGATTGAGGGAAAACCCCGGAAAAAAACCTCAACCAGATAACTTGCTCCGACCGGGATTCGAACCCGGACCACCTGGTTTCGCGGCCAGACGCGCTAACCGTTACTCCACAGGTGTGGACTGTTAAATTTTATTACACATAAAGCTTAAGTAGAATAAAAACAAAAACAAACAAACCAATGGTACCATAGCCTACAGTATACATAAACATACCAAGTTAAGAATAAGTTACAACATTGTTAAAGTGACAGAAAAAAAAATAAATTAAGAGTAAGAATTTACATACGATGAAAGAGTAATGGAACGGAGAAAAATTCTCTCCGGCGCCGGGATTTGAACCCGGGTTTTCAGCTCTACGTGCTGATGCTTTATCCACTAAGCCACACCGGATACAACTCCGACGCCGGTTAGAATCGTCTCAGATTAAGCTCCAACTCTTGGGTTCCCTCTAGTGGCCGCCCTCTGCACTACGTCATAGATGTCTATGAACGCAGGACCGAAGTCCACACATGTGCTGAGGTGCACTCGATATGAGTGACTAGTTGGCCCGGATCCGAGTTGGAGCTTAATCTGAGACGATTCTAACCGGCGTCGGAGTTGTATCCGGTGTGGCTTAGTGGATAAAGCATCAGCACGTAGAGCTGAAAACCCGGGTTCAAATCCCGGCGCCGGAGAGAATTTTTCTCCGTTCCATTACTCTTTCATCGTATGATGACGCAGAATATCTGCATGGAAATATCATATGTACTTCGGTACATTAAAATAATATATAAGAATTTACATGATTATAATTTTTAAAACAGTTCAAGCAGTTGTTTTTTTAAATAATGTATTGTTTAATAATTTTAGTTTAGGATTCCTCTTTATAAAATCATTATATAATCTTGTACCGTAATTAGATCTGTGCCTTAGACCTGCTTCAGTCTTACATTTTGGTTCAATGAGGGGAAGCGAAATATTGTATCTTGTGTTGTGGCCATGATCGGATGATATGAATTTAGCTTGATATTTATGGTAGTGGTATATGAACAATGATGCTCTCTCATAATCAGAATTTCATATGTACCGACAGAAATTGTGGCCTGTTTCATAGGCGGTCAGCAGTCATCAGTGTAACAGATGTCCACTTTCAAATCGGACATGAATAAAGTTAAATATAGACACATTTGACTATTATATATATATATATATATATATATATATATATATTGTTTAACTTAAGGGGTATCCAGGAATGAAGACTGCAGA
The DNA here is from genome assembly GCF_040183065.1 of Periplaneta americana. NCBI lineage: Eukaryota > Metazoa > Arthropoda > Insecta > Blattodea > Blattidae > Periplaneta > Periplaneta americana. The sequence continues at coordinate 127,831,391 of NC_091127.1, forward strand.
AGCTGTCTACAAACGTTAAAGTTCAAAAATACATTTTAATTTGTGAATTTTGGCCAAACAAAGATTGCTTTATGTGCTAGTGTAACAAATTTGTGCAAATAAGTGAAGTGCGTGTACCGTAAAAATGGTATGTGTGAGAAAATTTTGATTTCAAAAATTAACTCAGCACCTCTTATTTAGTTCAAATTACATAGTTCCATCTAAAGGCCAGAAAAAAAGTTTAAATTTGTTGTCCAGTGTAATCTCACCGGCGAATGTTCGGTTTCATCTCGTTAAAATATCATCTTGCTGCCCACAATCCCAACGACTGCGTAATTGGTACAGCACTATTCACAAAAATAACTGCTTAAAAGTAGCGAAAGATTTTCTATAGGCGATAATCGACCATATTCCATTTACTATAAATGTCATTATTTAACAGAGTAAAGATGATGACATGGTTCAAGTTCCTGCATTCAAAAGGAAGGCCCGCTTCTCTGTGGGCAAAGTGGAATGACCTTCTTATTATTTTTAGATTCAATGGTTCTGAAGCCCGGGGGATTTCCTTTCTTGCACTCTTTACACCTTGGCTGTCATCCAAGGGGAATCGTACTGAGGAAATAACTAGGCTGCTGGAATCTCGGGTACAGAATTACAGGAGAGGAAGAAAGAAAGTGCTGCCATGATGACATTGGATCGAACAGGAAATAGGGATTGCGCAGCGTTTCTCTACAAACCGACCATGAATCCTTCGTTCCATCATTGCTCCATTATCGAGTCTGTACTTAGACTACAGTAAAAACTCTAATTATTATCCGTTGAACGATGAAAGAGTAATGGAACGGAGAAAAATTCTCTCCGGCGCCGGGATTTGAACCCGGGTTTTCAGCTCTACGTGCTCATGCTTTATCCACTAAGCCACACCGGTTCCATTACTCTTTCATCGTATGATGACGCAGAATATCTGCATGGAAATATCATATGTACTTCGGTACACTGAAATAATATATGATATGCGTAAATCACTTCGTGATTTAAGACGGCGCTTATTCCGTCGGATCCCGGCCAACTAGTAACTCATAACGAGTGCACCTCAGCACATGTGTGGACTTCGGTCCTATGTTCATAGACATCTATGACGTAGTGCAGAGGGCGGCCACTAGAGGGAACCCAAGAGTTGGAACTCAATCAGAGACAATTCTGTCCGACGTCGGGGTTGTATCCGGTGTGGCTTAGTGGATAAAGCATCAGCACGTAGAGCTGAAAACCAGGGTTCAAATCCCGGCGCCGGAGAGAATTTTTCTCCGTTCCATTACTCTTTCATCGTATGATGACGCAGAATATCTGCATGGAAATATCATATGTACTTCGGTACATTGAAATAATATATAATATATAATATATCTATTATCCGTGGTAATGAAGGGGATGGAGTGAACGATTAATCGAAAAAATCGGATAATCCGTACCATATAAAGTTTTCATAAATCAAGTTCATAGACAAACACAGTTTCGTAATTTCCTCCGTGGTCTTCTGTTTTAATATGCTAGATAATAGATCAGAAGTTCACTAATTTAAGTCTGATTTTCAACGACAAAACTCCTTATGACGGCTGTCTGTGAAAAGATAGGAATAGTTCAGGTCTCATTTTGTAGATTTACATATTTTATACACTTGATATTTCTTTTCATTAAATCGTGGACAGTTGTAATACCTATTTCGCGGTCAGCGCGTCTGGCTGCGAAACCAGGTGGCCCGGGTTCGAATCCCGTTAGGGGAAGTTACCTGGTTGAGGTTTTTTCCGGGGTTTTCCCTCAACCCAATACGAGCAAATGCTGGGTAACTTTCGGTGCTGGACCCTGATTCATTTCACCGGCATTATCACCATCTCATTCAGACGCTAAATAACCTGAGATGTTGATAGAGCGTCGTAAAATAACCCAATATAAAAAATACCTATTTCGTATTCTGATGCGAGATGAACACAGTAGTTTCTCTTTTTCCCAACCATTCAATTACTCGTAATTTTTTTCGTAGCACAACACGTTTTTTTTTACACTTGTAGGAGACTTTTGCATAGAAGTTGAAGAGTACGGCCCCTTTAATAGTAGACCATACTGTATAAGGGTAAAAGTTTGTAAGCAAAACACAATGAAGAAAAAAATTCGTACTAATATAATGTACAGTACTTCATATTTTTTCCACATCAAAAAAAAAAAAGCGAGAGAGAAAAACACTCGGATAATCCACCAATCTGTTAATAGGGTGAAGGAAAACGGGGTTATGCTGTACTAATTTACCGTCCCTTATGTTAACTTGCGCCTAGCATATGCAGTACTGTGATGTGAATCATTTTTGTGGTATTCATTGAATATACTGCTTTTTCGGTACCTACTAATTTAAAAATAACATGATAAAAACCGTTTTCTTAGTCCCACAACATTGGAATAATTAGTATAAGTGTGCACGGGACATACATTACGTCACGTGTCCCTCAGTAAACACCCAGCTCACAAACACAACTAACACGCACTAAAGGCACACTCCACAACAGATTCCTTACTCCTAAACAAGTACAGTATACTTCACTTTAGCTATGTTTATGAAGTTAAATTTTACAGAAAATATTATTGTAATAGAGATTTAAACATTTTATTGAGGGCAGTACCTGTGTTGAAGTTGTACCGGTGTTTTAAGTTAAAATTTTACAGCAAAGATTATCGTAACATGGCCACAAATTATATGACAGTGAATGTTGAATGATAAAAAGAGAAGAAGAAAAAGGAAGAAATTAAACGGATAAAATGAGCGGAAATGGAAGTTCTGATAATAGTGACTTGGCTTTAAAGAAGAGAGGAATAAAAACTGAGAAATAAAAAAATAAATTATTTAATCTGGCACCCAATATGGGCCAACAGAGACCAAGTATGATGATGATGATAATGATGATGATGATGATGATTTGTCTGTTCATGCCACATTTAACTGTTCCTGCCATAAATGTCGAGCCCAGAATACTGTGGTGATGGTGGTGGTGGTGGTGGTGGTGCTGCTGCTGCTGGTGGTGGTAGTAGTAGTAGTAGCATTAGCAGTAGCATTAGTAGTACTAATAATAATAATAATAATATAATGATTCAAGACATGAACGGAGGGAAATAAAGTTAAAGCACGTCTAAAAGTACCACAGAAGGTCTACATAGTAGCATCCAAATTATCAATGTTATGCTCTATAAGATTTGTAATATTGTTTTGTATTTGCCACAACTACATTTTAAAAATCGTGCTACAGCATTTGTTATGATTTGAAGCAAGAACTCAAGTATTTACTAGGGTTTTCTTAATGTATTGCGCTTAATTCTCATCAAAATGAAAATGTATGACCTTGAGATAAGGTATTTGGTTGAGATACGTCACAAGGATGGAAACAACAAGGAGAGTGAAGATTGTCTTCAATAACAACCCACATGGAACCAGATTAAGTGGAAGACCGAGAACAAGATGGTGGAACTATGTACGAGTGGATGTGAATAGATTAGGAATAAGGAATTGGAGTTGGCGATGGATAGAGAAGGATGGAAGAGAGCCATAGAGGAGGTTAAGGCCCTCTTGGGCTGTAATACCAAATAAGAAGGAGAAATAAGGTATTAATAACGGTACTCCCATTTCATACATGGTAGAGTCAACAATTTCGTGGACTACGAGTACTGTGAAGAAATTCAGCTAGCATCGATACAACTGCTGAAAATGTTCCTGAATTATTTTTTTGTTTACAGTCTTTGGAGACACTTCTTGAGTGTTCATTCTTTTCAGAGTATATATAATTATTGTAATGACAGAGAGGGAATTAAAATTGGGAGTAAAGTAAAATACACATTAATGGTGTCTTTGCAAGGAATTTTGGGGCTAGGAGTAGCTAAGTAACAAATGAGCTTCAATTCTGTTGGAAACTCGTCCCACTACGGGAGATACAGTTCAACTGAAGAAATTTGAAAAATTTTGAGTTAAAAGAAGAACGAAAAGAGAATCTGGGTGTCTGAATTTTGTAGTTTCAGTTTCTTTGAGGATAGGCGTGGATGACGCTATTTGCCGACCGCGGGAATCGTACTTCCAAATAAGCCACTCACTCCCAGTTGGACGTAACAGGAAAACTGCATTATTAACGACCAGGAGATGACACTGGAACAAAAGCAAACATCCCAAACCAGCTTCTTGACAAAACCTGTCATCTTGTAAAACCCAAACTAAACAGACTGGGCAGTTTGCGTTTTACTTTTTATGTATTAATTGAATGCAGCGTAGCATAATGCCGATATTATTGGCAGTTCGTAATTACACAGGCAGAATGGTTCACATGTGAAAAAAACGTCAATCAGTACCTTATTTAAATAGAAACAAAAAAAAATCCGAGTTTTCCAAATGAACTGGGCAGTGCTGTCAAACTGGCGATGATAAATGAGACTCGTCGCGTGTTCGTAGAGAGGGAAGGTGATGGCAGAGCTGAGCGGCCTGCTACGATAAGCTGTTATCCAGATTATCAAATTGGGATACGCATACCTCCAACTGGCAGCCAACGCAAAAATATATAAATATCGGGTGATTCAAAAGTATCCGCCCATTTTTATAATTACTTACTTACTTACTTACTTACTTACTTACTTACTGGCTTTTAAGGAACCCGGAGGTTCATTGCCGCCCTCACATAAGCCCTCCATTGGTCCCTATCCTGAGCAAGATTAATCCATTCTCTATCATCATATCCCACCTCCCTCAAATCCATTTTAATATTATCTTCCCATCTACGTCTCGGCCTCCCTAAAGGTATTTTTTCCCTCCGGCCTCCTAACTAGCAATCTATATGCATTTCTGGATTCGCCCATACGTGCTACATGCCCTGCCCATCTCAAACGTCTGGATTTAATGTTCCTAATTATGCCCGGTGAAGAATACAATGCGTGCAGTTCTGTGTTGTGTAACTTTCTCCATTCTCCTGTAACTTCATCCCTCTTAGCCCCATACTTTCCTAAGCACCTTATTCTCAAACACCCTTAATCTCTGTTCCTCTCTCAAAGTGAGAGTCCAAGTTTCACAACCATATAGAACAACCGGTAATATAACTGTTTTATAAATTCTAACTTTCAGATTTTTTGACAGCAGATGCTGTGGTCGTGCCAGAGAATCAGTCCCATTCCGAGGCTTATTTGAAGGATTCGTAACAAGCTGTTTTTACGGTGATGGGTTGTTAGCCCTTCGCCCAACCCCCAAGCTGGAGGACCACCCCTCATTGGCTGTCCGCGACTGCTTATTCAATATATTCACAGCTACCCTCCATAGCTGGAGGCCGTCTCCTCGATCCGCAACCTGAGGACGCGCCATGTCGTGGTAGTAGTAGGGTTTAAGAAGGGCGCGTCAGCTACTATGGCTATTTGCGCCGCCATGCCGTGGTGACAGGGACCCACAACACATGTCATTTTTATAATTAGGGCTAGTATTCTCATTGAATTTGGTATTCCCAAGAAACTAGTTCGATTAATTAAAATGTGTCTCGGTGAAACTTACAGCAGAGTCCGTATAGGCCAGTTTCTGTCGGATGCTTTTCCAATTCACTGCGGGCTAAAGCAAGGAGATGCACTATCACCTTTACTTTTTAACTTTGCTCTAGAGTATGCCATTAGGAAAGTCCAGGATAACGGAGAGGGTTTGGAATTGAGCGGGTTACATCAGGTTTTTGTCTATGCTGATGACGTGAACATGTTAGGGGAAAATCCTCCAAACGATTAGGGAAAACATGGAAATTTTACTTGAAGCAAGTAAAGCGATAGTTTTGGAAGTGAATCCCGAAAAGACAAAGTATATGATTATGTCTCGTGACGAGAATATTGTACAAAATGGAAATATAAAAATTGGAGATTTAACCTTCGATGAGGTGGAAAAATTCAAATATCTTGGAGCAACTGTAACAAATATGAATGACACTCGGGAGGAAATTAAACGCAGAATAAATATGGGTAATGTCTGTTATTATTCAGTTGAGAAGCTTTTGTCATCTAGTCTGCTGTCAAAAAATCTGTTAGA